>NC_077238.1:75197256-75797256 GCF_947179165.1 Solanum dulcamara | reverse complement strand
TGGGCATAGGGAGCGAATCATACTTCAAATCATGTCCGAAACAAAATAGGTAGTTATATAAGAATGTACGAAATCAAGATCGAATAACACAAGATACTTCTCCCATAGTACTTAGATCAAACATTTTCATTCATCTGACTCCATCACTTTGATTTTTTTGCTACCCACAATCAACCAGTTTGTTCCCCATACCAAAACTTAGAGAAATTCTTGGTCACCTGAATAATTCTACATACTATGAGCACATAGCCTCTATTTACCCTCTAGTGCCTATGTAACGCATCACAATAGTTCGTATAACCTATCAACAGAGTAGTATCAATCCAATTCGATATCCTTAATAACCACGAAGAACTATATCTCATCTCGTAGTGCATCCATAAGTCACCTACCATAATTTGAGAGTCTAACCTTACATAAAACACATAATCTTCGACACCTCACTATTTGTCATTCAAATCAAAACCAAACCTTAAGAAAAGTCGTTGTTACATCCCTCATAAGTCTGTGTCGAACCAATCGACATTGTATAGTCATATCTGAACACAAGGGCAAAAATTCGTACAATCTTCAACTTTGAACTAAAGATCTATACATGATGTCTTATTTATTTTTTGTCATTTCTTAGATGCTTTCCATGAAGCAAATTTTAAATACCTTGAACTATTTAATATACCAGACTCTTATTCCTTTTGCTAACTCATTTACCAATCTTATTATTTTGAATCAAAACTTTAAGTGAAGCCCTTTCTTAGGCCTTTTAATGATCAAAAGCAATAAACTCTACAATTCAAACCCTGCACAAGTTCTTTCAACTGCTCAGTACCCCATGTGATCGATCAATTTTCATCTTGTCGATCTATACTTTAACGAAACCTACTGCCATAATGTAGACTTAAAATGAACAACTTGAATTTTGAATTTCATCCATGTAACCCAATTCCATTATCTATCAATATTAGCTCATACATTAAAGATCTTTATAAATTCACGCATCCTAGCTATCATTGATCACCTATCCATTAATTTTATTGTATCATTCGTTAAAATTTAATTATATCAGTTACCAAACTCGAAACCACAAAAGAACTTATTACCACACTCGAGTCAAACCCCTATAGAGTTATTTCTCAAATCTTATCCAATAATTGTTAACCCATATGAATAACACATAACACTGCCACCATAAACAAAGCAAAATAAACAGAACCACGTCTCACTAAATTTAATTCTCCACTCTCTCTGAAGATACATTCGACCCTTACAATCAGAGTAAATATAATTGTTCTCGCCTTGTTTCGAAGGCTAAACTACATTTTACTAATTATTTTCATTTATGATTCTAGATTCTTTCAATTCTATTCGAGCGGTGTCTTAACACATTCTACGACTTTTCATACAACCACGCCACTCATCAAATAGTAGAAAATTGCAATTTAGATACCTGCAAGTCATTATTATTATATTAAATCTATTTAACCCAAAATCCTTAAATTATGGTTATGTCCGGATCATAATCCATCATAAATTCCTATTACCGTTATGCTCAATAACCATTGCCATTATCTCGAAGTGAACCTTCTTAATCGACAAGACACCTTAAACCCAGTTATACCAACCAAATCTAATGGAATAACCCAATTTTATGCGCACTCTCACTAAATTTTTTAATTGCCTTCACACAAGTATACTCACTACTACTTTCTTTAATCATAAGCTTATCATTCTGATATCGATCCACTTCCTTGGAGTTTACGGTTAAATTACAAGTCCTCACTTAGAATTCTCGGGATACACTTCACAACCTAAACGCATTAATCATACCAAAATCCACCACTAAGATCTTTCTTATAAACAATGCTTACCCCAAGCGTCCGTAGTAACAAACTAGTTAATTTTTCAAATATGAATGCAACATCAAATCTCATCATATGAGAAGATGAAACAATTGATAACTCCTTAAATAGTTAGTAATCACACTTGATAATCGATGTATTTGTTTTTGTATACCAATAGTACCACACTATGAAAGTTTGATAGATGCACCACTAGAATAGATCATACCCACCGTAAAGATCATACCTAGATATTCTACACCTTCCTATCCATTACGTAATTGTCATATATTACCGACGCATTTCAGTTTCTAGTCAAAATCGATATCACCCTTTAGTAGGTAAGGTCAATTGTAGAAGTAACACAACCCATAATCCTAACCAAATAATCACAAGTATCGCGATAGTAGACTTATAATAACCCTTCCTGATATACATCCACTCTATCAAACCGTTGTAGAAATTCTGATCTCAATTAGCGCAAAATCATCCTTATCACACACTATGTAACTCATTCACTCACAACGAACTTCATGGTCTGTAGTCTCTGAGGGCACAGTGCTCACAACATAGTCATTCCCCTAATTATATCATTCTCAATTGTAGAACCACTTCAAACATCGGATAGGCCAAACAAGCATCATTCTCGATGCTTAACCACTATCCAAAAATATAAGACGTTCATATAATCCTCCAAACCATTTTTCCTCTTTCTATACCATATCCTAAAAGTACATTATTGAACCATAACCTTACTTACTCCTTTAAAATCGCAGTGCATTACAAGTCTCACCACACACCCTTTCCATAAGTTTATTACTTCCGCCTCCAAATTAGATCTAGACCACGTGATGACATTTCAACTACACGCACATAGAATTAGGCAAGAGTCACCACTATATATGAGAGAACGGAGTGAGGCAATAGATAGATCAGATCAAGGACGCACGATAGAGAATCAAAAGGTGAAGATATTTCCTAAAAATCTTCATAGCCTCTCAAAGATAAGTACAGACGTCTCTGTACCGATCCTCAAGACTTTACTTAGACTTGGCTTGTATACATGTGAGACCTATGAACCGGGGACTCTGATACCATTTTGTTACGACCCAAATTCTGGTGTGATGGCACTCAACTCAACCCACCGAGATAAGTCAGCCTAAAACTCAACGGAAAGTAAATGCGGAAGTAATTGAGATAAAACAAGATTTAACTTAGTTAAAAACAAATAAATAATCTCCAAAATCTCCCAAGACTGGTTGTCACGTATACAAGCCACTAATATATTACCGAAGTACGAAAGAAAATACAGTCATAATGTCTTTGTCTCTAGAGTAGGACTAAAACATAATAAAAGAGTAAGAGGTGTCCGCTAGATGGATGTAACAGCTACCTCAACACTCGAAATTGATAACCTCGGCTGTAGTAGAAAACAGTATAAGATCAAGCAGGTCCGAACTCACAACCTACACAAGTGTGGAAGCAAGGGGTGAGTACCAAACAACACGGTACTCAGCATGTGGATAGCTAAAACTAAGCAAAGCTTAATAGATACAAGTACTCCTGTCCTTCCAACCGAACCTCCTCAACTACAACCTGCATAAAATCAGCCCAACTCTACACTTGTACAATAACAATAGTAATACAGTCCATAAATACTCATCAATAGTCTCATTAATGAATCATACCAAGTCAAGTTCAGCATACAGTGTAATATGGGGGTAAACACAAAGTCACAAATATCAGAAAGGTGCAATGCAGTGCAATGAAATGATGCATGTCTGTCCTATCAGTACACATCCGCCGAATCACAGTCCGGAACCCATGGAGGACATTTCTGTCCATGTAACCTGCCACGGAGTGTGTGGCCCGTCCCCTCAATACATATATCCTGCCACGGAGCGTGTGGCCCGACCCCTTTGTTTTATAATACCTACCACGGAGCGTATGGCCCGACCCCTTTTATTTCATATCATTTTTAATCTCAACACAATATGTCAGAACCAATGCAATTAATTCATGTTCATATAATTCACGATAATAATATGACAACAACCATAATTTTTCCTATCTCACATCAACATAGTCATTTCACATGTCCAAAATAAATCCACAATCATAACATATCAATTCCACCAATACATGTCATTAGATCACCATTTTCTACCCCTCATCTCCATTTTTTTTAGGTCAATCATATAGTCAATAATCCAGTCTAATTCTCATTACTTCCTAATACACATAACACAGAAATACAAGCATCTATAAGCTTAAACTGAGGTTTAGAAATTCACTTGCCTTAATTAATCAAGCAATTACTCTGGTACTTGAGTCTTCTATTTTCGTTGGGCCTCCAAATAAGTATAATCTAATCAAATCAATAACCACAATAAGATTTCAAAACTAACAACACCCATATTATTATTATTATATGCCTAGCCTAACTCCAAAACCTACCCAAATCTATAATCAAGTTCCTAACGTTGATGTCAAATAACATGTCAACTCTCATATTTCCAAATTTTAAGCCTAGGGTTAGGTTCTAATTTTCCCAATATCATAGATTTAATAGAATTCATAAAATATAATATACCTAATATTTAACTACCTATCTCAACATATTAAAATTCGGGAACTAACTCATTCTATGTCATTGAAGTCAAATCTAAAATTTTCTTTCCGATTATATTCAGTCATGATAAAATAAACTCACATGTCAAATTTCAGCTAAAACGGATCGTTATTCGACCTCCAAATCAAGATTGTATATGAAGAACCCTAGAATCATATTTTCTTATTTCGGCATTGTTTCTCCACCAATATACCCTAAAAATATATTCATAATCACATGAAAATTTAATGGAAAGGATGAAAATAATTACCTTGACGCTTTGGAATGAAAATTCCTATTTTTCTCTTCTCTTTTATTTTTCTTTTCCCCTTTCTTTTCTTTCTTCCTCCGTATTATTTTTTTTTCTCCCCAATGTTGGTCACGTCGTCGCTGTTCTTTCTTGCTTGTTACATCTGATGGCATTAAGCCATCAGATTACATGTATATAATTTTTTTATTTTTTTTTCCTTTTTCAAACTAATTATGTATTAAAATTTACAAACTCTACTAACTTATTTTAATAAATATAAGAAAAGTGGTATAAGGTATTAAATAAATTAACACTTTAGCCCATTAATTAAATTAATTCTCTAAAATTATCTCTCAACTAATTAACCAAAGTTACCGAATAGTTCAAATAACCTATTAAAATGTTTATGGAAAGGGTCTCATATGAAAGGAGGAGAACTCGTTCTAAAAATGAACTAACGGGTCATTACACTTTTGGGAAGTAGCCAAGCATATCCCATCTTAGAATTTTTGGGTGTGCGATATATGTTTCAATTGCTCCATCTCACCGCACAAAAATGGGTCCTCAAAGAAGGTTGAGAATATATGTTGGGTATGAATCTCTTTCTATTATAAAATATTTGAAAGCTATGACTGGAGATTTTTTTATGGCAAGATTCGCTGATAATCATTTTGATGAATCAGTATACCAAAATTAGGGGGAGAACATACGCAATTGAAAAATGAGATAGATTGAAATTCATTACCACTATCTCATTTAGATCCTCGAATAAATCAATGTGAGCAAGAAGTTCAAAAGATGATTTATTTGCAGAATATTACAAATCAACTGCCAGATGCATTTACTAACCTTCTACGGGTTACTAAATCGCATATACCAACTGCTAATGCTCAAGTTCGAGTTGATGTCCCGGTAGGATAACTTATTCAGGCAAATGAGTCTAGGCCACGCTTAAAACTTAAAAGACCAATTTGTCCAAAAATAAAAATTCTCGAGAAAGAAAAGGAATAAATAATCAAAATGATCATAATTTTGAGGCAATTGCTCAAGATGAGCCCAGAGACATAAAATGATGATACCACCGAGGAGGTCCAAGTACTTCAGAATAATGAGAATGAAGAAATCTCAATAAGGTATGTCTCAAAAGGAAAAAAGGTGGAACCAAAATGATAATGTGGTCGAAAATAGTTTTGCTTATAATGTTGCCATTGAAATGATGCAACAAGATGATGATCTTGAACTAAAATTTGTGGATGAATGTAGACAGAAAAATGATTGGTCAAAATGGAAGGATGCAATTCAAATAGAGTTAAATTCACTTGAAAAACGTGAAGTTTTTGGATCAATAATCCGAACTTCTGAAGGTGTCAAGCCAGTAGGGTACAAT
Source organism: Solanum dulcamara (assembly GCF_947179165.1). Taxonomy (NCBI): domain Eukaryota; kingdom Viridiplantae; phylum Streptophyta; class Magnoliopsida; order Solanales; family Solanaceae; genus Solanum; species Solanum dulcamara. Next base: position 75,791,173 of record NC_077238.1, on the reverse strand, counting down.
TGAATTTTTGTGCGTAAACGAAATAAAAAAGGTGAAGTCGTAAGATATAAAGCACGACTTATAGCCCAAATATTTTTACAAAGGTCTGATATTGACTGTATGGAAACATATTCTCATATAGTGGATGCAATTACCTTCAAGTATATAATGAATTTAACAATTAATGAAAAGCTTGAAATGCACCTAATGGACGTGGTCACTGTCTATTTATATGACTCATTGGACCCTGACATTTTTATAAAAATTGCCAAAGAATTCAAAGTACCTAAAGCATACAAGGATTCTTGATAAACTTGTTCAATAAAGCTTCAGAAATCTTTATACGAGTTGAAACAATCAGGGCGAATGTGGTACAATCATCTTAACGAATATTTGCTAAAAGAAGAATTTAGAAATGATCCAATTTGCTCTTGTGTCTTTATGAAAAGGTCTGATGTTGATGATTTGAATATTATTGAAACTCTTAAAGAACTTTCAAAGGCAGTAAAATGTCTGAAAAAAGAGTTTGAAATAAAAGACCTCGAAAAGATAAAATTTTGTCTTGGTCTACAAAATTTGTCCATCAATCAGCATATACTGAAAATATTTTACTGAGATTTTATATGAATAAAACACATCCATTGAGTATTTCAATGATTGTGAGATCTCTTGCTATTAATAAAGGTCTATTTCGACCTCATAAAAATGATGAAGAATTTGTTGGTGCTGAAATTTCATATCTTAGTGCAATTGGTGCGGTAATGTATCTTGCCAAGAATTCTAGATTAGATATAGTTTCTCTGTAAGCTTGTTCGCAAGATTTAGTTTTTTCTCTAACACGAAGACATTAGAATGAAATTAAGCATATATTCAGATACATCCGAGGGACCACTGATATGGAATTGTTTTACTCAAATGAATCCACGCCACAATTGATTGGTCACGCAAATGCAAGATATTTGTCTGATACCCATAAATATCGATCGCAAATGGACTATTTATTTTACATGTGGTGGTACAACTATATTATGACATTCAACAAAGCAAACGATGGTTGTCATTTCTTCAAATCATGTAGAGATAATAGCTATTCATGAAGCAAGTCGAGAATGCATTTGGTTAAGATCAATTACTCAACACATTAAAAAAACATGTGACCTTTCTTTAAAAAGAGACATTCTAACAATATTGTATGAAGACAATGTTGCATGTATAGTTCAACTCAAGGAATGATACATCAAAGGAGACAGAACAAAACATATTTCATCAAAATTCTTTTTTACTAATGATCTTCAAAAGAAGGGTGGAATAGATGTCCAATAAGTTCGTTCAAGTGACAATTTAGCAAATATGTTTACCAAGTCATTGCAGACTTCAACCTTTGAGAAAATGAGTTATAAAATTGGAATACATCGTCTTCGAGATATTAAGTGATGTTCTCATCAGGGAGAGTAAAAATGTGCTGCACTCTTTTTTTCTTAACCAAAATTTTTATTCCAATGAATTTTTCTTGGTAATATTTTTAACGAGGCAGCAAATAATGCGTATTAGGAATAAAGATATATACTTGTTTTTAGAACCTTTTTTTACATGAACTTTTAAGGGGGAGTGTTGTAAAATAATATATGTCCATGTTATCTTTCAACACAATTTGTTTCCACTATATCTTATTCACCACCATAACTTGTCTTCACTATTATGTGTTTTCACTATAATTTGTTTCTTTTTTTAGGCCTATAATAGTCATTCTTGTAAGCATGGACGAATATACAAAAGAGAAGAAAAAAATAAGATTACTCATTTGCTCTCTCCTTCTCTTCTTAAGTTGGTTTGTCATTTTATTTATAACAAAGTCAAAATATTTTATTTTTTAAAAAGCAAATTCATTAGGAAATGTGTTTAGGGCTAGTTTTTTTTATATATAATAAGAACCTCAAAATTCAAAAAGAAAAGAATTACAAGCAAGGAGAGCTAGCTGTTAGGCCTTAACTAATTTTATATATTGAGGCGTAAAAACGCCTCCAATAATTAATGTGCGTGTAAAATTTAAGAAGAAAAAAGAATAAAATATTTTATAATCATCATAAAATTCATAACAGATTCTATAACGATATTACAAATGATAATACTTAAAAAATGAAAATCTAAAATAAGCAAGAATGTAGAGATAAATCCTTGTTTCGTTCTTCACCTTGTCTTCTTCCACAAACCATTCAAAAATCTCTCGATACTTCATCAATTATTTTTAGATCTATTGGGCCTTATTGATGTAGTTGAACCTTGTCTTGTTCTATTTTGTCACTCTCATTGGTAGTATCCTTAGAACAACCTCCTTAGACATTTTACCATCCCAACCATGTTTTCTTCCACGAGTTTTCTTTATCTTGAATCTTTCCCTTTACTGATTAGGTGAAAGATCTTCATCCCTAGTCACTTTTGAAAAACACTCGTCCAATACTTCATTTTCTTCTTATCAAATATGTCAATGCTCAAATCACCATCAAAAACTTCTAATGAATCTTACACAAAAGCTTCTAATGATTCTCTTAGGGATAGGTTAAATTAATATATATGCCTAATCGGTCATTCTTAGCCAAATAACTGATATGCGTTCAGTCATGAAAACATCATACTAAGATAAATTGTTCAACTTTCGAAAAAGATTGAGTGGTGATTTAGAGATTGAATGCATATTTAGAATTCGATTATCTGTAATTACATCTCAAGTTATTTATTGCAATGTTAAACAAAATATATTGAACTCCTACGGAATAGAAATAAGACTATCAATCTAGTATTCATCGGACAATTAGTTGTATTTCTCACTATTATCTATGGGATATTTGGGTTACTATATTTGCATATGACCATGTTACGGAGTAATTCTGAGTGTGTCATTGGCTCCCTTTTCTTGTTGCTTTTTAGTGTTTAGAAAATGATCATGTGCATATCCTTGCATTTTCTCAACCAAAGTTTTCTCAATTTTCATTGCCGCAACATTTTCTTTTTAAATTTGTCGACAAGTTTGAAAATAAAATCCATACTGGCATCACACATGAAGTCTCATCCTTAGGGTCGATCCCATTAATTAGTCTATGGCTAAACCCTAATTCAATGAACTTTGTTGTTATTATGCATTATATAATTCATGCCTCTTGATACTACATCCACAAAATTATCATATTTATCCATACGAATAAGAAGTTGTCTTTGAACAAGCAACCCTATGAGATAAATTGGTTTTTAACTTATTTTTTCATGTTTGGTTGGTGAGTCCGGAGAATTCAATGATCGATCAAAAATTCCAACCCCGAGACCTGATCCAGGACTTGACCTTGTCACCTGAATCAGGACAAAATCGACCAATTTGAGATTTGACCAAGACACTCAAATCGAGACCCGACTTCCAAATTAGGATTCAACCCTAACACCTGATGCGGGACTCAACTTTCAAATCGATACCCAACTCGACTTTTAATCCAAGATTTGACTTTCAAATCGAGACTTGACCCTAACTTTCGAACCGAAACTCGATACTTTTAAATCGGAATTTGATTTTTTTTTAAAAAAACAATTTTCAATATTTTTTTGTAAGGGGGCGGAGGTTGTTTGTATGTGCTAGAAGGGGTTAGGGTAGGAGGGGAGTAAAAAAATGAAATTTTTAAAAACAAACTTTTAATTTTAGTTTTTTTTGTGTAGGGAGGGGCAGTGATGGTCTGGGTTGTCTAGGTAAGGGGGAGGAAACTGAAATTTTTTAAATTTGACGTTATTTTTTAAAAATAAATTTTAAAATTTTATTTTTTTTAAAAAAATTAAGATTTATATTTTTTTTATTAGGGGGGGGGGGGGGGTTGGGGGAGTGTAGGGGTACATGGTGGGATAAGAAAAAGGTATAATACATAAATTGGCCTTTAAACTTGGCTTCAAATTTTAAGTATAACCTCCAACTTTTATAGTGCTCAAGTAGATACTTTAACTATCCATTTTCTTATACAAAATCCACGCAAAATCAACACCCTTAGTGCGTGATGTATAGACGCTCCTACATGGATCTTTTAGCCACTAGTGGCTGCCACGTAATTACAACCTTACACATTTTATAATTAAAAAAATAAAAAATAAATAAAGGAAACAAAATAAAATACTGCCCCCACCCCCTCACCACTAGCCCAACTCAACTCACCTAGTCTGCCCCCCTCTCGCCAAAAAAAATATTATTTTGAAAAAAAGGTTTTGAATATTTTTTTTTACTGCATCACTCCACCGGGCCCACCCTGCCCCCTCCCAAAACAATTATTTTTGTTTTGAAATAAAAGTTTTGTTAAGTATGTGGATATCACTTTTGTGGTAGGACTCACAACTAAATTGATGAGCACTAGGCAAGTTGTCCAATTTGCCTCATTTTTCTTTTGCTATAAATTGCCTTCTTCGGCAACATAAATGAAGACAGAGATAAAAAATTGATACAAACGTTTCCTCTTTTGTTTTCTTCTCATTTCTTTTCTTCTTCTTAAATTGCTAAACTCCTTTATTATATAACACGTTATCAGCACGAAGCTCTAATTTTCAGAAAATTAACTTCTATATCAGGTATATCTACTGAAGAAATTTAATTTTTAGTTGTCTTTGTTATTTTAAAAATTAATTTTCATCATGTCAAACTTGTCAAAATTGGAGTTTGTGGCTCTTGATATTTCTGGCAAAAATTATTTGTAATGGGTATTTGATGTTGAAATCCACCTTACCGCTAAGAGTCTTGGTGATGCTATAATTGAAGAAAATATAGCATCAAGTCAGGATAAATCAAAAGCTATGATTTTCATTCATCATCATCTGGATGAAAGCCTAAGAGTTGAATACTTGATAGTGAAAGATCCATTTGAATTGTGGAAAAACTTAAAAGGGAGGTATGACCACCTCAGGACAACGGTATTGCCAAGGGCTAGTTATGAGTGGATGCACTTACGGTTTCAAGACTTTAAAACTGTAATTAAATATAATTCTATTGTATTTAAAATAACTTTCCAATTAAAATTATGTGGGAAAACTATAAATGATGAGGACATGTTAGAAAAGACTTTAACTACTTTTCATGTCTCTAATGTGATATTACAACAACAATAACGTGAAAAAGGTTTTAAAAAATACTCTGAATTGATCTCATACCTTCTGGTGGCTGAGCAACATAATGCCTTTTTAATAAAAAATCATGAAGCTCATCCCACTGGAACTGTTTCGTTACCGAAAGCAAATATGGTAGAAGCACATGGCCAGTCTGAAAGAGGATAAAATAAAAATCATGACCACAATAATGTGCGTGGACGTGGCAATGAGAGAAGACGATATAATAATCGTCGTGGTAGTGGTCAACATAAAAGGGAGAACAATATCAGTTCTCAAAATGGCCCTTCAAGAAGTAACTATCATCGTTGTGGCATGAAAGGACACTAGAAAAATAAATGTCGAACGCCTGAGCATTTTGTAAGGCTTTATCAAAATTCATTCAAAAGAAAGGCAAATAGAGGTGGTGCCTCTTCTTCTAATGCTCAGATAGAGTCAGACTTGACGTTTAAAAATAATGTTGAGGCAGGACCTTCACATAATAATAATATTGAAGCGAATTTAGCTTTAAAGTATGATGATTTTAATGACCTCAATGATATTACTCATTTAGAGGTTGAAGACTTTTTTAAGGATTATAATTGATGTTAATTTCATTGTATGATTTTCAATATGTTGTCATTTTTATGTACCTTGAATTATCATGTTTTCACATTTCTATGTAGAAGTGACTTATGATTATTTTTTAAATATACACTTTCTGTTATTTCATTCCATAGGTTTTTATAGCACATTTCCTACATTATTCTAATTCTTTTACAACCTTATACCTCAATTGCACACCATATTATTATATATTTCTATTTATGCTAAACCAATTATATACCATCGCATTTGTATCTATTTCTATATAATCATTACATTTATCACTACTACATTAATTCGTGATTCATTCCTTATTACGTTACTACATGTTAATACATCATACCTTTTAACTTAACTTATCTGCATATTGCTTTTATTACTTATTTTTTATAATGTATTTTTATTTTATGAAGATAAATAAATTCTTCAATCTTCAATTGGATTCAAGATGAATAATGGAGATATGTGCCTTTTTGGATAGTGCCACAACACATACAATATTAAAAGAAAAGAAATATTTCTGTCATTTAATTATGAAAAAGGCCTATGCCAATACAATATCTGATAGTACAAAATTGATTGAAGTTTCTAGAAAAGCGGTCTTATTACTACATGGAGGAACGATGTTGGTAATTGATAATGCATTATATTGTAGTAAGTCTTAAAGAAACTCGTTAAGTTTCAAGGTTATTCGCTAAAATGGCTATCATATTGAGATTGCAAATGAGGAAAAGGTTGAATACCTTTATATTACTATAATAAATATGGAAAATAAAATTGTGCACGAAAAATTATCTGCACTTTCTTCTGGATTGTACCATACAAATATTGGTATTGTTGAATCATATGCTATAGTAAATAAAAAGTTTACTGATTCTAATGATTTTATCATTTGGCATGACCGGTTGGGACATCCCGGTTATAATATGATGCGCAGAATTATTGAGAATTCACATGGACGCACTTTGAAGAATCATAAAATTCTTCAATCTAAGGAATTCTCTTGTGTTGCTTGTTCTCAAGGAAAACTGATTATTAAACCATCAACAACTAAGATTGGGATCTTGCATTTCTGGAACGTATACAGGGTGATATATGTGGGCCAATTCACCCTTCATATGGACTATTTAAATATTATATGGTCTTGATAAATGCATCTACAAGATGGTCACATGTGTGCTTATTATCAACTTGCAACATGAATTTTGCGAGATTGTTAGCTCAAATTATAAGGTTAAGAGCACAGTTTTCAGATTATGCAATAAAGACAATTCGTCTTGATAATGCTGGTGAATTTATATCTCAATCATTTAATAATTATTGTATGTCGGTTGGAATTAAAGTTGAGCATCCGGTCGCTTATATTCATACTCAAAATGATCTAGCAGAATCATTGATTAAACACCTTCAATTGATAGCTAGACCATTGCTAATGAGGACAAAACTTCATATTTCAGTATGGGGCATACTATTTTATATGCAACAGCACTTATGCACATAAGGCCAATAAATTATCATGAATTTTCTCCATTATAGTTGGCGTTTGGAAGAGAGCCAAATATACACCATCTTAGAATATTTGGATGTGCGGTATATGTCCCAATTGCTCCACCACACCGTACAAAGATGGGTCCCCAAAGAAGGTTGGAATATATGTTGGGTATGAATCTCCTTCTATTATAAAATATTTAGAACCTATGACTGAAAATTTATTTATAGCAAGATTCGCTGATTGTCATTTTGATGAATAAGTGTATCTAACATTAGAGGGAGAACATAAACAGTTGAAAAATAAAATAGATTGGAATTCATTATCACTATCTCATTTAGATTCTCGAACAAATCAATGTGAGCAAGAAGTTCAAAAGATGATTTATTTGCAGAATATTGCAAATCAACTTCCGGATGCATTTACTAACCTTCCACGGGTTACTAAATCGCATATCCCAGCTACTAATGCTCAAGTTTGAGTTGATATCCCGGTAGGACAACTTGTTCAAGCAAATGAGTCTAAGCCACGCTTAAAACACGGAAGACCAATTGATTCCAAAGATAAAAATCCTCGAAAAAAGAAATAAATAAATGATCAAGATGATCATAATTTGGAGGCAAATGCTCAAGAAGACCCCAGAGACACAACAAATGGTGATACCACCAAGGAGGTCCAAGTACCTGAAAATAGTGAGAATGAAGAAATCTCAATAAGTTATGTCTCGACAAGAAAATGGTAGAACCGAAATGATATTGTGGTCGATAATATTTTTGCTTATAATGTTGCCATTGAAATAATGCAACAAGATAAGGATCTTGAATCAAAATCTGTCGATGAATGCAAACATAGAAATGATTGGCCAAAATGGAAGGATGCAATTCAAGCAGAGTTAACTTCACTTGAAAAACGTGAAGTTTTCGGATCAATAATTCGAGCATCTGAAGGTGTCAAGCCAGTAGGGTACAAATGGGTTTTTGTGTATAAACGAAATGAAAAGGGTGAAATCGTAAGATATAAAATACGACTTGTAGCCCAAGATTTTTTGCAAAGACCTGTCATTGACTATATGGAAACATATTCCCCTGTGGTGGATGCAATTACCTTTAGGTATCTAATGAATTTGACAATTCATTGAAAGCTTGAAATGCACCTAATGGACGTGGTCACTTCCTATTTATATGGCTCATTAGACCACAATATTTTTATGAAAATCCCGAAGGGTTCAAAGTGCTTGAAGCATACAAGGATTCTCTAGAAACTTGCTCAATAAAGCTTCAGAAATCCTTATACGGGTTGAAACAATCAGGGCGCATGTGGTATAATCGTCTTAACGAATATTTGCTAAAAAAAGGATATAAAAATGATCAATTTACCCTTGTGTCTTTATGAGAAAGTCTGGATCTGAATTTTTCATAATAGTAGTATATGTTGATGATTTGAATATTATTGGAACTCCGGAAGAACTTTCAAAGGCAGTAAAATATCTGAAAAAGGAGTTTGAAATGAAAGACCTTGGAAAGACAAAATTTTGTCTTGGTCTACAAATTGAACATTTTAAAATGAGATATTTGTACATCAGTCAACATATACTGAAAATATTTTAAAGAGGTTTTATATGGATAAAGCACATCCATTGAGTACCTAATGGTTGTCAGATCTCTTGATATTAATATAGATCTATTTCAACCTTATGAAAATGATGAAGAGCTTGTTGGTGCTGAAATACCATACCTTAGTGCAATTGGTGCATTAATGTATCTTGCCAATAATTCTAGATCGGATATAGCTTTTTCAGTAAACTTGTTAGCAAGATTTAGTTTTTCTCCAACGCGCAGAAATTGGAATGGAATTAAGCATATTTTTAGATACCTCCGACGGACCATTGATATGTGATTGTTTTACTCAAATGAATCCATGTCACAATTGATTGGTTACGCAGATGCAGGATATTTGTCTGATCCCCATAAAGATCGATCGCAGACAGGCTATTTATTTACATGTGGTGGTACAGCCATATCATGGCGTTCAACAAAGTAAACTATGGTTGACACTTCTTCAAATCATGTAGAGATAATAGTCATTACTGAAGCAAGTCGAAAATATGTTTGGTTAAGATCAATGATTCAACACATTCAAGAAACACGTGACCTTTCTTTGACAAGAGACGTTCTAACAATATTGTATGAAGACAATGCTGCATGTATAGCGCAATTAAAGGGAGGATACATCAAAAGAGATAAAACAAAACATATTTCACCAAAATTCTTCTTTACTCATGATCTTCAAAACAAGGGTGAAATAGATGTCCAACAAGTTCGTTCAAGTGACAATTTAGCAGATATGCTTACCAAGGCATTGCCGACTTCAACCTTTGAGAAATTGAGATACAAGAATGGGATGCGTCATCTTCGAGATATTAAATAATGCATTCATCAGGAGGAGTATAATACGTGCTACACTCTTTTTTCCTTAGCCTAGATTTTGTCCTACAGGATTTTCCTAGCAAGGTTTTTAATGAGGCAGCATTCAAGGCGTATTATCAGATGTGTGTACTCTTTTTCCTTCATTAGACCTTTTTTCACTGAATTTTCCCTAATAAGGTTTTAACGAGACACAACAGCTATATGTGTTCAAGATATTTATTCTTTCACTAGAATTTTTCTTTTACACGTGAACATCCAAGAGTGAGTGTTAAGTATGTGGATGTCACTTTAGTGGTAGGACTCACCACTAAATTGATGAGCACTAGGCAAGTTGTCCAATTTGCCTCATTTTCCTTTTGCTATAAATTGCCTTCTTCTGTAACATAAATGAAGACAGAGATAAAAAATTGATACAAACGTTTTCTCTTCTATTTTCTTCTCATTTTTTTTCTCCTTCTTAAATTACTAAACTCATTTATTATATAACAAGTTTTGATTTTTTTTTGTTTTTTTGCACCACCCCCCCTCCTCGTCAAAATTAATTTTATTTTGAAAAAAAAAGTTTTGAATTTTTTTTGGTGTTTTGCACCACCCACTCCTCCCAAAACAGAACAAATTAACCACCTAAGACATATATATATATATATATATATATAAAAGGTATTTATTAAAGGTCTTTGTCATTTCCGTTTTTTTTTTACTATTGTGAGCCTCGAAAATTATACTTGATGCGCTTGATTTGCGTACCGATCACGCGCTATGCCAGGTTAGATTCGCATATTTTTTATTTAAGAAATGAATAGTTAAAGGGCTTACTTGTGCACTATGAAAGTTAAATGTCATATTTAAAATTTAAAGCCAATTTTAGGGGCCAATTTATGTATTATGCCTAAGAAAAATATTATAATTTGAGGTTGGAGAAGAGTTTTGAAAAAAAAATTCCTTTTTTTTTTTTGGAGGTAAGTCATTTTTTCTTAAATTTGAGGAAAATAAGTTAATTTGAAAAATATTTTTTAACACATTTAATCCAACTAAACATGAAAAAATTGGTAAGTTTTTTCATTATACCAAACACACCCATATGTTAAAATTGTCTTATCATAATAATTAATCTTTTATATTGGAAGTTCGTACTCCCTTCATCTCATATATATTTGTTTCATATTACTTGATCACTTATTAAATTAAGGTAGAATTAATTTTTATTTTATTTTATCCTTATAATTAATATGATCTTTTGAATGTAAATAATTGACAATACTAGCTATTTTTATACTCTATGTATATTGTATTAATATAAAAAAAACAAAATGATGAAGCCTTTCAATATATTAATAATTTTTTAATTATTGTATAAAGTTAGAAGTGCCCATCCAATATGAGACGGAGAAAATACGGTAACATTGCCATTACATGAGGTGACCCTTCTCCTTTCCATGTCCCCCAATTTAATATAGGATTATAACATCACATCTTATCAATCAATCGAAATAATTATAATCACTAATTAATATATATATATATATATATATATATATATTAATATTATTTCGATAAGTAATTATTTATGTCAATTTTTAAAATATAATCTCATTCCTTTTATTTAAAAATCTTAAACAGTTAAATGTTGGGCTTAAGCTCCAAATACTGTAGATGACTAGACGAAAAGAAAAATAATTATTTTTGAAGTTTGCCTCCCCTTCTTTGTTCATCAATAGTCTTTATGGATAATTTAAATATCGATACTAGAATATTTAATATTACAGTTGAAACAGTTTATTGTTATTATAAAACGGATATTTCAACAATATATTATATAGTTTTATGCAGAAGCAGATCCAGAATTTAGAATTTCTGGGTGCAATCCTATTTTGAACAGTAATTTATGGCAAAAAACTTTAGCGTAGAATAAAGTAATACTTAATATTTATTAAAAAATTTGCATACAAAATTTAGACTTGTAAATTTGCATACAAAACTTAGACTTGTTCTGAGTAGGACTCAAACTTGCATTCTTATGGTGTTAAATCTGAACTTTAACTACTAATACCACAAGACTCATTATTTCTAAGGATGCCGTGCCACCTTTAATAGTTCTACTTTCCTTATAAACATATACACAAATATACATGTATATACAGATTTTCAATTAAAACCATGAGTATCGTGACACCCCCTACCATTAACATAGATCCGCCCCTGGTTTTATCTCTTATAATAATTTAAATACTCCTACAAAAAAATCTGGGTAAATTAGTAATAAATAATAAGTCAAGTGTGCTTATATTTCTAGTTCCGTTATGACTTTTGACATTTTAATTATTAGTTGGTTCCTTTCATCATCGATCAAAAGTATGTAAATAGTTTAACAATATAATCATTACAAGAAATGTATTTGTCGTTTTCCGTCGGCGGATACCCCACTTAGAATAAAAAATATACATTAAAATAGATAAGCTAAAATTAGTTGTTCTTTTTTGTTTTTTTTTCCCTGGTCATTTTAAAAACATATTGAGGGATCAAGGGAGCAAAAGGGACAATTAGAAGTTAATATTTGTACGTATTTAGTAGAAATTTTAATATGTATATATAGTTTGAACTAATTAAAGTCATTAGAATTATATCATGTAAATAGAGAATTATATCGTTTTAGTTGTGCACCAAACCTATGAAATTGACTTAAATATATTGTATGAGCTATTCATTTCTCATTTTTTTTTTTTGAAATATATTTGATGCTGGAAATATGTTGAAAAGTAGTTATTTTTTTATGCAGAAATGCCATCATAGTAGTAGAGATTTTGAATTTAAACAAGTGACAAATTCAAGATACTATTATAATTTTTTTATTCAAAAACTTAGCTATTTTCAGTGACTTTTAAATTTAATTATAGAGATATAATCAATCTATATAATAATTATACCGAAAATTGCCCTTTTTTTGTGGGGGGGTGTTTTTTCAACAATTCAAAAGAAGTTTCTTCCACTATTTATAAATCATTTTTGGATTACAAAGAAAACCCCCCTACTCAGAGGCATAGCTATATTGACCCAAAAGTAATTACTCCAACACTTTCATTTGCCGAAAAATTATATGGTACTTATAACAACAACAACCCAGTGAAATCCCACATAAAAAATAATTTTATATATATATAAGTTAAAAAGAATTTTTTATAAATATATATTAAAATTTTGAACATTTTTAACAAAGTTTTTAACTTTGCCATGATGCTATCATTCAGCTGCCAACGCACAACCATTATCATACCTCCCTACCTACACCCTTTAAAAGTTGAAATAATAAAAATCAGATCCACCTAACCCCTGACCAGCCTCATCCACCTCTAAATTCTACCTACAGAACTTCAAATATTAAGATCTAAAAGAGAGAATATATATCCAAAATTACTAATTATTATTATATGATATATATAGTCAAATCTTTCTATCACAACTTTATTCGTTTTGAGATGTTATGACTTTCATAACGACTGATCGTTCTATCCATATACAATCATTTGACATTTAAATCTTATTTGATTGTTATAGATAAAAAGATACATAAAATTTAATTTTCTAATTTTTAATTATATGAAAACAAAAAAATTATTTAAATGTTGAATCTCAGAGATATGCATACTTTACTAACTAAATGGTGTATTAAAATGTCAAAATATTTGGTCAAAATTTCTTTACCTAATTCTTAGAGATTCTATTTCTGTAACGATGATTATTATATTGCCAAAAGAGAAGACAGTTGCTATTGAGGGATCATTTTACAAAGAACGCACTGTCATAAAGATGGTTCCTATTGTTATAGGCAAAACGTTGTTATAAAGAAATAAATTATAACATACAAAGTTAGTTCCATGAAAAGCTTGATTTTTATAGTCAGATATTATTTTACAATGATACTGTTATAAAAATGTCTGATTGTATATATAATTTATTTGGAGGAAAATGCCAAATAAACCCCAGAATTATTCGAAATGAGTTGGTTTTATCCTCCATTACATTTTTGACAAAAAAAATGCCCTGCTATTACATTTTCACTCAAATATGCCATCCAACTAGCAAATTTAGTAAAAGAAAATTATCTTTCTTATAAACGGTTGCTCTAAAACAAGGAAAAAATAATTCTGCCCTTGAACTATTTAAAAAAGGCAGTTTTCTTAATTTTAAAGAGTTGAGCACAACTTGCATTGTCTAAGTTGTGGAGTTTTACATGTTCCATTTTTACATGCATGCTTTACATTTCAATCTAAGTTATTATTATCAGTATTTCCTTCAGTTCAGTATATATTTCCAGATGAATGTACGTCAAAGCAAACTCGCATATCCTATGCTCGAGTCCTCGTTGAGATCAACGTATCAAAATCACTCCCTGAAGAAGTCATCATCTTGGATCCTAATGGTACACAAGGGCCACCAGAAGTTAACTATGACTGTATTCCAACACAAAAGTCTAGGGCGAGGTGGATTAAGCTTTAGGAAGCTGCGTAATGATAACTATTCTCTATCGTCAGAGGCAGAGTCAGAATTAGGAGTTTTGGTGTTCTACCCCACAACTCTAGTGTGGGAAAATGTTTTCATGCCCCCTTCCTTATCACTGGACCGTCAGTTAGTTTTGTTAGGGGTTCATAAGTTAATATACATCTATATTTATTTAATTTTCTAATACAAATACAGGGTCTATGAAAAAGCTATTGGGTTCGTCCGAACCCCCACTTAGCTCCGTCCCTGTCTATCGTGCATGAGATTGATCAATAAACACGGATTGAGTGTTGGTGATGAAGTTGGGCTATATTGGGATCAAACGTTTATGTTCAAATTACTTTCTAAGGTTCGTGATTCAAGAAAGATAGTGAGTCATTTGTAGAAATTGGGATATATCCAAGTTTTATGTTCAAATTCTGAAAATGATTCAAGAATTAGGACCAATGAATTCTTGATTCATATAATCAAATCCTTACATTTATCCAAATAGAAGACGTTTACAACATAAACGATACTTGCTTTAGGAAAATTCCGCTGTCTATAAGATATCAACATGCAAATGTGTTCAATGGAGAAGATCATGCAAGTTACCTACTAGCAGCTTCTTTACATTTCAGAGAGATTTCATTGAAGGTTAAAAGTCCAATTTCCTTCTCTTTTGCTGTCGCATCATTTCTCTGCATGAAGATCATATCATGTTATGAAGTAAAAGAAAAACTTAAAAAGGTTTTAGCTTATATTTGTTGATGAAGAAAACTTACCATCATAGCTCTTATACATGCCAAAAATTTGTCGACCAAAGTATTGGAGCTTTCCTTGTATATCTCCATCAATATACGGATGTATTATACAATCCGTACCAAAAAGGGTTTAACAAACCTACAAGAAATCGATCAGAAATATTCAGAGGTCATAGTGCCTACGGACCTTTCCAATGACCATTCTTTTCGAGATCAGTCACATCTTCCTCTTGTGAAAAATGTTTTCTTGATGTTGCTTTGAGAACCTGGTCTATCGCATTAGCTGTCTGCTGAATCTTCTTCTTTTTGCTAAGAAATCCTCCAGCAATCTGTAGAGAGAATTTAGTGGATTGTTTGGAAGTTTCAGTTAAGTTCCACATATCAAATAGCCAAAACATGACAAGAAAGAAACAGGATTTTCATTTGATAATACTACTGAAATTTGAGGACATGACCAACCTCAATGCATTTGGTTAATGATTTCACTATCTTTGCACAAACTTCACCGTCAGTTTCCTGCATATAAAATGTAACTCAACTTTGGTTACTGAAAAGAACAAATGGAATGAAAAAGGAAAAGTACATAAACTGGAGGTACCTCATCCAGAGCTTCTAGCAGAGACGGTACAAATAGGAGCACTAGTTTGTGCAGATAGGAATTTGTAGGGCCATGAGCTTGTTTATTCTCAATCGAAAGTTTTGCTGAGAGCAATAGCATCGGCATGACATGAACAAAAATTAGGTATCAAAAATACATAACAGAAGGGAAAAGAATTGATAAAATAAAAGATTAGGGAGAATGAAAAAATAAAAAAAGGAAAGGGAAACACTACCTGAAAAAGCTATTTTTCTGATATCTCTATCATGAAATTTCACAAGTGATAACAGTACATGAACTTGTTTGAGGATCAGCCCTTTCACAGAAAGGAAGCAAACAACAAAGAAGAAGAAGATGAAGATGCAGAAGAAGGAGAGAGCTGCGTTACTTTCAACACTGGACTAAAATGCCCTAAGTACATTGTACAGTTGTAGCTATAGATATATAGCTGGATTAGATCTTAACTATCTAACTAATTTTTAGTTAGTTAGTTCTAACTAAAAAGCTGAAAATAACTAAACTACCCCTGCTTCTAACTAATTATTCTAACTTCTTTAACTATCTCCTTATGTCTCAACACTCCCTTTCAAGCTAGGAGGTGCAAAAATGTTCGAAACTCCTAGCTTGGATAGGAGATGCTCATGTTGAACTCTAGACAGCCCTTTTGTTAATATATCTGCAGGTTGTTCTTGAGTTGGTAGGTAGTTTACTTTGATCAAGCCTTGTTGCAACTTTTCTCTAATGAAGTGACAATCTATTTCTATATGCTTTGTCCTTTCGTGATATACTGGATTTGTTGCAATCTGAATTGCAGCTTTGCTATCACTATACATTTGCACAGGCAACTCAACTTCAGCCTCCACTTCTTTTAACATGCCCAGCAACCATACATGTTCTGACATAGTAGAAGCCATGCTTCTATATTCAGCTTCAGCTGAACTCCTTTATACTATGGTCTGTTTCTTGGCCTTCCATGATATCAAAGACTTTCCCATCTTGATCATACAGCAAGTGACTGACTTTCTGGTGAGTGGGCAAGCAGCTTAATCTGCATCACAAAATGCAGTGACCTGCCTGTCTGAGTGGCTGGACAGTAATATACCTTGTCCAGGTTGCCTCTTTAAGTACTTGACTACTCTTAGTGCAGCCTTCATGTGAGACTTTTTTAGCTGGTTTAGAAACTGACTCAGTGTCTGAATACTGAAGGAGATGTATGGTCTTGTCATATTGAGATACAGTAGCCTACCTATGAGCTTCTGACATGCAGTTTGATCTATCAGAGGATCTTCTAACTCTTCTTGTTTCTTGTTCACATGATCATCATACTGCCTTGATGTGAGCTTGATGTTGGCATCTATAGGTGTTCCTGCTGGCTTGGCTACAGTCATCCCTACCTCTGTTATAAGTTTAAGAGTATACTTCCTCTGATGCATAAGTATCCCTTCTGTGGATCTTGTAAATTCAATCCCTAGGAAGTATTTGAGCTCCCCTAAGTCTTTCATCTTGAAGGCTCTTTGTAAAGCCTTCTTTGTTTCTTCTATCAACTTCAGCCTGCTGCCAGCTATTAATATATCATCTACATATACAAGTACAATTACAATACCTTCTGCTGATTTGTTGATGAATAAGGAGTAATCATATTGACTTTGTTTGAACTTGAGAGAAATTAGAGCCTCTGTAAGTTTGTGATTCCATTGCCTTGGAGCTTGCTTAAGTCCATAGAGAGACTTTGTCAATTTACACATCTTCTCTCCTTGACTGACAAACCCTTTAGGAAGTTGCATATATATCTCATCCTCTAGGTCTCCATGTAGAAAGGCATTGTAGACATCCATTTAATGAATGTGCCATTTCTTGGAAGCTGCAACGGAGAGAACAGATCTTACTGTAACCATCTTCACAATAGGAGAGAAGGTTTCTTTGTAGTCAATTCTTTCTTGTCGACTATATCCCTTTGCAACTAACCTAGCTTTAAACCTCTCTATTTCTCTTGTGAATTTGTATTTGACTTTATAAATTCATCTGCAACCAATAGGCTTCTTCCCAGCAGGTAAGAATGTGATCTCCCAGGTATGATTGCTTTCTAAGGCCTGGATCTCTGCCTGCATAGCTTCAAGCCATCTTGGATCCTTGATAGATATTTTAGCTTGAAATCTTAAGGCTTTTGTTACTTCTAGCAGATGTTTATGTTCCCTCTCAGCCACACCATTTTATTGAGGAGTGTAAGGACAAGATCTTTGATGTATAATATCCAATTCTTTGAACATACTATCACATATTGAGTTAACAAACTCAGTGCCATTATCAAATCTTAGGACCTTGACCACTTTGCCAAACTAATTCTTAGCATACTGCAGGAACAATTTAAGAGAGACACACATATCTGATTTTTGTTTAAGTAAAAATAACCAGGTCATTCTTGAAAAATCATCAACTATTGTGAGAAAGTACTTATTGCCATCAAAGGTAGTTGTATTATAGGGTCCCCAAAGGTCAACATGTATCAAGTCAAAACAACTACTGCTTTTGATGATGCTAGAAGGAAAAACAGGTCTGGTTTGCTTTGCAAATGGACATACTAAACACTTAGACACCTTACACATACTGACTTTATTCATAGTAAACATCTTAGCAAGTACAACTGAAGATACATGTCCAAGTCTTTGATGCCATAGCTCCATGTCTGAATCCTTGCCTGTTAAGTAAGCAGTATCAACAGTATGAGCAGAATCCTTAGTATTACTTGCATTGCAATGAGTTAATTGTCTCCACAGCAGATACATGCCTCCCTCTTCTCTACCAACTTCCTTCACCTTCCCAGTATAAAGCTCCTAGAAAATACAGAAATCAGGGAAGAAGGAGACTGAGAAACCTAATTCCTTGGTTATTTTGTTGACAGACATTAAATTATACTTGAACTCTGGTATATGGAACACATTAGTTATCACACTTTTAGATGATAGACTACAAGAACCAATATGAGTTACTTGTGTGGTACCACCATTTGGTAGACATACATCTTTAGGAGTGTCAACCTTTAGCACATATTCCTTTAGTGGCATCTCCAACTTGGAAACCATATGGTTTGTTACACCTGTATCTACAATCCACACATCACTATTTTCAGTTACAAATAAGGCTTTACCTGCAATATTTGCCTTATTGCAATCAGGTGTAGTAGCTCTTGAGCTAGACTGTTGACTCATCATCTTGAGAATTTGTTCATACTGATCTTTTGTGAATGTACAATCCTGAAGTAGTTGCTTGACATCTTTCTCAGCTTGACTTACAGTCTTGTTGAAAGTAGAAGCTTCAGCTGGTACTTTGTCTGTAGTGTGCTGTGTTGTGATATTTCTGCCCCACACTAATTCATCAGTCACATTTATGTTCAAACCATAAGAGAAATTAGCTTGAACTGATTGCCGAGGTTGACTAGTAAGGCTAGTAGTATCAGCATAAGTAGTGTTTGCACTTTGTACCTTTCTTTTGGACTTGAAATCTGGTGGATACTGAACAACCTTGTAGCAAGACTCTTTGGTATAACCTTTATACTTACAGAAGTCACAGATTAAAAGTTTATTCTTCTTGAATCTATCACTGACACCTGAACTACTTCCAACTCTAGAGTATATGCAACTGAATCTAGGATGGATTAATGTAGTCCTAAATTGTTGATGCCTGTAACAACAGCCTTTTGACTCTCATCTCCTACTATGCTTGATTGATGGTTGGTAGAGGATCTATCATGAGAATTTGACTCCTAGCTTGATGCTATGAGTCATTCAATCCCATTAGAAATTGATACAACTTTTGTCTATTCATGTGAGCTACAAATCCTCTGGATTTTTCACAGTTGTAGCAGGGTTAGGGTACTAATACTTCAAACTCATCCCACAAGGCTTTCAGCTTCGTATAATATACTAATACAAAAGCTGTTCCTTGTTGTTAAGTGGCTATTTCTTTGTGTAAACTATAAGTTCTTGATCCATCAACTCTATTAAACCTCTCTTGCAGGTCAGTCCACACACTCGACGCACTTGAAGTAAATGCAATTCTGCTAAGCAAGCTCTTCGAAACTGAGTTCATTAGCCATGACAGCACAATCGCATTTACCCTTTTCCATTAGCCCCATAGTTCTTCACTATACATTTCCTTCCTACATGTTCCATCCACTAGCCCTAACTTGTTTCTTCCTAACAGAGCTAGTTTGATTGATCGATTTCATAAGGTGTAGTTTTCAACACCTTGTAGCTGAAATGATATAATGCTAATTCCACTCACATCTGTAGGGCTAAGAAATAGAGGATGATTATAGTCAATGCCTTGCCCATTGCTACTCGCAGAGCTTGCAGAAGCAGGTATATCAACTCGTTGAACATTGAAGTGAGTTTGATTGAGATTCTGAATTGGATCTTTGGCTTCACCTGCCATTTCTTCAACCTTTTTAAAATTTTGTTACGGAAGTCACTGTTGACTGTAGTTTTAGCTTCTATGGAGCTTAGATCTGCAGAACAAGCTAATTAATTGGATGAATCTTTGACTCTGATCTCGAGTCTTTGACTCAAATACGAGCAATTTTCACAGTAATCACTGTGATGATGGCTCTGATACCATGAACTTGTTTGAGGATCAACCCTTTCACAGAAAATAAGCAAACAACAAAGAAGAAGAAGATGAAGATGCAGAAGAAGGAGAGAGCTGCGTTACTTTCAACATTGGGGTAAAATGCCCTAAGTAAGTACATTGCACAGTTGTAGCTATAGATATATAGCTGGATTAGTATCTTAACAATCTAACTAATTGTTAGTTAGTTAGTTCTAACTAAAAAGATGAAAATGACTAAGCTACTCCTGCTTCTAACTAATTATTCTAACTTCTTTAACTATCTCCTTATGTCTCAACAGTATGTCAGAAACCTACACAAATAATGTTTGCCTAATGTCAAATTTGAATAGGAAAGGCATATGATGAACGAAAATCCAAATCCTCAGAACCAACCTGATTTTCAGCTGAAAAGTGTACAAATTAGTTATGAAGCACTTTTGAAGTTTGTACATACCTATTTGAGCCAAGTCTAGCAGAGCGGAGCAGATCAGGCATAAGATCTTTCACGTATGGATGAAAATGGGATCTGAGACATATAAGGAGCTGCTCCCATGCCTTCCACACAGATATTAGAGCACCCATTATATTGGGAGCATTTAAGTACAATAATATAAATAGTTTGGATCATACATACTCGTAGAAGGTTAACTTTCAAACTGTGACCATCCTCCCCTAAATACCATCGCACATACAAGAGAAGGGCCACGGCCTTACATACATGAAAAAATTATAATCAGTTACTGCACTATTAAGCTGAAATAATGTAAAAGACATAACATAGACACATCACCTCTGTAGCATCTTTGTTGAATATATCTTTTGCAACAGCCATTCCAACTGTCCAAATGCATTCAACAGAATTGTCTCTCAGCGATTTACTTGTCGCACCAGCTAGATGTTTTTTTGGGGAGGTGATGATCAAATCATAGCCATTACAGAAGAAATCCTATCCCAAAATCGTAAGTTTGTCAGATACCACCATCAAATCCAAATTGCTAAGGAAATAGAGTAGCATGAATGAAACACTGAGAGTTTCTATCAAGTGATGATCTTGCAAACGATGTTAGAGTGTTTAAGGACTCGACTTGCACCACATCATGTTCACTCTAATGTTAGACAAAAGCAAAAACACTTTTAAGTTAAAGGAAATGCCAATGAAAAAGGAAACGTCAATGCAAATCCACACAACATGTATCTCTTACCTGGAGGAGTTCAAGTAATCTGCTCACAATTGATTCCAAGGGAGGTTCTACGATGCTTGAACTGCAATTCTCACAAAGAGAACGCATCGCCGAAGCAGCAGCAGGCTATGAATAATAAGAATTTCAGCAGAAATATGAATTTTAAGACAAGGAAAGAAATGAAAAGTCTATCATTCTTGGTCACCTGTTTGACGGGTTTGCTGCCATATGAAAGTGCCAAAAGCAGCCAAGTAATAAGTAAGTTAGCACGTTGATCTAGCGTATGTGGAGGTAGCTCTACACTCATAGCTTTTACTGTTTTGATAGAAGCAAACATAACATCGGGAGAGGAATCATTCAGTGATTTCGTGAGCACCTTCATCACTTCAGCAAGATTATCGCTCAAGGCCTGAGAACAACAACAGTCTTAGGTGAAAAGATCCAAAAAGAGCATATATCCAAGTAATAAATTTAGGGATATACCTTTGCACATCCTTTTGAAATGGCACCAATGATTGTAACTGCTGTATATCGTTTCAGCCAATCTGATGAAGCCATATCCTCTGGTATTATCTTGAATATTATAGGCATACGGAGTTTTTCACCCCTTACCAGTGAAATCCTCTGCATAAAAGTTTCTCCGAGAAGATAATAACACGTTTTATCCGAGACAAGTGAAATCATCTGCATCAACACATGAAACAGTCTTCCTAGAATGCTCCTTTTTACCCTTTTTATCGCAATATCATCAAAAGCATACATTATTTCTACACTAAGATATCTTGTTTGTTCTTCCAATTCATCATTAAAACCTATTTTAACCATTTCATCAAACACTTCATCCAAGTGCGAGTCGAAAAAACCTTGGCTCTGCCCCAGATAACTCTGCTAACTTCATGAGACTTGTCCGTGCATTGTCCTCTGTAACATCACTATCGAGAAAACCCGAGACCGCTTTTACCATTGGCATCAATAGATCACGAAACTGAGAGTAATAATCACTAGACATATGTAGAACAAGATTGACTAAAGCAGCCAAGGCATGCACTTTTCTCTCTCCATTGGAAGAATTAAACTTATCCCAAAAGTTTAAACGGAGATGTTGAACGTACTGACTCAGTTCATCGCGTAGACATGTGGGCAGCTCCAAAAAGAACTTAAGTGCGGAATCTTGAATGTCTATTGTACCCGAATTTAGAGACTCGCAAAAGAAACTGAGCATATCATGCCACTCCCCCTGTTCTTCGTCAATAATGCAGGTGAATATCTGAGATGCCATCTTCCACATTTTCATGCAAACCATTTTGGGGTTATCTTGTTTAAGAATTTCAAGAATCGCAATTTTGAGCTCGGGTCTGATGACGTGTGAGGTGGAATCCCAGAAATCGGGAGAATCGAGAAGAAAGTGAAGGAGTTGGGCACAAGTGGATTTGATAGCAGGGTTATTGGGTGAGTTAATGAAGAGATGTGATAGCTTCAAAGACAATGTATTTGGGTAATTGGATTTGCAGAACATGTATATTCTTTTGTTAATCCGTGATGTTTCTAAGTTTGTGATAAGTTCTTCAAGGGCAGCATGATCTGGAGTGTAAAGAATTTGTATGGCTCTCAGTCGTTATAATTTGTAACTTTTGCTTGGAGGGGCTGTTTCTTTCTTCTTTGGAGAATCATCTTTCATTATTAAAGGCCGGAGTTTTTGGTTCAAAGGAAGAAAATCTGCACCTGCAAGTCGGAGAATCTCAATTTTTGGTTCAGAGGAAGAAGAAGAAGCCATTGAAGAGGAACAGAGAAAAGATAATAGAGAAACAGAGAAGAGAAAGGGGTTCTTGGGGGGGGGGGGGGTTGTATATTCTGTTTTATCATATGGCAGTTGGTATCAACGACTTGGTTCAAACACTCATTCTTTTTATTTTTTTCATTAAGCTCTCTCGCTTGAAAACCTCTGTATTCATGGCTACTCAAATTTAGTTTTTTTTAAACTTTTCCGATTTCATATGTCCACGATCTTTTCTCTATTTATAGATTGTTCATTGCGTTGTATTTATCAGGAACTTCTTTTAAAAGAATGATTTATATTTTTTATTTAATCAAAGATTATATTGTAATAACCGAATATGATGAAGACATCACAAGAACATGATGACGACATCACAAGAATTTATCTCACACTTTTAAGGATACACACCAAAGAAGAACTTCAAATTGGAGTGTTAATTGAAAATATTATGGCCACTAATAGTTCGATTCACATGGAATTACAATAATTCATAATGAACATAAAATTTTTTTCAAAAAATTAGATATTTGAAACAATAAAAAATAATTCTTTTTAAGATTCATAATATTTGAGGGTTGATGAATTACTTTAGTGGTTGATTTACCATGATGTTGAGAAATAATAATAATAATAGTTTAGTAAATAACATTCAGTTATGAAAAAAAATAATGTTGAAGAATTACTTTGCTCATATGTAAAACATAAGATTTAGTAAATGATATTGAAAAGCAAAGAATTTTGGTTTTATAATTAGAATTCAATTTTTCTTTAATATGTTTTGGTCATAAATTATAATTATATGAAAAGTTAAATATAGAACCTTTAAAATTACCTGGTGTAAAAATTCTAGTACCCTGACAATGCACAAAAGTTAAACTCTTTTTAAAATCCCATTGTATGATTTTTAGCTAGCTTGGTCACTAATATGAGATATTTCTTATGAAATGATCAAGTTGTTTGGTGTGGTTCACACATGTTTTTCTTGACTCTTTTATTATCCTTGAGTTTCTTATTCTTATTTTAATTTTTTTCTTTCATACTTTAATAAGTAAAAATATAAGGAAAAAGAGAAGTGTGAATGAAAAAAGAGAAAAAGTAACGAAAAAAATTATAAACTATTTTTTTTGGATGTATTATAATTTATTTTAATTTTTGTGTCCGTAAGAAAATGGAAATATATATGACAAATTTTATAAGAAAGTTAGCGAAAAATAAATTTGACCTTCAAAGTAAGAGAAAATAGCTAAATGTCTCCCTAACGTATTAGACAATTCTCAACTATACACCTATACTTTATGGGGGTTGTATTATCTCCCTAAACATTTTAAAAGTGAAATATATACCCCTTTAAAGTCATACCCAAACTTGTGTTACATAGTGATTTGCACGCGATATATATATATATATAAAATTATTACTCTTTTTCTTTATTCTATTTCTCTTTTATATTTTTTTTGCTTTTCTTTTTCAGCCATTTTGTTCTTTTCTTTGACATATGAACGGCTTACATTGCAGTCAAATTTCAAATTTTATTTGTGACCTCAAAAATTTTACTTTTCTCAATCTTGTGTTGAATTTTCTTTCCCGATAATTGCTAACTTTCGTAGACAGTTGTTCCAATATGAAGCATTTGGATCTTTCTTAAAATTACTTTGTGGGTCTCAAATGAAGTTACTTATTTGACAAAAAATGATAACTTAGCCAATTTTAAACATTCAAATCTGGTGTTCAATGGGTTTTCTCCGACGAGAATACCATCGGAGTGTGAAAAATTGAATGACATGAAGTATATTTGAATGAGAGATACAAATTTGATCCATGAAATTTTTGAACGTTTTGAGGATTTTCAAAGTCTTGAGCATATTGATTTGGCTTATAACAATTTGAAATGAAAATTTTCATCTAAGTTGTTTATAATGAAGAATTTGACGTTGATGTATTTGTACAATAGTCAATTTTCGGGTCTAATCTGAATCTACGTCTCTTCAATTTTGTGCAATTTTCTGTCACGCCCCGAGAAGGTACCCTAGACATGGCCGGCACTCGAAAGTCATTTCTGACCTTCAAGCGAACCACTTGGTCCAGTCACACTTACATTCATTCACATTTTATCGGTGGAAGGCTCTATTATAAGAATACTATTCATAATTTTAGATCCAAAGGCCAAACAAATACCCAATCAATAACAAGATAGAATAAAACTAGACAAAACGAACAATCGAACACTTTCACACTCTAGTCTATGAAGCCTCTATCAACAATCCAGGAGGTGCCAATGACAAGTCCATGACTACCAACAATCAAAATAAAGGAAATAAAACAAAGCTATAAAGATAATCTCGGTATCATCCGAAAATAAGGAGGACTCACCAACTAGCTGGAAGTGGGGAGATCTTCAACGGTGCATCTGTTGATAATCTCTAGTACCTGTCTCTAAATCATGAAACGATGCAGGCCAAATGGCGTCAGTACATGAAATGTACGAGTATGTAAAATGGCCGAATGAAACAACATCAGGAAGAATCAAACCAACTCGGAATCTCAACTCAGAAAGAAGAACAACTCAATCAAGTATCCTAAGTCTAAACAAGAATATGGTTTAGACGGGACCATTCACATACAAATCAACCCAATCTGACTCAGAGTACTATCAAGACTTATATGAGAGTTTCTCTTATCCGACAACCATCACTTTGAGCCAGTGATAGTATAACAAACCGACGTTGTTGTCACGTCCGTTCATACTTTGCCAGGGTATGAACGAATCAACCAATCATGGATCCAATCCAACCAAGTCCTATAATGTCAGGATAATAATTTTGGGGAAGCATCCGACTTCAACGGTTCAATCCCCTCCTATGTTTGGCGACGTAGTTATTGGATTCAAGTTATTACTTACTCTTACCCAATTCGGTGCTCGATACTCCTACCAAGACTCAATGCTCATAAAACTCCATCCAATCAACTCAATCAAATCATATCGACAAGTCTCATTTAGAACTTTGTCAACTCATCAACTCTATCACAATCAAACCTCTCCCAATTATACTATCCGATCAATCCCAATCATATCTTTCAAGAGTAGATTAAATATGCATTTATAACAATATATAAATCTATCCAATCGTACCTCTATTCATTTAACAAATCTTTTGGGACTCATCACAACTCCAAGGTTTTAAATCAACAATTCAAGATAAGCAACATATTTAAGAAAATTAACATTCTTTATCATAATCAACATAGTTAAGAAAATTAACAATATATGTTTGACCTCTCATCTCAATCAACTCATACCAACATGTAGCACATCACTTTCTTGACTCCACAACATCAACATAATAAAAATTAGGTTAATAGATGAAAATAAACTATTTGGACCTAACTCTATCAATAAACTTCATTCTTATAAACAATTAATCTCAAAGAAGATGTAGGGCACATGGGTGGACTCAACCCATGCTTTGAATAGCCTTACATACCTTGTGAAGACTTTGAAGAAACCTTGATGTTAGGTCTTCAATGGAAGGCTTGAATTCTTGAAGTTCTTGAAGGCAATCCTTGTTGGAGATGGATTTGAAGGAGAAGAGAGGGAATTTCTAGGGCTTTTAGAGAGAGGAAGGTACTGAAATAATGATCCAATAACGTTCAAGGCTTGTGTATATATAATTTGGGGAAATGCCCAATTTGCCCTTTCTCCAAAGATATGGAAAAAACGGCTAAAACTCCCCTGGTGCTATAGTGGTACGCTGCGCCAAGTCGAGTATAGGCTTAAAACCTGCACATCTGCTAGTGGCGCATCGTGCCAAGGACCAAACTACTGAGGTTGTTTTATGGTACTATAGTGGCGCATCGCGCCCTTACAGTGTCAAGCTTAAGTTTTCTGGGTTTTGGAAAATAGGCTTAAAAACCCTGCACATCTCGTAGTGGCACGCTGCGCCAGGGACTAAACTACTGAGGCTTGTTCCTGGAGCGATAGTGGCTCGTCGCGCCACTGCGGCGCCAAGCCTAGGCTTCTTGCAGTTACCACCCAGGCCTGAAATTCTTACAGTACTAGTTCGTCTTAGGATAGTCATAACTTTTGACTTCGAACTCCAAAAATTACAATCTTGGCGGCATTGGAAAGAAGACTCGAAGACCTTTAATTTAGTAGGTCATGGTCCACCCATATAGTCATATTTCAAAAGATATGGTCGTTAGAAGTCGACCCCTTATACGGACTCATTCTAAAACTTAGCCAAGACGAATTCTTTGGACTTAGCTTGGTTCTATGGATCCTTTGTGACCCCACATCACCTCTAACACTCTTCAATTACCTGAGAACTCATCCTAACTCCTGCATACACTTCATAATAGTCGGGTTCGATCCTACACGTATACAAAGAATGGTCCAAATCTTTATAAAATTTTTTAGGAGGTGTTACATTATCTCCCCCTTGGGATCATTCATCCTCGAATGACGAGTAAACCAAGGATAGACTCGGGGTACAAATCATAATCAGAATTCAGTCATTCAACCAATCAAATTCTCAAAATAATTTACTATTCAAACTCAAAACGCACATACGAATTCAAGTTAAGAAAATGGACATTACCTTCAACATTCTCATTGATGGGCACGAATAGATGCAGATATTTAGCTTTCATATCTTCCTTCGCTTCCCATGTGGCTTCCTCAAAGAATTGATTTCTCCACAAGACTTTGACTGAGGCAATCTCTTTGTTCCTCAATTTGCGAATTTGGCGATCAAAAATTTGGTCCGGAACCTCTTCATAGGACAAGCTATCCTTAACTCCAATACTATCAATGGAGACTACCAATGAGGGATCGCCTAAGCACTTCTTCAACATCGAGATATGAAATACCGAGTGGATAGAGGCTAGCTCCGAGGGTAACTCCAACTCATAGGCGACACTCCCAATCCGCCTCGCAATCTGGTAAGGACCAATGTATCGAGAACTAAGCTTCCCCTTCCTTCCAAACCTCATGATGCTCTTCATGGGTGACACTTTCAAGTACACCCAATCATCCACCTCAAACTCTAAGTCTCTCCTCCTCACATTGGTGTAAGATTTTTGAGGCTTTGGGCTGTCTTTAGCCTATGTTGAATAACTCTCACCTTCTCCATAGCTTGGTGAACAAAATTGGGCCCAATCAACTCAACTTCACCAACTTCAAACCACCCAATTAGCGATCTACACCTCCTTCCATATAAAGCTTCATAAGGAGCCATTTGAATGCTTGCATGATAGCTATTATTATATGCAAACTCTATAAGAGGTAAGTGATCATCCCAATTTCCTTTGAAGTCAAGTACACATACCCTCAACATATCCTCCAATGTCTAGATGGTGCGCTCTGCTTGGCCATCTGTCTGGGGATGAAAAGCCGTACTAAGATTCACCTTTGAACTCAGTCCCTTCTGGAAGGATTTCCAAAATTAGGAAGTGAACTGAGCTCCTCTGTTTGACATGATAGACAAGGGGAACCCATATAATCTGACGATCTCCTGAATGTATAATTTTGCATAATCTTCTGCGGTGTTAGTAGTCTTAACTGCCAAGAAGTGAGCTGATTTCGTCATTCTATCCACAATCACCCAAATCGAATCATGTTGCTTTTAGGACCTTGGCAAACCCATAATAAAGTCCATGTTGATCATTTTCCACTTCCATTCCGGAGTTTCTATGTTTTGAGTTAACCCATATGGCCTTTGATGCTCAACTTTAACCTGTTGGCAATTCGGACACTTGGAAACAAATTCCACAATATCTCTCTTCATTCCACTCCACCAATAAACTTCCCTCAAGTTATGGTACATCTTTGTAGAGCCAGGATGAATAGAGTATCTAGAACTATGCGCTTTGTCCATAATCCTCTCTCGAATATCATCGACATCTGGTACACACAATCTATTTTGGTATCTCAATACACCATCTCCCTCTTTGGTAAACACCATCACCTCTTGCTTATGAACAACTTCCTTCAACTGGAGAAGGATGGGATCTTGGTCTTGTTTCTCCCTTACCTCTGCCATAAGTGAGGATGCAGACCCATCCTGAATATTAACTCCGCCTTTATTGTTCTTTTCAAGATGAATTTCCAATCGAGCTAGTCTATGCACCTATTTAGCCAATTCTTTCCTCCCCTCCTTTATATGGGCATTGCTATCCATAGACAACCTGCTAAGAGCATCAGCAACAATGTTAGCTTTACTTGGATGGTAGAGGATGCTCATATCATAGTCATTGAGTAGCTCGAGCTATCTTCTTTGTCTCAGGTTGAGTTCCTTCTAGCTAAAAACGTATTGTAAACTCTTATGATCGGTGAACACGTCAATATGCACTCCATACAAATAGTGGCGCCAAATTTTTAGAGCAAATACCACAGCTGCTAGCTCAAGGTCATGAGTTGGGTAATTTCTCTCATAAATCTTAAGCTATCTTGAAGCATAGACTATCACCTTTCCCCTCTGCATCAACACACAACCTAAACCAACTCTAGATGTATCACAATAGATCACAAAATCCTCTATTTCCTCGGGCAAAGTTAGAATAAGAGTAGTGGTTAACTTGGTCTTCAATTTCTAGAAATTCTCCTCACAAGCATCGGACCATTGGAACTTAGCCTTCTTTTGGGTCAGCTTGGTCAATGGTGATGATATAGATGAGAATCCCTCTACAAACCTTCGATAATAGCCAGCCAAACCCAAGAAGCTTCTTATATCTGTTGGGGATGTGGGCTTGCGCTAATTTCTCACTGTCTCAATCTTTTGATCATCAGCCTGAATACCATTTCCAGATATAATGTGGCCTAGAAAAGCCACTGATGCAAGCCAAAATTCACATTTGGAGAACTTAGCATACAATACCTAGTCTTTCAAAGTTTGTAAGATGACTCTAAGATGATAGGCGTGCTCTTCCTTATTTTTGGAGTAAACCAAAATATCATCTATGAATACAATCACAAACATATCAAGAGATGGTTTAAATACTCAGTTCATGAGATCCAAAAAAGCTGCAGGGGCATTAGTTAACCCCAAAGGACATAACCAAGAACTCAAAATGACCATAACGGGTCCGAAAAGCTGTTTTTGGGATGTCACACTCTCTCACCTTCAACTGATGGTAGCCCGATCTTAGGTCTATCTTTGAGAAATAGGTGGCACCCTGAAGTTGATCAAATAAGTCATCTATTCTGGGGAGAGTATATTTGTTCTTTATGGTGACCTTGTTCAGCTGCTTGTAATCAATACACATTCTAAGGGACCCATCTTTCTTTCGCACGAATAGGACAGGAGCACCCCATGATGAGACACTCGGCCTAATGAATCCCTTATCTAACAAGTCTTTCGGTTGTTCTTTCAACTCTTTCAACTCAGCCGGAGCCATTCTATATAGAGGGATAGAGATAGGCTGGATATCAGAAAGAACATCAATCCCAAAGTCGATCTCCCTATCAGGAGGGACTTCGGGCAGGTCTTCAGGAAAGACTTCGGGAAACTCATTGACAATCAGAACCGATTCAAGGGATGGAAACTCAATCTTGTCATCTTTCACTCGGACAATGTGATAAATACACCCTTTTGAGATTAGATTTCTGGCCCTAAGGTATGAAATAAACTTATCCTTGGGCATGACATGACTATTCCCTTTTAAAGATGGAATATAAATTAAAACCTTGCCCAACCCTTGTCATGCCTTGCCTTAGCTATGCCCAACCTGTAACACCCCATATTTGTTTTGCCAAGACTCGAACCATTCTTCTAGTGCGTGTAGGATCGAACTAGATGATTTGTAATTTTATATATGAGTTAGGATCAATTTCTAAATATTTGAAGTGTATTAGATGTGTTTTAGGAACATAAGAGATCTCTAACACCAAGTCGAGTCCAAATAATTCCAATCGATTAAGTTTTTGAATGAGTTAGTATAAGGGTCAACTTCAAACGACCATATCTATTAGAATATAATGAATTGGGTGGCCCATGGCCTATCAAATTAGAGGTATTTTAGTCTTCTTTCCAACGCCACTAAGATTGCAATTCTTGGAGTTTGGAGTCAAAAGTTATGGCCATTTTACTACAGACTAGTATTGCAGAAAAATTTAGGCTTGGACTATCACTGCAGGAATTTCAGGTCTGGCGCTCCAATGGCGCCCGGTGCCACTATAGCGCCAAAAACTAGCCTCAGTAGTTTAGCCCTTGGCGCGATGCGCCATTAAAGCACCTGTAGGATTTTTATGCCTATTTTCTAGATTTCAAAAATTTCAGGCTTTGTGCTGCAGTAGCGCAGCGCGCCACTATAGCTCCAGCAGGGTTTTGGCCCTTTTTTTCTGGATTTTTATGAAGGGCATTTTTGACCTTTTACCACCCATCCTATATTAAACCTAATACACTAGAGTTCATTATTTCCGCCCCTCACATCAATTTCTAAGGGTTTTCTCTCCAAAAACACCCAAGAATGTTGAGAAGAAGAATTGGAGAAGAAGAAGAAGAGTGAGGTTTCAAGCCATTCCTTCAAGTCTTGATTTTCTCCAATTTCTAGGTATGTAAGGCTAACCTAAAATATGGATTGAGTTCTTCCATATGCCCATAGATGTGTTGGATGGATATTGTGAAAAACTTGAACCTTCTATAAATGTTTTCTTGTTTTTTTTTCTAAACTCTAGAATATTATTAATATGTGTTAATCATGTTCTTGAGTTGAGTTTGTTGAGATTATGGATTCATGTACTCATTCACATAAAACCAAGATGAGATTTTCTTTTTGGTCATAGTTTGTCTTGAGATTGAGATTGATGGTTTTTATGTATAATAAAAACAATATTGCTTTCAAAGTGAAATGAGGTATTCTTTTTATATGAGTTTAATGAAATTGAATATTGAGTTATATGAGGATTTTGTAGCATGATGTTTGATGATGATGTAAATGACGTTTATCTTTAACAAAGGTAAAATGATTGAGGAATAGGTTATGTTGATGATGATGTTTTGAGATGAAGTGGATTGGAGTCTAATGTGACTATGTGATATGATTTGCATAATTTGATTTGATTGGAGTCATATGAGGATTTTGAGTATAAATGATTGTTTGAGAAGGAGTTTTAAATAAATGATTTGTGAACATTTTTGCATTAACTATTTAAATGAGTATTTTGAGTTTAAAGAATGATTATTTTCATCTTTGATTTAAAAAGAGTTTAAGCATGAATTGAGTTTGAGAAGTCTCTTAATTATCATTTTGAATATGAGTATTTTGAATATAAATGAGTTGAGCATTTTTACATAAAAATATCTATTTTGAGTTTGAGTTGAGGAGTTGAAATTATGTTTTAAATGCATCTAATATTTTTTGCATTCATTAAGTTGAGATTATATCAATTTTAAAGAGAAGAGTTTGATGGTTTGATATGAGTTGATTTGAAAGAAGGTCCAATGAGGCCAGATTTGATTGAGTTTTGAAAAGAGTCCAATGAGACTAAATGAATTGATTTGAAAATAAGTCCTAAGAGACTAAATGAGTATTTTGAGTATTTTACTCACTTGATAGATATGAGCATATTGAGTCTTGGGAGGAGTATTGAGCACCGAATTGAGTATGAGTATAGTTCATACTTGAATCCCATGAACTACATAGCCAACGTAGGAAGGGATTGTACTGTATCGGATGTTTCCCTATTTCATTGTCCTAAAATGATAAGACTTAATTGATTGATGGATCCATGATTGGTTGATTGATTCATACCCTGGCAAAGTATGAACGGATGTGGCAACAACGTCGGCTTGTTGTACTATGACTTGCTCATATAGTGATGGTTGTCGGTTAGAGAAACTCCCAATTGAATGGATTGTGCTTGATATGATTGGTTTGATTGAGATTGTATCTGATTGAGTTGATTTGTAAATTATTGCTAAATTCTAATTTGCATATCTATTGAATTGAGTCCTTTGACTTTATTGTTGAGTTGATTATATATGTGTAACACCCCAAATATTTTTTCGCAAAGACTCAAACCTTTCTCCCCGTGTGTGTAGACTCGAACTGAAGGACTAGTAATTTTATACATGAGTTAGGATTGATTCCTAAGTATTCGAATTGTGTTAGATGTGTTTAGGGGTAATAAGGTATCTTTAACACCAAGTCGAGTCCAAAGAACTCAAATCGATTAAGTTTTCGGATGAGTTAGTATAAGGGTCAACTTCAAATGACCATATCTCCTAGGATATAAAGAACTGGGTGGCCCACGACCTACCAAATTAAAGGTATTTGAGCTTTCTTTCCAACTCCACCAAGATTACAATTTTTGGAGTTTGGAGTCAAACGTTATGGCCATTTTACTAAAGACTAGTACTGCAGGAATTTCAGGCCTGGGCGAAATTTAGGCTTGGCGCTCCAGTGGCGCCCCATGCTACTATAGCGCCAGAAAACAGCCTCAGTAGTTTGGGGCTTGGTGCGACGCGCCACTATTAGATGTGTAGGGTTTTAAGCCTATTTTGGCTTGGCGTTGTAGTGGTGCGACGCGCCACTATAGCGCCAGCAAGATTTTTGCCCAATTTTTCAGATTTTTGAAAAGGGGCAACTTGAACTTTTCCCTAATTATATATACCCTATCCTTGAACGTTTTGGGACCATTTTCAGTCCTCCATCTCTCTCTAAAAAGCCCTAATATTTTCTTTCTCTTCTTCTTCTTCTTCTTCTTCTTCTCCAAATCCTTTTCCAACAAAGATTGCCTTCAAGAGCTTCAAGAATTCAAGCCTTCCATTGAAGACCTAACATCAAGGTTTCTTCAAAGTCTTCAAACAAGGTATGTAAGGCTAACCTAAAATATGGATTGAGTTCTTCCATATGCCCATAGATGTGTTGGATAAGAGTTGTGAAAGAGTTGAACCTTCTAAGAAGGTTTTCTTGAAAGTTTTCCTAAACTATAGAATGTTTTTAGATACTATTGGTTGGTTGATGATTTTAATGACTTGAGTTACTAAATAGTTATCTTTCATATTATTGACTACAAATGTATCTTTGTATATAGATTTATAGATGTTGATGATATTCTTGAGTTGAGTTTTTGTTGAGAGTATGGATTCATGTTTCATTCACATGAACCCAAGATGAGATTTCTTTGGTCATAATTTATCTTGAGTTGAGATGGATGGTTTTGTGTATATGTGTATTGATTGGAATGAAAAGAATGGATTGGATAGTTAAAAATGTCCTTTTGCTTCCATAAATTGAACATAAGACTAAAATAAGGATTTTGGAGTAGATGTTTGACGATTGATGTGATGATGATATTTAACAATAATGTGATGATAATGTTTGATGATGATGATGATGTGATGATGATGTTTGATGACGGTGTGAATAATGGTATTTGATGATGATATGAATGGAGAGATTATGTTGATGAGCATGTTGTGTGATGAAGTGGATTGGAGTCTAATGCGATTTTGTGGTATGTGATGTGCATAATTTGAGTTGATTGGAGTCTTAGGAATATTTTGAAAATAAATGATCTTTTGAGGAGGAACTTTAAATAAATTATTTGTGAACCTTTTTGCATAAACTATTTACACACTATTTTGAATCTAAAGAATTATTAGTTTCGTCTATGATTTAAAAAGAGTTTAAGCATGAGTTGAGTTTAAAAAATCTTTTAATTATTTTGAACATGAGTATTTTGAGTATAAATGAGTTGAACATTTTTACATAAAAATGTCTATTTTAAGGTAGAGTTGAGGAGTTGGAATTATATTTTAAATGCATATAATATTTTCTACATCCATTGAGTTGAGATGGTATCAATTTAAAGAGAGGAGTTTGATGATTTGAGATGAGTCGATTTGAAAGAAGGTCCAATGAGACCAGATTTGATTTGAGTTTTGAAAAGAGTCCAATTAGACTAAATGAGTTGATTTGAAAGAGTCTAATGAGACTAAATTAGTATTTTGAGTATTTTACTCACTTGATAGATATGAGCATATTGAGTCTTGGGAGAAGTATTGAGCACCGAATTGGGTAAGAGTATAGTCCATACTCAAACCAATAAACTACGTCGCCAAACGTAGAAGGGGATGGAACCGTTAAAGTCGGATGCTTCCCATTTTGTTGTCCTGACATTATAGGACTTGGTTGGATTGGATCCATGATTGGTTGATTCATTCATACCCTGGCAAGGTATGAACGGACGTGGCAATAACGTCGGCTTGTTGTACTATCACTCGCTCATATGGTGATAGTTGTCGGTTAGAGAAACTCCCAATTGAATGGATTGTGCTTGATATGATTGGTTTGAATGTGATTATAGATGATTGAGTTGAATTGTAAAACATTGCATAATTTAATTTGCAAAGTTATTGAGTTGAGCCCTTTGAGTTGATTGTTGAGTTGATTTTATATGATTGGATTATGTGATGTGTGATGGATTGGATTATATGATATGTGATTGGATAGTGTACAATGGAAACGTATATGATTGGATTGGATCGGATCATATATGACCGGATTGAACCGATTGTATATGATTGAATTGAATCGGATGGTATACGATTTGATTGAACTGTATTGTGTATGATTGTATGATGTGTGATTGGTCTTTGTCTAAAAATGTATTCTTACTTTAGACTTATGATGCCTTATTTGAGTCTCTCTTATCTTTCTCATTCGGAGATATTTGAACCAACGTTATTCTTCCTTGATGTATGTTTCATTCTGCCATATTAAATACTCGTACATTCCATGTATTGACGACTATTTGGACCTGCATCATTTTATGATGCAGAGACAGGTTTAAGAGATCGTCAATAGAAGCACCATTGAGGATCTATACACACTCAGCGTATTGGTGTGTCCTTTCCTACACCCGGAGGACACCGCTTATATCATTCTTGCATCGAGTTAGCCCTTTTTATTTTGAATTAAGGTAGCCATGAACATGTCATTAGCACCAATTAGATTGTAGTGATAGAGGCTTCATAGACTAGATAGTGAAGGGTCGATTGAGTATTTCTTTCCTTACATTATTCTTGTCAAACTATTTTTAATGACAAATATTAGAGTTGATTTGTTGGCCCATGGCCTTTATTCTTTGAGTTAGATCAATGTTTTGAGTTTTCCACCGAATATTCTCTTTATTTTTTTGTCTTCCGCTGATTGAATGAATGAACGAATGTGTGATCAGGCTATGTGGTTCGCTTGGGAGCCAAAAATGGTTTTCTGAGTGCCGATTATGTCTAGGGTACCCTCCCGGGGTGTGACAATATGATTAGATTGGATTGGATGGTATGTGATTGGATTGTAAATGATTGGCTAGGATTTAATTGGATTGTACAAGATTGGATTGGATTGAATATGGTTGAATTGGATTGGATGGTATGCGATTGAATTGTAAATTAATGGATTGAATTGGATGGTACATGATTGGATTGGATCGGATTGTATGCGATTCGATTGGATCGAATTGTATATGATTGGATTGAATTGGATGGTATGTGATTAAATTGAATTGGATTGTATATAAGTAGTCTCTGTCTAAACCGTATTCTTACTTTAGACTTATGATACCTTGATTGGGCATCTCTTATCTTTATGACTTGAGATATTTGAATCGGTATTGTTTCATTCTGCCATATTACATACTCTTACATTTCACGTACTGATGTCCATTTGGACCTGCATCATTTCATAATATAGAGACAAGTTTAAGAGATCATCAATAGGCGCACCGTTGAGGATCTGTTCACACTCAGCTTATTGGTGAGTCCTCCCCTACATTCGGAGGATACCACTTAAGTTATTCTTGCGTCGAGTTAGTCTTTTCATTATGATTTGAAGTAGCCATGAACCTGTCATTGGCACCAATTAGATAGTAGTGATAGAGGCTTCATAGACTAGATAATGATGGGTCGATTGAGTATTTTATTTCTTGAATTATTCTTGTCAAACTATTTAACGACATAGATTGGAGTTCGATTTGTTAGCCCATGGCCTTTATTATTTGAGTTAGATTGACGATTTGAGTTACCCACTAAATTATTTTTTTATTTTAAACTTTCCGCTGATTGATTGATATGAATGGATGTGTGATTGGATCAAATGGTTCGCTTGGGGACCAGTAATGGTCTTCGAGTGCCGGCCACGTCTAGGGTACCCTCTCGGGGCGTGACACAACCCTTGTCATGCGTTAGCCATGCCTTGCCTTGCATGCCTTAGCCATGGCATTGCCAAGGTCTTGTGTCAATTGAACTCAATCTTGATTAATTGCATTGGGCCTTGATTAGGTTCATCATGTAAATCCCTAGCCAAGCCCGAGCCACTAGAACCATCAAGCTGAGGGTCTAACAGTAGAGGTATATATATAAACCAATTTTATAGCGATGGGTATATCAACTCTAAATGACAAAGGTGAGGGGTATATCAGACCCTTCCCTTTAAAAAAATGTATATGTTAATGATATGAAAAACTACAAAGTGATACATATTTTTATTTTTACTTAAATAATATCCATTCCATTTTTTTATTCAAATTTAAAAAGAATGTTTTGTATATATTTTGGGCAATTTTTTAATTTAAACTTTCGCTATAATATGTTTAAGACTGCAAGATCAAATGATATTTTTGTATATTCCACGTATCTTTAATTTTGGCTCCCATTTGGCAACAAATTTTGAACTTGAAAAATTTAGTTTTTGAAGATGCAATTTTCAGATTTTGAAACTTGAAATTCTTTTGAAGACAGATTGTCAAAATCTGATTGAGAATTTATGGTCAAACAAATAGTTGACAGCAAATTTTCATGATCTAATTGAAAATTTATGGTCAAATTCTAATTGAGACCATGAGATTCAAATTTTTTCTTTATTTTCTTGAAATTTTGTACAAAATCAAAATTAGACAAGTAAATTAAAATGAAGAGAGTAATAAAAAATCAAATGTTATTCAAACAGATCGAATTTCACACCAAATTGAAGTGCACAACCGTATTGATAATTATGGCGGAAATATCGTAGGAAAAGTTTCTTTCAATCCTAGAAGGACAATAAATTTCTTTCCAAATCTATTAGGAAAAGATTCTTTCACTCCTAGAAGGACAAAAAATTTCTTTCCAAATCTATTAGGAAAAGGTTCTTTCAATTCTAGAAGGAAATTAAATTTCTTTCCTATAAGGGATAATAATTCTCTGTTTGTTTAGAATTTTACTGTTATAAATAGCACATTACTACCTCTTTTTTTCCAGTGTATCCTTCCAAATATTTCTTCAATGTCTCATCAAAAGCCTTTGCTTAGCACTAAGAAGACCTTCTTTTACAATTTCTTTCCATCAAAAGAAGAAGAAGAAGCTTGCAAAGTTAACAACACTCCATGGGTAGTGACTCGAGAACTAATTGAGATAAGGGACATATACCCTGCCCCAAAAATCGATTTGGAAAACTCATGGCAGATCAAGAAAAAGATTACCAATGACGAGGCAGTTGTAGGAAAGCTGGTGATTCCATTTTATGAGACGTTTGAGTACATTCTTCGATATTGGACGTTGGACGTGGCCAAAAGTTTGGAGAACGGGTATGGTGTGGCTGTTGACGTGTGGGATGTAACTGAGGAGAAAGTCCCTAAGAAGTATGAAGGTGGAAGTGTTTGCTTAAGGAAGTTGTACAATGATGATTTTTCTCTTTTGTGCGTCAAATTGTTTAAGGATCGCGAATTGGGCATTGGTGATGAAATTGGACTTTTTTGGGATCCTAGATCTTCAAGTTTAATGTTCAAATTACTTTCTAAGGTCCGCGCTTAGTGAAAGATCCAAGAATTTAGGACCAAAAACATCATACTATCATAGTCTTTTTTATTACTCTTTCATATAGTTGTAATAGCTGAAGATTGGAATATTGCATTATTAGTCTGCTCAATCCCCTTTTTGTACTTGTGTTTTCATTCCTTATTATTTAAGGCTCTTTTAATATGAGAATGATGTAGTTTGGAGGGGTTTCATGAACCCCAATAATTTAGATATTCAATTTCGCAAAGCAGTAATAGTATCATCTGCATCTTCCAAACAGAGAAGATAGAGCTGATATAATGATCTCAAATTCTCTAACTTTGTCTCCTATTTGAACACAGAACAATCATCGATTCTCACATGTCGTAGCTTTGCAAAGTTTGTTTCACTAGTTTTCTCCACTGATTGATTTCTCCTCTATGTTGCAAACAATAATGGATACCTCCCTGGTAAGTTCTCCAACATGCATCAAAACTACATATTAGTTGAGGGGTGTATTAAGATCATCAACAACGTTCCAGTAGGCTTTGAGAAGCGGAAGAAATTATTGGAATTCTATGATAGAGTCTCGAAAGGCAGGATGCATTCTTGCAAGGCTTGTTGAGCTTCTCCATGTGGTGGCAGACATTGCAAAACCATTTCAGTTTCATACGGCTAGGTGGAGCCACCCAGATGTGTATATTGATTCATTCACACAACAATTTGACGCAGGAGAGATGTTGCAAGATCACTAGTGACTTAGATCGCTACCTATGATATAAAACATCAATATTCAATTGAACATAGCAAATTAGGCTTCTTTATGCTGATAATGGAGAAAATCTCCGACGACGATACCAAATTCCTTACAGGGATATATGTAACACCTTAGACAATCTCCGATCGATAAAATATATGAGAAATGCAAGGGATAAAAGGAAGCAAATTTATCCATATTGGCACGTTTTAAAGTCTTACAGGCTTAGACCTAAAATTGACAATATTATTAGTATTATTACAGGGTCGGGTTGTTAGTTTGTTACACATTATATATTCAAGTTTGAAATTCAGATGCGACATAAATCCATCAAAATTAATCATCAATCAGTAGCGTGATACTTTCGTCAAACTAAAATAACTGAGAAAATTGGACAGATATGTATTACTAAGACAAAACTGATTTTGTAACAATATAGGGTCTAAACTCTTTCAATCATCTGATTGAAAGCTTTTGCATTAGCACAAGAACAAAGCTACATTCATTCATGTCTTTGTTTCCATTTTTCCACATAATCGAAGTTGCTCAACTGTTTCTGAAAATCCTAGCTAATAACTAGAGCAAAAGAAAGATATAAGAAGAAAGGCAAGATGAGTTACTGGCTGCTCAACTGTTGGGCATTGCCTTTAGAGACAGATGCATAACCCTCTGGACAAATACGTGCATTTAGCATAAATGATGGTTGTAAGTGAACTGCCTTGAAAAAATCATCCTCAGGAAGTCGAAATTCTTATTTGCACGATATAAGATCAAAACTACAACGATGACATTACCATAGAATGCTCTTCTTGAGCAATTTATGCTTCCCTTCTAAGTTTGGCTTGTTCAACCAAGACATTCTCGAGGGGGACTCTTATCTCTTTGTGAGAAATGAGCATAAACGATCTTCGAAAGAAACAATTTAAGAAACAAATCTGGTTTCCTCCAATCTTTTGTTAGTATTAACATATATAGAAGGTTCTTTAAGAAATTAACCATAGCTTTAACGTCCTATCTAGTCAAACTTAACATTCAATTAATAGCAACAGTTTGGAAGCAACCTCAACTCTTCAAATGTCATTAGAGCAAAGTGAATATCCATAATAGTAGAGTCCGTACCTTAAATAAGGGAACAAGAGCAAACACTTGATCAACAGATTCCAAGTGAAAGTTGGCAATCATGCTGAGCTGCATCCATACTGTTGGGAAAACGCAGACTAACACATAAATATATAT
Source organism: Solanum dulcamara (assembly GCF_947179165.1). Classification (NCBI taxonomy): domain Eukaryota; kingdom Viridiplantae; phylum Streptophyta; class Magnoliopsida; order Solanales; family Solanaceae; genus Solanum; species Solanum dulcamara. The sequence continues at coordinate 75,750,427 of NC_077238.1, read as the reverse complement.
GGTCAAAATAGTGGAAATAAATGGGAAAATAATGACATCAAAATTTACGTGAAAACCCTTTTAAATAAGAAAAAAACCATGGGTCAAGAGGAGAAACTGATATCATTATAACAAAGAATTTTACATTGAATAGTCACGAGTACAATACTTAAAGTGACCACAATACACTCAAAAGGAACCACACTCTTTTGGTTTTCCACCTTACTAAAATATTGCTCATACTCTATATTTCTTCACAGTATTTCTTATAGTCTATGGTATACCTCACTTTGCTCTCCAATATTTTTCTCTCTATCTTGGTGTTATTTAACAGATGAGCAAGAGTACCCTGTTTATAGAAAGAGAAAAAACCTCCCTATGTCACTGATGACATAAGCAAATGTACAAATTTCAACATTTTAATGTGAATAGATCTTTTTGGCTGGTTCAACAAAGGTGTGTGAAGATATCATTTGAACGGTTGCCAATTTCAACAAAGGTGTGTGGAGATATCTTTGACCGGTTGTCAATTTCAACAAAGTGTGAACAAATATTTTGGCCGGTTGGCCACATCTCCAAGGCATGATAATTTTTACCAAAGAAAGATAAAACATCTTCCATAAACTCATGGACTGGACCTTACAAATCTCCCCCTCCAGTCCCATGCACTTGAATGAGGTAACTCTATCTTTTTATTGGAGAAAGTTCATGCCAATAAGTTCTTTCCATAGCTCGAACTTGTCCCTTGTTACCACTTTGGTCAGCATATCTGCAAGATTCTCATTTGTAGCGATCTTTTCAACTTGCATAGATTTGTCTTCTATCTTTTCTCGAATCCAATAATATCTCACATTTATGTGTTTCGTCCTTGCATGGCACATAGAGTTCTTGCTCAAGTCTATTGAACTTTGACTGTCACAATAGATGACATACTCCTTCTGATACAAGTTAAGCTCTTGAAGAAATAGCTTGAGCCATATCATCTCCTTGCCAGCTTCAATAGCCGTAATATACTCAGCTTCAGTTGTAGACAGTGCAACACACTTCTGCAACTTCAATTACCATGATATAGCTCCCCCTGAAAAAGTAAACAGATATCCAGTAATGGATTTTATTTTACCAAGGTCACCTGATATATCAACATCTGTATAACCCTTCAAGATTGGATTTGATCCTCCAAAACACAAATATTTATTTGAGTTTCCTCTCAGATACTTGAGTATCCACTTTACAGCATCCCAATGTTGTTTTCCTGGATTGTCAAGAAACTTGCTGACAATACCAACTGCGTGAGCAACATCAGGTCTAGTGCATACCATTGCATACATTAGACTATGATGGAGAAATATAGAACTTTAGCCATGCTCTCTTTTTCCTCCCTACTTGTAGGAAACATCTTCTTGCTCAACTTCATATGACCAGCAATAGGTGTGCTAACAGGCTTATCATTCTTCATGTTGAAGCGATCCAGTACACGTTCAATGTACTTCTCTTATGACAAATAAATCTTCCTTTCATCTCCGAGACAAGTAATTCTCATGCCCAAAATTTTCTTGGCATGACCCAAGTATTTCATAGTAAAAGACTTACACAACTCTTTCTTCAACTCGTCAATCTTGGAAGTATTCCTGTCCACAATCAACATATCATCCACATATAGCAAGAAGATGATAAAATCATTGGCTGGAATTTTTTATACAAACACACAGTGATCTGAGGAAGTCTTCTTGTAGCCTTGCTCCCTCATAACAAATTCAAACTTCTTGTACCATTGTCTAGGAGCTTGCTTTAAGCCATAAAGACTCTTTTTGAGTTTGAACACAAAATTTTCTTTACCATTTACTTTGAAGCCCTCAGGTTGTTCCATATAAATCTCTTTTTCTAGGTCACCATGATGAAAAGCCATTTTCACATCCATCTTCTCAATCTCTAAATTTAGACTAGCAGCTAAACTAAGAATTGTACAAATGGAGGACATTTTCACGATAGGAGAAAATATATTATCAAAGTCAATACCCTTTCTTTGACCAAATCCCTTAACAACCAATCTAGCTTTGTATCTGAGCTTCAAGTTGTACTCTTCAACTTTTACTTTGAACACCCACTTGTTCTTCAAAGCTCTTATGCCTTTAGGATATTTCACCAACTCACAAGTGTGGTTCTTATGCAAAGATTTCATCTTATCTTGCATGGCTTCAATCAATTTATCCTTATGCTCATCTTCCATGGCCTCCTTATAACACTCAGGTTCACCCCATCAGTGAGTAACACATAATCATTAGGTAAATAACAAGATGAAGGAATACATTATCTTGTAGACCTCCTAAGAGGAATATTTGATTCGTCCGTAACTTCATGAGCAGGAGCATCATCAATAACAATATCATTGTTATCAGTAGCATTAATATATTGATCTGGGACTTGATTCTGAGCGTCACCGTGATCATCAAGACCACTAACGTTATATACACTTGTATGAGGAACTTGATCAAGATAGAATACTCCATCTAAACTTGAAGATCCCAATTTCTCCACTTTGTCAATATCTCCAATAGTTTGATTTTCCATGAAGACGATATCACAAATTCTCACAAGCTTCTTCTCAATTGGATCATATAGCATATAACCAAATTCATCAAGGCCATATCCAATAAAGATGCACTGCCTTGTCTTGGCATCTAACTTAGACCTTTCATCTTTCAGCACACGGTCAAAGGCTTTACAACCAAATACTTTCAAATGGTCATAAAAAATATATTTTCCATATCAAACTCTATTTGGAATATCTCTTTGCAAAGAAACAGCAGGATATAAGTTAATGACATGTGCAACGGTCAGTAAGGCTTTACCCCAAACAGAGTTCGACAACTTTGCTTCATAAAGCAAACATCTAACTATTTTCATCAAGGTCCTGTTCATCCTCTGGGTCAACCCGTTAAGCTAAGGAGTCTTAGGAAGAGTCTTCTAGTGTCTAATACCTTAATATTTACAGTATTCGTCAAATGGTCCACAATATTCACCACCATTATTAGTATGAATACATTTCAGTTTTCTTTCAATTTCTCTTTCATTTGAAGCCTAAAACTACTTAAAGACACCTAACACATGATCTTTAGTCTTCAAGACATAGACCCAAAGCTTTCTTGAGCAGTCATCAGTAAAAGTGACAAAGTAGAGTGCACCATCCAATGTCTTTGTCTTTATTGGACAGCATAAATTAGAGTGCACCAACTCAAGAAATTGTATCTTTCTTGAAAGAGGGTTAGACTTAAAAGAAACTCTATTTTATTTTCCAGCTGACTAGTGCTCACACTTTTCTAATTTAACACTTTGAAAATCTGACAATAATTTCTTCTTGGCTAGAACATTAAGCCCTTTCTCACTGATGTGGCTAAGCCTCTCATGCCACAATGTTGAAAAGTTATCGCTTTCAAAGGCATTCACCATATTGGCACAAGTAGAAGCTGTAGTCTAGTATAGACCACGACGTTTGTTACCATGAGCCACAACCAAGGAACCCTTAAGTAGTTTTCACTTTCCACCACCATTGGTACTACTATATCCTTCATCATCTAGAACACCAAAAAGAATTAGATGCAGACAAATATCATGTGCATGTTTTACGTCATTCAAAACTTGTTTAATTCCAATACTAGTTTCCAAAATATTTGTACCAACACTAACCACCCTATATACAGTCTCATTACCTATACTCAAGGTTCCAAAGTCACCAGAAGTATACGAAGAGAAAAAATCCTTCCTTGATGTTATAGGAGATGCGAAACTAATGTCCAGAACCCAACTTGACTCATCACAAGAAATATTTATCATATCCGCATCAAGGACTAAAACAAGATCTTCGGTGGAGATGGTGGCTAGGCAATTTTCATTGCTATCTTCTTTATTATCCTCTCTGTCTTTGTTCTCCCTCAACAATTTCCGATAGAACTTCTTCATGTGCCCTTTTATGCCACAATGACAACACTCAATATCCTTAAGTATGCATCTGGATTTGCTCCTACTATGTTCTCTATTCTGAGAACCACAATTTTTATTTCTCCCCTTAGAGCCAGTTACCAGGACATCTGACGAAGAAGAACCTTGAGATTTTCTTCTCATTTGTTTGTTCAAGATACTACTCTTGGCTGAATCCATAAAGATCACACCATCCGGAGCATAATTTAATAATGAAGTTCTAAATGTTTCCCAAGACTCTAGTAGGGAACCAAGTAGAAGTAAACCTTGAATTTCTTTGTTAAATTTAATGCCCATAGCAGACAACTGATTTATGATTCCCTAGAAGTTATTCAGGCGATCTATCATCAGAGAACCATCATGATATTTTAAACTTAACATCTGCTTTATTAAGAATATTTTATTATTCCATACTTCTGAGCATACAAGCTTTCAAGATGATTTCATAGGATACGAGCATGTATCTCTCAAAAAATATGGTTCAACACATTATCGTCAACTCGTTGCCTAATAAATCTACACACCTGTCTGTGTAACAGATTCTACTCTTCATCTATTTTATTATAATGCTTTACAATGGTAAGGACTGGTTGATAAATATTCTTGACATAAAGCAAATCTTTCATTATTCTCTTCCAAATGGAATAATTAACACCATTCAAAGTAACCATTCTACTAGTGTTGACTTCCATTGTTTCTCCCCAAAAAATATAGCTATTACAAATCAAAGTAAATCTTTTTTAATGTAGAAGTTCAGACTATACTGCAACCATAGATCATACTCAGATAAAACCTTACTCTGATACTATTTTGTTGGGAAAATGCGGACTAACACAAAAATATATATGGTCAAAATAGTGGAAATTAAAAAAAATGACACCAAGAATTTATGTGGAAACTTTTTGAAATAAGGAAAAAACCACGGGCCAAGAGGAGCAACTGATATCACTATAATTAGGAATTTTGCACTGGATAGTCACGAGTACAATACTCAAAGTGACCACAATACACTAAAAAAACACTCTTTTGGTTTTCCACCTTACTAATATATCGCTCACACTCTATTTTTCTTCACAAACTATTTCTTATAGTCTATGGTATACCTCACTTTGCTCTCTAATATTTTTCCTCTCTATGTTGGTGTCATTTAACAAATGAGCAAGAGTGCCCTATTTATAGGAAGAGAAAAAACCTCTCTATGTCACTAATGACATAAGCAAATGTAGAAATTTCAACATTTTAATGTGAATAGATCTTTTTGGCTGGTTCAACAAAGGTGTGTGATGATATCATTTGAATGGTTGTCAATTTCAACAAAGGTGTGTGAAAATATCTTTTGGTCTGTTGTCAATTCCAACAAAGTGTGAACAAATATTTTGGCCGACTGGCCACATCTCCAAGGCATGATAATTTTTACCAAAGAAAAATAAAAGATCTTCCATAAACTCATGGACTAGACCTTACACATACGACAATGAAATATGAAAACATTGCCTTACATCACATGTAACAGATCAAATTATTAACATGGCGAATCTTTCAATACCTCCCCATCGGAAAGGCCATGCTTTTTTAGAGGCCTGAACTGAGTTAAATGAAAATAAGCACTAGAAGAGATAATTATAACAAGAAGCTCTCTTAATCGTTTCAAAATATCAGTAGCTTCACAATCATCAGGCATGTTGTTTTTCCCGAAAGTTCTGAATATAAATCAAGATATTCTTGGAATGAAAATTAGAATAGAATTGACATTTAAGTAGTCTACTCATATTGTAAGCCATTTAGTGCTTGATTTACCAACAACAAGAGATACATGATCATCAAATACCTCACAAACATTTGATTTGCCCACATCAGCATGATCGTGTTGACGATTGTTTGATTTCAATTCAAGAAAAAAAACAATGACATACCCAGTGAAATCCCACAAGTGGGGTATGAAGAGGATATGATGTACGCAGACCATACCACTACCTCATGGAGATAGAGAGGTTGTTGCCGAAAGACTCTCGGCTTGATTTCAATTCAATAAATTTATCAATTATTTTTCCTATATATGTGGATCCATAGGAATATGGTTTTCCACTTGCCGAAAAGAGCAAAACACAAACATCAGCTCCGGTCAGATTCGAAAGCTCATCTGCTTTCTTGAACAAGGTTTTTTTTTCTTTTTCAAGAAATTATAGTAGCAACGCGCTCTTCCTTTGATTCAATAACTCCATTTCAATCTTTTGCTTACCCCGGCTAGTCGTCTTTTTCATTGGAAAAGAAAATAATTAAAAAATAGAATAAGATGTTTTGGCTAAATAAGTCTGAGCAACTTTAAGAGGAACAACAAGGTAATTTATTGTAGATGCACAAGTCTAGTTTTCACGTGTGTTAATACATTATTTAATATTTTCATATTATAAATGTATTTTTCACATGTATTGTCACATTATTTAATATTTTCATATTTTCAAGGAAAGAATATTCCTAATAAACAATCTTATATAACTAAATCTCATCTCATAAAAATATAGTTTTCAAACATACTCGAAAGATACATCAACTCCACTCTACTCAGTCTATGACTAAGAAGCCTCTAACAACTATCAAAAAGGTGTCGAGACAAAACCATGGCTACCTCAAAAGGAACTACTCAAAAGGAATAAATGAATAAATGCGATTCCTCTGGAAGCAAGGAAGTCTCATCACTATCAAGGAAGAAAAAATCTTCAACGAAGCATTTGTTGATGATCTTTAGCACCTGTATCTGCATAATGAAATGATGTAGGCCAAAAGGCATAGTACATGAAATGTATGAGTATGTAAAATAATTGGGAAGGAACATAATCAATAATACTCAACCTCATGTAGCTCAACTTAACTCAAGGGACTCAATCTGAAATGACTCAGCTCAATAAAGCATAAAGTAAAATGTATAATGCCTTACATGATATGCAATAAGAGATGCAACTAGATATATAAAAATATAATATTTTACTTTTGGAGAGTATCTCTAACCGACAATCATCACTTATGAGCTACTGATGATACAACGCTTAAAATTATCATTGTCACAGCTGTCCAATACATTGCCAGGGTAAGGGAGGCTCAAACTCACTGGATCCAAAATAAATCAAAGTCCATCGTTTTAGGACTTAGAGAGGCATAGCCTCTATCATATACTGGTTAGTAGCTTATGAGGTTCGAGTTTCCTCTACTCTTACCCAAATCGATGCTCAATACTACTCCCAAAATACTTTATTATGCTCATATAATGAATAAAATACTCAATGAACTCATTTAGTCTCTTTTGGACTTAGCTCAAAACTCAACTCATCTCAACTCAGAGAATGCATTTGAAGCATAATTTAACTCCTCAACTCAACCTCAAAAATAGATGTTTCAATGTAGTAATGCTCAACTCATTTATACTCAAAATACTCATGCTCAAAATATTAAATGGAAAATTTCTCAAACTCAACTCATGTTCAAACTCTTTCTCAGTAAAATATGAAAATAGTCATTCTTTAAACTCAAAAATAGTGCATAACATAATTAATGCAAATGTTCACAAATCATTCTTTAAAAACTCTATCAATGCATAAGATATAAAAGAAATCTCAATTACGGATCATGTGAATCTAAACATAAATCCATACTCTCAACAAGACTCAACTCAAGAAACTTATCAAGGAATATTGTAATATATAACTTATCAATATTCATGGAACCTTGAAACTCAACTCAACTTGAATCAATGAATATGCAGGGCATGTGAATGAACTCAATCCACATTATATTTAGCCTTACATACCTGGAAATCGAAGGAACGATCGAAACTAGAAGATCTCGCTTGAAGACCTTGAACCCTAGCTCTTTTCTCCTCTCCAATCCTTGTTCTCAATACTTCTAAGTGTTAATGAGAGTTTTAGCGTATAGGGTTCTGATAAAGGACTCAAAATAGTCCCAAAACATCAGTGTTTTGTTTTGGAAAGGGTGAGAAAATACCAAACTACCCTTCATTAAAATCTGGCTAGAGGGACCTACGAATAGCTTTCTACGAATCGTCAAGACCTCTATGGGTCGTAGACCCAATTTGTAAACCTTTGGTGCACAAAATAGAAGCTACTAAAAATTACACTTCTCCTCTACGAGTCAAGTCTACGGGTCGTAGACATGTCTACTGCTCGTAGAAATGACTCGTAGAAGACCTTCACACTTGGTCAAATATCAGACATCAGGACTCATCCAATGACTCCATTCTACGATTCGTCAACATTACTATGACTCTCCTGTTGAGTCGTAACACAAGTACTAAGACTTTGTTATTTTTCAGAAATCAGGCATTAACCCTACGACTCATTTCTACGAGTCATCAACCTTCTTATGGGGTCGTAAGGTGATTAGTAGGAAGGGTCTTCAGAACTCAAAATTTCACGAAGTGTTTGAGGGACCTATGAGTCGTCTCTACGACTCGTAGAACTTTCTATGGATCGTAGGTGACACTCGTGGTCCACTGGATCAATCCATTTTCTCAACTTTTCTCATGGTCCTCGAATTTAGTCTAAGCTAGAATAATACAGGGTGTTACACTAGCCTCGCTAACACAGAATGCTTTGTGCATTGAACTACAATTATTTTCTATATAATGTTAATTCTATGCTATGAATGAAAAGGAAATATTCCAAATAACTAGTTTACTTTTTCATTTACACGTACATTTTATCCTAATATGATTCAAGAAAAAATCTCAACAACTACAACTCAATAAAACCTTTGAACATGATTTTACACTGCTAATTAATACACTCTATGTTTCAATTTTTTTGTCAAGCTTTCCTCCTTAGTCCATTTTAAAAAGTCCTAGCACAACTAAGGTTAAGGTTATACTTAGATTTGGCTCCCCTCCATTACACTTTCTGTCCATTTTGTCAAGCACACATTTAGACGACAAACATGTAATTTTTTTTACTTCTTTCAATATCATTATTTGGAAAAAGAAAAAAATTGTAAACTAATGTTTTTTGGATATATTGTAATTAATTTTAATTTGTTGTGCAGGTAAAAAAATTGGAGCATATATGATAAATTTTACAAGAAAGTTAGTGAAAAATAAATTTAACCATCAAAATAATAAATTTAAATTAGTCGTAGAATCAAAGAAGGCAAAAAAATATTGTGAGAAAGATCAAATATACCCCTACACGGATGTATTTTTAATTAAAAAATAATTTAAAAATTGATTTTTCACTTCCGTTAAAGAAAAATGGTATGTGTGAGACATTTATGCAACAATAAAGTGTAACTACCTATCCCTATCATTAGGAATAGGCTAATGGGGAAGAGTTTTGGGCTAGAAAACATCGAAAAAAATTAGCCTAGGCCAAACTTGGGCGAATTCTAAGTCAGGTGAGGTCTAGGGTGATTATGTGAATGGTGGGAGATCGAATCTCTGATTTATTTGGATAAGCTGATAGTGTTATGTCAGAAAAAGACTGTTTAAAATTAATTTTAACTTTATAGAGAAAAAATTAATTTTAGAAAAGAAGAGTCGCCACTTAATTTTTTAATGAAATTAAAAAAGTTTAATTTAAAAGATCCTAACAGATTTAAGTCTTAAAAATTCAGAAAAAAAGGTACGAGGTTCTTATTTCCACTTTGAGAAGGTGTTAAGCATTCAAAGTGGCCGCTAACACGCAGTTATCCGACGATTTGAAAAATTATTTGAATAACTTTTGAAAGTATTAATTTAAAAGGAAACGAAGACTTTAAAATTATTTTTTAGAAAAAATGATCAAACTTATACATTGAAAATAATATGCATGTATATAAAAAGGGGAAAATAATTACTTATTTTAACAATGATATTTTTCCTGATTTTAACAATGCATGTATACAAATAATTACTGATTTTAACAATGATATTTTTTTCACTGAACTCTTATAATACAATTTTAATACATATTAGCGAAAATAATTTATAAAACTCATATAATACAAGTTTTATTCATGGATAATATATTTATCACATACTTTAATACACTTATAATATATTATGTCAATTTCTTATCAAACAATTATAATATATTTTAAAATACTTATAATACATTTATATTGCATACATAATTTACTTTTAATACATGACAGATATATCATAATATTGCTATATATTTTTATAAATGATAATAAATAAAAAGTATTGCTAAAATCAATAATTATTTATTAAAAAGTATTTTCCTAGTATTTTTTCTATAAAAAAGTAAAAGTTTATCAAATGACTAAGTTGTAACACCCCAAATTTTTTTTCCGCTGAAACTCAAACCGTTCTTCCCATGTGTGTAGACTCGAACCGAGTGAATTGTAATTTTATATATGAGTTAGGATCAATTCCTAGGTATTTGAAGTGTATTAGATGTGTGTTAGGGAATCTCTAACACCAAGCCGAGTCCAAAGAATTTCTATCGGCTAAGTTTTTGAATGAGTTCGTATAAGGGTGAACTTCAAATGACCATATCTCCTAGAATATAATGAATTGGGTGGACCATAATCTATCACATTAAATATCTTTGAGTCTTCTTTCCAACGCCATCAAGATTGCATTTTTTTGAGTTCGGAGTCAAAAGTTATGCTTGGTTGACCAGAGAGGTCCGCAACAAGTCCGAGTCGCGGACCTGCAGCAAACTTGGACAAATTTTTCAGATTTTCTTTTTTTGTCGACCAGAAAGGTGCGCGACAAGTCCGCGTCGTGGACCTATCGTGTACTTGTCCAGTTTTCCAGATTTTGTAGGGGAATTTTGGGAAAATTACCTAATATCTATATATACGAACTTGGAATGTTTTTGTCACGCCCTGGGAGGGTACCCTAGAAGTGGCCGACACTCGAAAGCCATTTTTGGCCTTCAAGCGAACCACTTGGTCCAGTCACACTTTCATTCATTCACATTCAATCGGCAGAAGACTCAATTATAAGAATACTAACCATAATATAGGGCCAAAGGCCAAACAACTATCAAATCAATAATCAGCTAGAATAAAACTAGTCAAACGAACAACTCATCATTCCCACACTCTAGTCTATGAAGCTTCTATCAACAATCTAGAGGGTGCCCATGATAATTCTATGGCTACCAACAATCAAAACAAAGGAACAAAACAAAGCTATAAAGATAATTTCGGTATCCTCCGGAAACTCGAAGGACTCACCAACTAGTTGGAAGTGTGGAGACCTTCAGCGGTGCATCGGTTGATGATCTCTAGTTCTTGTCTCTGCATTATGAAATGATGCAGGCCAAATGGCGTCAGTACATGGAATGTACGAGTATGTAAAATGGCCAAATGAAATGACATCAGAAAGAATCAAGCCAACTCGGAATCTCAACTCAGAAAGAAGAACAACTCAATCAAGTGTCCTATGTCTAAATAAGAATATGGTTTAGACAGGACCATTCACATACAATTCAACCCAATCCGACTCAGAGTACTATCAAGACCTATATGGGAGTTTCTTTTATCCGACAACCATCACTTATGAGCCAGTGACAGTATAACAAACCGACGTTGTTGCCACGTCCGTTCATACTTTGCTAGGGTATGAACAAATCAACCAATCATGGATCCAATCCAACCAAGTCCTATAATGTCAGGACAATAATTTTGGGGAAGCATCCGACTTTAACGGTTTAATCCCCTTCTACGTTTGGCGACGTAGTTATTGGATTCGAGTTATTACTTACTCTTATCCAATTCGGTGCTCGATACTCCTCCCAAAACTCAATGCTCATAAAACTCCATCCAATCAACTCAGTCAAATCATATTGATAAGTCTCATTTAGAACCTTGTCAACTCATTAACTCTATCACAATCAAACCTCTCCCAATTATACTATCCAATCAATCTCAATCATATCTTTCAAGAGTAGATTAAATATGCATTTATAACAACATACAAACCTATCCAATCGTTCCTCTATTCATTTAACAAATCTTTTGGGGCTCAACACAACTCCAAGGTCTTAAATCAACAATTTAAGATAAGCAACATATTTTAGAAAATTAGCATTATTTATCATAATCAACAAAGTTAAGAAATTAACAATATATGTTCGATCTCTTATCTCAATCAACTCATACCAATATATAGTACATCACTTTCTTGACTCCACAACATTAACATAATAATAGAAATTAGGGTAATAGATGAAAAGGACCTATTTGGACCTAACTTTATCAATAAACTTCATTCTTATGAACAATCAATCTCAAAGAAGATGTAAGGCACATGGGTGGACTCAACCCATGCTTTGAGTAGCCTTACATACCATAGTGAAGAATTTGAAGAAAACCTTAATGTTGGATCTTCAATGGAAAGCTTGAATCTTGAAGTTCTTGAAGGCAATCCTTGTTAGAAAAGGATTTGAAGGAGAAGAGAAGGAATTTCTAGGGCTTTTAGAGAGAGAGAGGAACTGAAAAATGGTCCAAAAACGTCCAAGTCTAGTGTGTATATATAATTTGGGAAATACCCAAATTGCCCTTTCTTCAAAAATTTAGAAAATGGCTAAAATCCTCCTGGCGCGATAGTAGCGCATCGTGCCACTGCGGCACCAAGTCAATTGTAGGCTTAAAACCTGCACATCTGATAGTGGCGCATCGCGCCAAGGACCAAACTACTGAGGCTATTTTATGGCGCTATAGTGGCGCATCGCGCCCTTACAGCGCTAAACCCATATTTTCTGGGTTCTGGAAAATAGGCTTAAAACCCTGCACATCTCCTAGTGGCGCGCCATGTCAGGGACCAAACTACTGAGGCTTGTTTCTAGCACGATAGTGGCGCATCGCGCCACTGCGGCGCCAAGCCCAAGTTTCCAGCAGTTGTCACCCAGGCCTGAAATTCCTGCAGTACTAGTCTGTCTTAGGACAATTATAACTCTTGACTCTGAACTCCAAAAATTACAATCTTAGCGGCGTTGGAAAGAAGACTAGACGACCTTTAATTTAATAGGTGATGGGCCACCCAAATCATCATATTTCAAAAGATATGGTCGTTAGAAGTCGACCCCTTATACGAACTCATTCTAAAACTTATCCAAGATGAATTCTTTGGGCTTAGCTTGGTTCTAGGGATCCTTTATGACCCCAAATCACCTCTATTTCTCTTCAATTACTTGGGAACTCATCTTAACTCATGCATACACTTCACAATAGTCGGGTTTGATCCTACACATATACGAAGAAGGGTTCGAATCCTAGTGAAGAATTTTGGGGGGTATTACAGTTTTGAGGTCAAATTTTACAGTCTTTCACCTCTAAAGAACTCTAATCTTCATCTTATTCTCTCTCAAATCATCTCCAATAAGATTTTCCCTCAAAACTTAAGGATTCAAGCTTCCCATTGAAGACCTAACATCAAGATTTCTTTATAATCTACTCTAAGGTATGTAAGGCTAACCTAAAATATGGATGGAGTTCTTCCATATGCCCCATAGATATGTTGGATGAAAATTGTGAAAGGCTTGAACCTTCTATGAAGATTTTCTTAAAATTTTTCTAAACTCTAGAATATTTTTATATACTATTAATTGGTTGATAATTTTTATGACTTGAATTCTTGAATAATTATCTTTCATAGTTATTTCACAAACCGTAGTTACATATTGACTACAATGAATTTTTGTATATAAGTTCATATGTATTGAAGGTCCAATGAGACCAGATTAATTGAGTTTTGAAAGAGTCCAATGAGACTAAATGAGTCAATTTGAAACTAAGTCCTAAGAGACTAAATTAGTATTTTAAATATTTTACTCATTTGATAGATATGTGCATATTGAGTCTTGGGAGGAGTATTGAGCACCGAATTGGGTAAGAGTATAGTCCATACTCGAACCACATGAACTACGTAGCTAGCATAGGAAGAGATTAGACCGTTAAAGTCAAATGTTTCCCATGGGATTGAACTGTTAAAGTCGGATGTTTCCAATTTCATCATCCTGAAATGATAGGACTTGGTTGATTGATGGAACCATGATTGGTTGATTTGTTCATACCCTGGCAATTTATGGGCAGACATGGCAATAACGTGGCTCGTTGTACATCACCTATTTATAGATGGTGGGATTTTTGTCGGTTAGAGAAACTCCCAATTTGTGTGGATTGTGCATGATATGATTGGCTGGATTGAGATTGTAGATGATTGAGTCAGATTGTATAACATTACTAAATTCTAATTTGCATATCTATTAAGTTGAGTCTTTTGACTTTGTTGTTGAGTTGATTATATATGATTGGATTGGATTGGATTGTATATAATTGGATTGGATTGGATGCTATGTGATTTAATTGTAAATGATTGGATTGAATTGGATTGTACATGATTGGATCAGATTGTATATGATTGGACTGGATCGGATTGTATATGATTGGATTGGATCGGATTATATATGATTGGATTGGATCGGATTATATATGATTGGTCTTTGTCTAAACTGTGCTCTTACTTTAGACTTATGACATCTTGATTGAGTCTCTCTTATCTTTATGACTTGAGATATTTCAACTGGTATTGTTTTATCTTGACACATATTTCATTCTGCCATATTATATACTCGTACATTTCACGTATTGACGTCCATTTGGACATGCATCATTTTATAATGCAGAGACAGGTTTAAAAAATCATCAATAGGTGCACCGTTGAGGATCTATTCACACTCAGATTATTGGTGAGTCCTCCCTTACATTCGGAGGACACCACTTATGTTATTCTTGTATTGAGTTTAGTATTTTCATCCTGATTTGAGGTAGTCATGAACCTGTTATTGGTACTAGTTAGATAGTAGTGATAAAGGCTTCATAGATTAGATAGTGATGGGTCGATTAAGTATTTTATTTCCTTGAATTATTCTTGTCAGACTATTTTAATAACATAGAGTGGAGTTTAATTTGTTGGCCTATGACCTTTCTTCCTTGAGTTAGATCAATGAATTGAGTTGCCCACTAAATTATTTCTTTATTTTAAGCCTTCCGCTAATTGATTGAATGAACGGATGTGTGATTGGACTAGGTGGTTCACTTGGGGACCAGCAATGGTCTTCAAGTGCCAGCCATGTCTAGGGTACCCTTCTGGGGCGTGACATAAGTAAAGGTAGAAAATCATTTAAAGAGTAAATTAACATGAATTGGTTTATCTTTAGAAGAATTTAATTAAGTTAAAACTGTATACCACCTGTTTGTTCCCTGTATCTACTATATATCAGTATATATCATACTATATATACACTGTATATCAGTTTACACAATATTATTTTCTTGCATATCAGACTATATATACATTGTATATCAGTGTATATGACACTGTTTTCCACCTGTATTCCATGTATACAGCCTAATATCAATATTTAAATTATGTATATTAGCTTCCTTTTATGTATCAGCTTTTCAACAATTCGAGCAAGATGATACGAGACTCAAAACTCAATGATATGCAGGGATGAAATCCAAAGATAGACTCGAATTGATATCACATGTACCAAAATAAAATTACATAAGCATCTACTCATTTTAAACTAAACCAAGAAATATATCATGATATATTAAGGTATCAAATTGAATGGCATCCTAGAGGTGAATAACAACATATATTATATGTAGACAAAGAAAATGAAAGAAGAAATATATTCAAGTAACTAAAGGACATGAAATTAATATATATGCTATACTAATTCAAATTTTAAAGAAAGAATTAAATCAATTAGACCATGAAAATTCTAACTAAATAATAACTTAATCATATTTTTATTATCTAAATAATGTTAAAAGAAGAAATTAAAAATATGAAAATCTATATTGTCAAAGAAAACTATTTGGAAAAATAATGAACAAAACTAAGTGCTTTCATTAAATAATCCTAACACATGCTAACTATAAGAAAATTCTATTATTAATCTAACTATTCTTAATATATGCTAAATAAAAGACTACGAATCAATTAAATATAAAACATGAAATAATTAAACAAAATAAAACTGAGAAAAGATTTTACCCCTTCTGAGCAGCGAGACTGAAGACAACGAGCGAAAGATGACTCTACCACCACCCAAGAGCTTGACGGAACTCCAATCAACAAAAATAAAAACTGAAAATTTAGACTCAAACCTTTGTGGGTTCGACGTTATAAGAACTTCGTTCTTAGCCTAAATTTTGACTTCAATCTCCTATTTTCCTCGAAGAAAAAAATATAGATTGAAAGCTAGAAATTTTCATAACTTTTAGGATGAGAACAAGAGTCCAAAATCCTAGTCAAGTTAAGAAAATTTCTAACTTTGGGTGGCTAAAAAACCTCCCCTTTTTTTCTTATTCTTCTTAATGTGAATATGAGTCTCTATATAGGCTCCAAAAACCCCAAATTCCTCAAGGATTTTCCATGTGGAGATTGAGAATTTATATATTTTTTTTAGAAAAAACTAAATATTTCAAAAATACAAACTATAATTAAACTAACCTAACTAACATTGCATTTACTTAAAAATAAAAAAAATTGAGATAATTTTCAAATAACCACATAAATAGTAATCAAAGACATAGTTATAAAGAAATATGTATATTATACTAAAATTTATAAAAAGATAAAAATAGTTAAGAAAAACATGAAAATATCTTTGTTTTTATAAAAGTTAATTATTTAAAAAATGTTCGAAATTAAAAAAAAAACTCGATAGCTAATTTGCGTTGTGGATGGTCAAAATTGGGTGTCAACATCTGTCCCTTTCTCTAGATAGGATCGATAAAAAAGATCATGGACAAAGAAAATTGATAAATCCAATTTTGATTGACTCCATCTTCATCTTTTTAAGAAGGGGCTAGTACGAATTTTGGAATTATGGCCTGACCCCAAAATAACTATACGTCATCCGATAGGAATGTGGTTTACTATGGTGGAAGTTGTTCCTCAACTCGTGTCCTATGAGTTTTATATTTCTCTTCGGACTGTTTCCCAGTTTGCTGCTAAGAAAAGGTTCTACGTTGTGCTGCATCATATTTGATGTCATTCGCACTTTCTTTCATCCTTTTTGTATGGTTAAAATCTCCATTAATCCATTGGTAGGATAATGATAATCTATCGGTAAGATGGTGATCCATTGATTGGATACTTGGCAAAATAACTGTATGTTCATCGATAGAACAAATGTATATCCATTGGTAGGATATAAATGTATTTCTATTGATAGGACGAATGAATATCCATTGGTAGGATATGTTGGTCCATCAATACAATGAATGATGATCCATTAGTAGGATGATGTTACATGTCCATCGATAGGATGAATAAAGGTGATATATCGATAGGTTATGATGCATGTCCATTTGTAGGATGAATGAAGGCGATCCATCGATAGAATATTTCATCAAAATAACTGTATATCCATCGGTAGGACGAATGAATATCCATTGGTAAGATATAAATACGCATCCATTGATAGGACGAATGAAGATCCATTGGTACGATATATTGGTCCATCAATAGGACGAATGATGATTCATTGGAAAGTTGAACTTCAAATCTTCTTTGATATTTGATGCGTCTTATAAATGACCTTTAGGCATTTATAACATTTGAAAATATTGATGTTTCTCTTCGATGAGATTGATATACAATGGCCCTCTTGGCGAATAATTATGCAAATGTCATCCTCTTAGATGATTTTAATGATGCACGACCCTCTTGGCAATGTAATGTAATGAAATAGCCCTCTTGGCAATGCAAATATCTCCTCTTGGATGATTTGAATGATGAATGACCCTTTTAGAAATAAAATGTAATGAAATGGCCCTCTCGGCAATGCAATGTAATGAAATGGCCCTCTCAACAAATAAATATATAAATTTCAACATCTTGGATGATTTGAATGATGCACGACCCTCTTAGCAATGCAATGCAATGAAATGACCCTCTCGACAATGATATAATGATGGCCTTCTCGATAATGATATGATAATGGTGATGGCCCTTTCGAAAATGATATGATGATAATGATGATGACCTTCTTGGGAATGATATAATGATAGCCCTTTCGATAATGATATGTTAATAGTGATGGACTTTTCGGCAATAATATCATGATGACTCTTTCGGCAATGATATGATGATGGCCCTTTCAGCAATGATATGATAATGGTGATGACCCTCTCGGCAATAGCATAATGATGGCCCTCTCGATAATGATATAATAATGACCCTTTTGGCAATGATATTACCACTTCTGATAATATAATATGAATGACCCTCTTTGCAATCATATTACCACTTCTAGTAATATAATATGAATGATCCTCTTGGCAATGAATATCATTGTCACCCTCTTGGATGATTTGAATGATGCATGACCCTCTTGGTAATGCAATAAAAATAAAATGGTCCTCTCGGCAATGATATGATGATGGCCCTCTCGACAATAATATTACCACTTTCGGTAATATAATATAAATGGTCCTCTTGACAATGAATATGCAATGACATCCTCTTGGATGATTTGAATGATGAATGACCTTCTTGGTAATGCATTGAAAAAGAAATGGCCCTCTTGACAATGAATATGCATTGTCATCGTCTTGGATGATTTGAATGATATATGACCCTCTTGACAAATGAAAATGCAAATGTCATCCTCTTGGATGAATTGAATGATGCATGACCCTCTTGGTAATGAAATGAAAATGAAATGGCCCTCTTGGCAATGAATATGCAATGTCATCCTCTTGGATGATTTGAATGATGCATGACCCTCTTGGTAATGCAATGAAAATAAAATGGCCCTCTCGGCAAATAAATATGCAAATGTCATCCTCTAGGATGAGTTAAATGATTGTCCACTGTAATAAGGAGATCGCTCGATGTTTTTCCACTATAACGAGGTGGATGGCTCGATGATTGGGAAAGTGTCGTACTATCGATACTTTCACATATTTATTTTTTTCTCTTGAATAATTTGTGTTTGTTAGGACTCATGTCTTTGATGGAAGTCTATACGAGGCATTAGTGGCTCACATCTTGAATTTGTGTTCGCTCCATTCTAGCAATGTTGGAGATCATTTGAACTTGACTTCGAACTAATTTTGATATTCTTGTAGAATTTTTGAGATCTTTTAAAAAATTATGTCCCAAGCCATTGTAGCGATGAATACTACAAAATCTAAGACAAGACCATCAGTAGACACATGTGTAATATGAGCATAATGAAATGGAAAAATGTATTTCTTGCAATATGTTTAGCTTAAAAACACGAGATATGCCACCCTTTTGATACATATGCTAACTATAAGAAATTTCTATCATTAATCTAACTATTCTTAATACATATTTAAAAAAAACTACGAATCAACTAAATATAAAATATGAAAGAATTAAATAAAATAAAGCTGAGAAAAGATTTTACCTCTTTCTGGGCAGCGAGACTAAAGACGACGAGCGAAAGACAACTTCACCATCACCTAAGAGTTTGATAGAACTCCAATCCACAAAAAGAAAAATTGAAAATTTAGACTCAAACCTTTGTAGGTTCGATGTTATAAGAACAATGTTCTTAGCCTAAAATTTGATTTAAATCTCCTATTTTCCTTGAAAAAAAATATAGATTGAAAGCTAGAAATTTTCATAGCTTTTAGGCTGGGGACAAAAGTCCAAAATTCTAGTCAAGTTAAGAAAATTTCTAACTTTGGGAGGCTAAAAAACCTCTCATTTCTTTCCTCTTCTTAATAAGAATATGAGCCTTTATATAGGCTCCAAAAATCCAAATTTTTCATCAATTTTCGATGTGGGAGAATGATTTTTTTTAAAGAAAAAACTAAAAATTTCAAAAATATAAATTATAATTAAACTAACCTAACTAACATTGTATTTAGTAAAAAATAAAATCTTTTGAGATAATTTTTGAATAACCGCATAAATAGTAATCAAAGATATAGTTATATAGAGATATGTATATAATACTAAAATTTATAAAAAGATAAAAATAGTTAAGAATAATATGAAAATATCTATGTTTTTATAAAAGGTGATTAGTTCAAAATATTTTAAATTCCAAGAAACTCGATAGCTAATTTGCGTTGTGAATGATCAAAATTGGGTGTCAACTGGTGAGATAGAATGTCTCAAAATAAAGTAACATATTCACACAAACCGTAATGGTATATAACACATAAACAAATATTGCGAATCTTAAACAGGTTTGTGACCCTTTTGTGTCAAAGGTAGGCCTAATGATTTGAAGTATATATAACGCCATTTGAAACGTTCCATTGCCCCCAAAAATAATACCTATACAATCTTTATGAATAAACTGAATGAGATACATAATAGAAAAAATGAGATACAAATAGTCAGTCTCATTTGGGGGTACAATCCTAAACTAAGACTTCGTGAAATATCCTTCATTCTTGACTTCTTAACATCTCCGAACGTCAACGCCTTTTGGATAGATTAAAAACTTGTGAAGATCCTTCTTTGTCAGACTAAGCTATTAAAATCTCAATCGTGAGGGACAATGGTTTGACAAACAACATATACAATCTTCAAATTTAGACACATAAGTATGATTCTCCATTTAGGCCGAAGGTTGTTTCTGGACTCAAGGTGGTCTTTCTAATGAGTCCAATATGCCTTGGGTATTGGGTCATCTTAGGCCAATGCACTAAATCAGAATTTTGATTTCACTCTACGCTTGGTGGACTCTGTGGGCTTTCAAAAGAGACTGCTTACCCGAGTCAGACAAACTGGTGGTTGAATATAATAAACGGTGTTGGACGACCACGAACCAACAACTCATTTATTAATTCAAGAAGTAATGGTTATTTTCTGAAGGAACATCTGCAGGTGATTACGTAACCGTCCTTAATCCTAATGCAAATTATTTGTCATTTGGCGGAATTTAATGTAATGAAGTGCAATAGTTATAATTTATAAAATTTAAACAAATAAAAACAAATAAACATTATTACAAACATAGCCAAATAATCAAATCTAATGGTTAGAACCTATTAGATTCCTCGGCAGAGTCGCCATTTCTATTATGTCAGAAAAAAATAGTTTAAAATTAATTTCAACTTTATAGAGAAAAAAATCAATTTTAGAAAAAAAGAGTCGTCACTTAATTTTTTAAAGAAATTAAGAAAACTTAATTTAAAATACCCTACCAGATTTAAATCTTAAAAATTCAGAGAAAAATGTACGAGGTTCTTATTTCCACTTTGAGAAGGTATTAAGCATTCAAAGTGGCCACTAACACGCGGTTATTCGATGATTTAAAAAATTATTTGACTAACTTTTGAAAATATTAATTTAAAAGAAAACGAAGACTTTAAAATTATTTTTTAGAAAAAATGATCAAACTTAAACATTGAAAATAATATACATGTATATAAAAAAAGTAAAAGTTTATCAAATGACTAAGTAAAGATAGAAAATCATTTAAAGAGTAAATTAACATGAATTGGTTTATCTTTAGGAGAATCTAATTAAGTTAAAATAAATTAAAATTAATATCTAAACAAGCATAAATAACATAAGTAAATAAATTATTACAACCCGAATCAATATAAATAAACAATAAATAACACATGAAAATATGACCCGATACTTAGTTTCTATACGCCTGGACTAAGCTGTTGGAACATTTGTGTTTTGGGCCTTACGCCTATTTCTACTGTATATCGCAGTTGTATATACACTATATATCGGACTGTATATATATATTGTATATAGTGTATATAATATTGTTTCTATATATCGAATTGTATACACACTGTATACCATCTCTTTGTTCCATGTATCTATTGTATATCACTCTATATCAGTGTATACAATATTATTTTCTTGCATATCAGACTACATATATATACACTATATATCAATGTATATAACACTTTTTTCCACCTGTATTCTGTGTATACAATACCAATATTCAAACCATATATATTAACATTTTTTCATGTATCAACTTTCCAGCAATTTGAGCAAGATAATGGGATACTCAAAAGTCAATAATATGCAAGGATGGAGTCCAAAGATGGACTCGAATCGATATCACATGCACCAAAATAAAATTACATATGCATGTACTAATCTTAAGCTAAACTAAGGAATATATCATGATATGTTAATTTATCAAATTGATGGGCATCCTAGAGGGGACTAATAACATATATTATATGTAGACAAAGAAAATGAAAGAAGAAATATATTCAAGTATCTAAAGGACACGAAATTAATATATACGCTATACTAACTCAAATTTTGAAGAAAGAATTAAATCAATTAGGCCATGAAAGTTCTAACTAAATAATAACTTAAACATATTTTTATTATCTAAATAATGTTAAAAGAAGAAATTGAAAACATGAAAATCTATATTGCCAAAGAAAACTACTTGGAAAAATAATGAACAAAACTAAGTGCTTTCATGAAATAATCCTAACATATGCTAGCTAATTAATGCTAACACATATTAATTATAAATTTTTTTTATTATTAATCTAACTATTCTTAATACATGCTAAAAAAACTACGAATCAACTAAATATAAAACATGAAATAATTAAATAAAATAAACCTGAAAAAAGATTTTTCCTCTTTTCGGGCAGCGAGAATGAAGACGACTTCACCACCACCCAAGAGCTTGACGGAACTCCAATCCACAAAAAGAAAAACTAAAAATTTAGACTCAAACTTTGTGGGTTCGACATTATAAGAACTCCGTTGTTAGCCTGAATTTCGACTTCAATCTCCTATTTTCCTCGAAGAAAAATATAGATTGAAAATTAGAAATTTTCACAACTTTTAGGCTGGGGGCAAGATAGCAAAATCGTAGAAAAGTTACGAAAATTTTCAATTTTGGGGTGGCTAAAAAACCTCTCCCTTCTTCCTTCTTCTTAATAAGAATATGAACCTTTATATAGGCTCCAAAAACCCAAATCCCTCAAGGATTTTTGATGTGTGAGGTTAGGAATTTTTTTATTTTTTTTAAAGAAAAAACTAAAAATTTCAAAAATACAAACTATAATTAAACTAACCTAACTAACATTATATTTAATAAAAAATAAAATCTTTTTGAGATAATTTTTAAATAACCACATAAATAGTAATCAAAGATACAATTATATAGAAATATGTGTATTATACTAAAATTTATAAAAAGATAAAAATAGTTAAAATAACATGAAAATATCTTTGTTTATATAAAAGCTAATTATTTTCAAAAATGTTCAAAATTCAAAGAAACTCGATAGCTAATTTCATTGTGGAGGGACAAAATTGGGTGTCAACAGGTACCCAAGATGATACGAAGCATTTACGGCTTCGCGAAATCGCATTTATGCGAGCAAAACTCCCGGAATTGAATTTGGCATGAAGGGTATATTTTAATACGTCCTTGGAAAGGGATGTGTTGTGAAATGGGGGCTTGGATCTCAAACTCTAAGCTCACTATTTTCGCATATCCCGCTAGAGCGGAAAGGGTCTAGAACGACAAGAGGTGACTTAAGGCGATTCTTGTTGATTTTCCACGGATTTTCACGCTTAAAGTAAGAATGTTACTCCCTAAATTCTTCTTTTGATTCCTAAAAGCCAGAAACTATGGTTGGTAAACATTGGGGGAGGGTTGGAACTGAAACGCATAGTGGGAAATAGCCTTAGGGTTGGGTTAGGATCATGGTTTTTGGCCTTGGGTAAGAATTTAGTTATAATTCTTGTAAATTGAGCTATTTTATTGATCCTTATGTATATGTGACTTGTTCAAGACCAAGAACTAGCATAAAGAACCCGTAAAGGGAAAGCTCTTACACATTAAGGTTGTTGAAGCTCTAATTCGAGGCATGTGATGATTGTTTTCCCCATATGTGTTTCATATACTTGTTAAATTATTTTATAATATACATATGTGTATGTGAGTAGGGAAAAATGCTAGATTATATGTGAAATGATCACTTGTTGGCCTATTGTATGATGAACTTGTTCTTGGTGATAAAATGTTGAATATTGAGTGTGATTGTGGTTGTTTGCATAAATAGGATTGGGTGTCATGTTATGACACATATTTAAATTGGGTGTTACGTTCTGACACATATTTAGATCGGGTGTCACATTCTGGCATAGACCTTAGATCAGGTGTCATATTTCAACACAAAGTTAAGTGTTTATAGGTCCCATGAGAGGACCCTGTGTGAAGTTATAGCATGTTAAAGTTATAGAACTTTGATCTTGCTGAATATTGTGGTAGATGAGATTGGTTAACTTATTTTGTATATGTGTGCTTGTCATGTTGAGTTTACTTGTCTATGATCCGCTTACTGGCTAATCGCATGAACCTACTATTACACTGTTGTTTTATGTACAAATACTATACTTGCTCTGCCTTTTATTAAGTACGGGGTATATTCAGCCGGCTATAGAGAGACCTCTCCTAGAGTAGTAAATCTCATTCAAGTCCAAGGGTGATCTATTTTTTTATGCTACCGTGGACTTTCTCATTCGTCTTAGTCCTTCGTCTGGGACTCAAATGTTCTAACAACTGCTATTTTCATTAATGATATCTTTTGGGACTTGTATTTCCATTTCTAGACTAGTTTATTTTTAGAATTTTGATACAATGACTTTCAGTTCCTAGGATGTGTTTACTTTCGCATATTTTGGATTTATAATTAGATGGTTTTTGAGTTTATGGGAACTCAACATTTATTCTTGATTTACACCTGTTTTGCATTTTTAAACTTTGGTATACATCACGATTATTGTTGTTGGGCTATTGAAAATGGTTCTCCCATCAGAGGGTTAGTGTGGGTGTTAGTAATGGCCAGTTGGGGTCATGACAAAGTTGGTATCAGAGCCTAATTTCATTGATCTCATTGTTCTAAAATGAGTCTAGTAGAGTCTTGCGGAATGCTACAAAAACGTTTGTACTTTTCTTCGAGAGGCTACAAGATTTTAGGAAAAGTTTCATTGTCTTTTTTCCTTCATGCTATAACTTGATTCCAATTAGTATCTGGTGATCCAATTTAGTATCTAACCTTTTTCACTCTCTTATCTGCAGATGGTTAACATGAGCTATAATGGTGTAAGGCTCGTAGCTCTAGTGGAAACAGAGGAAGAGCCCGATGTTCGAGGGAGAGGCTGAGGTAGAGGAAGGAGAGGGAGGTGAGGCAAGGTCAGATGTAGAGCAACATTTGCTAGAGTGGAGGTTCCAATTAAGGAGGTATTAGTATATGAGGCCCCTCTCGCTCCCTAGAACAAGTTAGAGAGAGAGATAGAAGTTGGAGAGGAAGAAAAGCATGTTGAACAGGAGGATTGCACCTAGACTGGAGCTGATGGTATTCCCCCTCTGACCCTATACTAACTCAGCAGATCATGGCTTTCTTGAGTGGGTTGGCCGTCACTAGAGCCATACCCACAGCATCAGCTCCTATTGCTCATCCTGTTGCTACTGTAACTCAGCTAGCAAATGAGGTGGTAGGCACTTATGCCTTCTTCAAACCACTCATGGGTCCAGTAATGATTGGTACTGAGCATGACATGCTTACAAAGTTCCTACAATTCAAACCTCCATTCTTCCATTGTTCTGAAAATGAATATGTTTATGAATTTATTCTTGATTGCTACGTTGCACAAGCTGGGTATAGTGCACCAATATGGAGTATAATTTATGACATTTCAACGGCAGGGTAAGGCCAAGCAGTAGTGGAGGGCTTATGTAGAGTGTTGTTTTCCCGTGTTTCTGCCACTTGCTTGGTTTCAATTTCATGCCCTCTTTCTAGAGAAGTATGTGCCCCGTACTTTAGGGGATAGGAAAAAAGATGAATTTATGGCCCTGGAGAAGGAAAGGTTATCAGTGGCTGCTTATGAGGCCAAGTTTTATACGTTGATACTCAGCTGGTCACTACAAAGAAGAAGAGGATCAGGTTGTTTGTGAAGGAGTTGAAACTCGAGTTGCAGGTACTATCCGTCCATATGACTTCTTCAGGCAGGAGTTTCAACGAAGTCACGGACTTTGTAAAAAAGGTTGAAGGTATGAGAAGCATGGGTAATTTCTAGGAATCCTATTTCAGAGGGTCAGGAAGGTCGTTAATTGTAGCTTAGTCAATTCAGTTAGCACTGTCCACTTCTACTGGCAGTTTTTCAGGTACTCCACAACAATATCCCATCCATGAGGGCCAGAGAGCATTATTCTCAGGTAGCCGCACATTTTTTTATTGCGACTATTTTAATTATAGAGAGTCATGACATATATAGAGGGAGTATCCTCACCCCTGCAGGATAGTTTCAGCACCTCAGTAGGCCTGGGTAGTAATACTAGCAACTGGGGAGCAATGGTAGAGAACGTCCATAGGATAGGCGAGGAGGAAATACGAGAGGTCATGGGGGCCTAGGTAATTGTAGTATAGGTTAAGGAGCAGCCCAGTCAGGCAGAGAGGTAGCCCGTCGGATGACTAGGCTCAATTTTATGCTTTTTCAAGCAAGACCCAGATAGAGATATCTGACGTAGTGATCACAAGTACTATTCTTGTTGGTGACTGGATGGCTATTATTTTGTTTAATCCGAGTTCTACTTATTCTTATATATTTGTGAAATATGCCTTGAGTTTTAATGCCCTGTGTGAAAGACTAGATGCCTCGGTTTATGCTTCTACCCCTGTTAGAGAGTCAATTATAGTCATCCATGTGTATCGTGCTTGTTCTATTGTGTTCATGGAATACCAGAATTGAGTTGACTTAGTGATTTCAGATATGACATATTTTGATGTGACCATAGGCATGACTTGATTGTCCCCCTACTTTGTTGTACTTAATTGCAATGCAAAACCTGTGGCTATAAAGATCCGGGGAGGGAGAGGTTAGAGTGGGAAGGGGTGTATAAGCCTAAACCAGCTAAGGTCATATCATTTCTCCAAGCTAGAAAAATGGTAAGGCAGGATTGTTTGGCCCATTTGGCCCATATCCAAAATGTGCATGTAGAGTCTCCTTCAATTGAGTCTATTCCAGTAGTGTGTGAATTTTCGAAAGTATTCCCTTCATACTTGCGTGGTATGTCTCCTGACCGAAATATAGATTTATGTATTGACTTAAAGCCGGGTACTCATCTAATTTCCATTCCTTCCTACCGTATGGCTCTAACAGAGTTGAGAGAGCTTAAGGCTCAAATCCAAAAGCTTCTTGATAAGGGGTTCATTCATCCTAGTGCTTCCATTTGGGGCGCTTCAGTATTGTTTGTCAAGAAAAAGAATGGTAGTATAAGAATTTGTATTGACTATTGACTACTGAATAAGGTTACCATCAGAAATAAATACCCTTTGCCTCATATTGATGACATTTTTGATCAATTGTAAGGTGCTTCAGTCTTCTAAAAGATTGATCTCAGGTCTGGATATCATCAATTGAAAATTAGGCCTGAGGATTTGCCCAAAACAACTTTTAGAACCAGGTACGGGCACTATGAATTTTTGGTGATGTCTTTTGGGTTGACTAATGCACCTGCAGCCTTCATGAGTTTGAAGAATAGGGTGTTCAAGTCATTCCTGGATTTCTTCATGATAGTATTTATAGATGATATATTGGTATATTTAAAGCGTGAACAAGAACATCCTGACCATCTCCGAATTATCTTAGGTGTTTTGGGAAGACAAAAGTTGTATGCAAAATTATCTAAGTGTGAATTCTAGCTGCCTTCAATGGCCTTTTTAGGCCA
Organism: Solanum dulcamara; assembly: GCF_947179165.1. Classification (NCBI taxonomy): domain Eukaryota; kingdom Viridiplantae; phylum Streptophyta; class Magnoliopsida; order Solanales; family Solanaceae; genus Solanum; species Solanum dulcamara. The sequence continues at coordinate 75,722,762 of NC_077238.1, read as the reverse complement.
TGTTGTTTCAAAGGAAGGGTTAATGGTAGATCCATAAAGATTGAGGCGGTTAAGAACTAGGATCGGCCTAATTTCGTGACCGAGGTTAGATGTTTTGTGGGACTAGCCAGTTATTATCGCTTGTTTATGAAAAACTTTGCTTTTATTGCTACTCACTTGACCAGGTTGACTAAAAAGAATGTGTCATTCGAGTGGACTAACAAGTGTGAATAGAGCTTCCAAAAACTCAGACTCTTCTGACCACAACACCAATTTTGACCCTATCAATCTAAGGTAAAGACTTTATTCTTTATTATGATGCTTCACATTCCAGTTTAGGTGCTGTGTTGATGTAGGATAAGAACATTGTAGCATAATTTTCACGATAGTTAAAGATGGATGAGAGGAACTACTCAACTCATGACTTGGAGTTGGCAGTGGTAGTATTTGCCCTAAAAATCTATAGGTATTATCTATATGGTGCCAAGTATGAGGTGTTTACTGATCACCACAGTTTGCAGTATGTGTTTACCTAGAAGGACTTGAATTTGAGATAACGCAGAAGGATAGAGTTGCTCAAAGATTATGATGTTACTATCTAGTATCATCCAGGTAAGTCTAATGTGGTGGAAGATGCGTTGAGTTGGAAACCGATTAACATGGGGCAGTCTAGCCTATTTGGGAGCCCTTAAGCGGCCCATAGCTAGAGAAATTCAGGCTTTGGAGGCCAAGTTCATAAGGCTAGGCATCTTAAAGAAAGGTGGGATAATGTTCGTAGTTGATCAAAGGCCCACTTTTATAGAGAAGATCCAGACCAAGCAGTTTGAGGATGTTAACTTAAATGAAATTAGAGGAAAAATGTTGATGGGCAAGGCTCAAGACTCAACATTTGATGCAGGTGGGGTGCTCCACTTTAGGGGAATGATTTGTGTTCCCCAGGTACATGAACTAATTGAGAAAATCCTGTCTGAATCTCACGGTTCATGATACTCTATTCACCCTGGGGTGACTATGATGTATAAAGACTTAAAATGGTTATATTAGTGGCTGGATATGAAGAAAGACATAGTTGAATATGTAGCCAAATGTCAGAACTACCAACAAGTGAAATATGAGCACCAAAGACCTGCAAGTTTGCTTTAAAGAATGCTCATTCCTAAATGGAAGTGGGAGAGAACAACCATGGACTTCATTGTAGGACTTCCCAAGACTTTGGGGAAGTATGACTCCATTTGGGTGGTGGTTGACAGGTTAACAAAGTCAGCACACTTTATCTCGGTTAGAGTAGACTACAATGCAAAATAGCTGGCCAAGATTTATGTGAAAGAGATAGTAAATTTGCACGAGGTGCCCCATTCTATCATTATAGACCGTGGTACGTAGTTCACTTCCAAATTTTGGGGAACGTTGTATGAAGATTTGGGCACTCAACTCACTTTCAGCACTGTTTTCCATCCACAAATAGATAGGCAATTAGAAAGGACTATACAAGTGTCGGAAGATATGTTGAGGGCATGTGTGATCGACTTTGGAGGGCATTAGGGCAAGTTTTTGCCCTTATATGAGTTATCCCACAACAATAGATACCATTGCAGCATCGAGGTGGCACCATTTAAATCCCTTTATAAGAGGGGGTGTAGGTCTCTCATAGGGTGGTTTGAAGCTGGAGAAGTAGAGCCATTGGGGGTAGACTTAGTAAGGGACACTCAAGATAACGCAAGGAGCATCCAAGCTAAGCTTCTAGCAGTTCAAAGTCGTCAAAAAGAGTATGCTGATCGTAAGGTAAGATATATGACATTCGAGGTTGGTGAGCAAGTACTTCTAAAGTATCACCAATGTCACGACCCAACTTCGTAGGCCATGACTGGTGCCCGAGTTAGGCACCCATACGTACCCTTATCCCCACTTAGTACATTAATCAAATAAACATAGGTAATGATTAGAAGGGATCTCTAAATAGATCACAAAATAGATATAACGCACGAGGGCCGATAGGCCATAACGAAACACACAAAACCCAAAACATATATACAAAACCCACATCTCATATCTACAGACCTCTACGGAATGATATCCTAGTCATATGACGGGACAGGGCCCCGCCGTACCCTGAACAACGTATATATATATATATATACAACAGAAGGTGTCAGTACCAAAATAGAACTCCGAACAAAGGAGTACTGTCGACCAACATGGTGGATGTCATAAGCAAGCGGATCAGCAAACCAATCATCTGTACCTGCGGGCATGTAACACAGCCCCCGAAGAAAGGGGGTCAGTACGGAAAATGTACTGAGTATGTAAAGCATGGACTGAAATCAGTAAAGTCATTACCAGAGCAAAATGTACAAAAATGAGCAAAATATCCAAAAATATCAAATGTTTATCAAACCACATATAATGGGTTGTAATAAGTAAAGTCATTACCGCGATAGAATGTACAAAACTGAACAAAATGTTCGGAGATATCAAATGCTGATCAAAACCTCAGATAATGTATACAGAAAAACATATGCCATATCCGGCCCCATTATGGGACTCGGTGAACAAAGTGTGGTCGCCCTCCCATCATCGGCGCCACGGCACAGCATAACATCAGAGTAGGGAATATCTCCGTAACAAATCATATCATATCAGATGGCCATATCAAATCATATCATATCATATCATATCACAAACATATATGTACATGGCACAGCATAACTCCGTGGCATAATATTTACCACCCCATGGTACATGTCATACTTGCCCCCTCACGTCGGGACACGGCGAACAATGCAGAGAAATACGCACGAAAACATATCCTGGCCCAGGCTCAGTGAAAGAAGCATTGAGGCATCCACGAGTGGAGTAGTGAGAAACTATATGCAATTTAAATCATATTTAAGACTCAATGGAATAATCAGAATGAGCTATCATTTAAAAATCGAGACGAGACCTATGTCAAGTACCTTTCGAAAGTTGCCCTGGATTATATCAAAATAAATCTTCTGGAATCATATAGACGTATCGAAGCATAATAAAATACCTTTTGGAAATCAAGGAATTGTCCATCCTAATGGCTCTAGGAATAGGAACCTCTTTGAAACTATATAAAAGTCATATTTTTGTTTCATAAATACCATACCAAAACAAATATTAGCTTTACATACTTATGTCAAAACCTGAAAATCGAAAGAATATGCTTTACATACTTATAACAAATACATGCCAAAAGAAAGAAAGGTTCGCTTTACATACCTCTTACGGATTACTCTTAACTATGCTCGCCTCGTCGTCTCTTGAACCTATTTAACATGAAATTAATACTAAGGTTAATAAACTTTCACTTTCCAATTTCCAACTCTACACCCAAGTAACCATAGGAATCATTTCCTTATCTATGTCTCTCGACTTGTTTATTACTAGCTCCGAATCTACCGAAAATCGGGCAGCATCTCCCCTGTAACTTGAACATCCCTGAGTTATCAACTCGGCCACCATGTCAACAACCATACCAACAACAACAGCCAGCAGCATGTATACAAGTAAATCACTTCAACTTTACACAATACAAGCTCTATACAACTCATTCCAAACTACGGTACCAAAACAGAGTTTCTAACCTTTATTTCGTAAAATGTGTAGTCATACCAAACGGAGGGTTGTGTGGCTGCAACCAGCAGCAACCACATCCATTTTTGAGTACTTTACAGCCCTGCAACACACAATTAAACCTCCACCAAACAGCAGCACCACAACAACAACACACTACACGACTTCGATTTAACTACTACGACTTCCATTTAGTTTGTTTCCAACGTCAAACATCCTTATACATTTTTTTCCACTTTCAGCATATTTTAAGACATGTAATATACTTCATAACATCATCATAAAGTCCAGTTCAAAACAGAAAACTTTACCTTTCCCGAAATTCACCAAAACACGCCAAAACTTGCCTCGGAATTTCCTTTAGCGCAGCTGAAACTTATTGGCTGTTTGGTAACGTTTTGGGCTGTTTCAAACCATAAAATTTCATTACTAACATCTTCATAACATCATGGTATAGCTCATATGATTAATTCTTGGAACGGAATCGGAGAACTTACCTTTTTCTCCTCCCAAATCGTAGCTCTTTCCTTGTTTCTAGCCTAAGTTTCTCTTCTCTTCTCTTCTTTTTTTTTTCTTGTAATTTCGGTTCCTCCCTCTTGAACTCTCTAGATGAGTATGGGAATTAATGAGTCATAAGACTCATATATATATATACAACTTTAGGGGTGACACATGTCATCCCCTAAGTGGTGACACGTGTCAAGCCCTAAGTGGCGACAAATGTCAAGATCTAAGTGGTGACACATGTCAAGGTTTCATTGGTCCAACACACCCCTCTTCTCCAATCATGGGCTGCCATGTGGCATGTGGGGCCCACATGAGTCTTCTTGAAGACTTTGTGAAATTCTCATTTTACCCTTAGCCTTCCACAATATTACCATAGGCCACTTTGCGAATTTTCCTTTTTGCCCTTTGCCTTTTCCAATATTTCCACACTATTAATGATCATAAATAATATTCATATCCAACTTGTATATTAAATAAATTTTGGAAGATGTTCATTCCCTTAACTTTACCACGACTACCTTAAAACATTCAACCGTATAAAATACGGGATATAACATCCTCCATGAGAAATTCCAATTTTTGCCCCTTACTCTTTCTAATATTTCCAAGTTGAAATTCCAATTTAGTCATAAGAATTTTGTATCCAACAAGATCAACCATAGCCTTGCCCTTGACTTATTACTGTTATCCCGAAATGGCTTAATGTGCAGAATACGGGTTATAACAACCAATTAAAGGGGTGATGAGATTTGGCAAGAAGGGAAAACTCAGTCTTAGCTATATTGGACCTTTTGAAATTCTTGACTGTGTAGGGCCAGTGGCATACAAATTAGCCTTACCACCTATCCTTTCTAGAGTACACCCGGTGTTCCATGTATCAATGCTAAAAAAGTCATATGGGGATGGGGAGTACATCATTAAATGGGACTCGGTGTTATTAGATAAGGAACTTCAGTATGAGAAAGAACCAATTGCTATCCTTGATCGTGATATTCGGAAGTTGAGGACTAAAGAGATCAATATGATCAAGGTGCAATGGAAACATGGATCGGTGGAGGAATCTACTTGGGAGACTGAAAAGGACATGCAAGACAAGTATCCTTAACTATTCGACGAAACAGATACTACTCTATCTCTACCTTAGCCCTGTTTTCCCTAGTTAGTCACTCGGGGGTGAGTGATTGGTAAATTGGTATCTATTGTAATGATCTTTCCCCATTGTTAGAAATAGGACAATGGGGAAAAATTTTAGGATAGAAAACTTTGGGTAGTAACTTCAAAAAAAATTAGCCTAGACCAGACTTGGACGAATTCATAGTTAGGTGAGGTCTAGGGTTATCATATGAATGGTCGGACATATAATATCTGATTTATTTGTGTAAGATGAGAGCGAAGACAATACTAATCATTTACATCTTCGAGGAATCGCATTTGGGCGAGCAAAACTCCCAAAATTGGATTTAGCGTGAAAAGTATATTTTAATACATCCTTGGGAAGGGATGTGTTGTGAAATGGGGGCTTGGAGCTCAAACTCTGAGCTCACTATTTTTGCACATCCTTTTAGAGTGGGATTTCTCCCACTAGAGAAGGGCCTCCAGAGTGGGATGGGTCTGACAGAGCGGGACATACGCGACTTAAGTGGGGAAAACCCCCAAAAATTGTCTTTTTCTGCAAAAACAATTTCTAGAATGACAGGAGGTGACCTAGGACAATTTTTATCGATTTCCCATGGATTTTCAAGCTTAAGGTAATAATTTTACTCCCTAAGTTCGTCTTTTGATTCCTAAAACCTAGAAACTATGATTGGTAATCATTAGGAGAGGTTTGGAACTAAAACTAGTGTGAAATAGCCCTAGGGTGGGGTTAGGATCATGGGTTTTGGACTTGGGTAAGAATTTTGTTATAATTTTTGTGAATTAGGCTATTTTATTGATCCTTGTATATATGTGACTTGTTCAAGAACAAGAATTAGAAGAAAGAACCCGAAAAGGGAAAGCTCTTGTACTTTAAGGTTGTTCAAGCTCAAATTCGAGGTAGGTAAAGGTTTTGTTTCCCGTATGTGTTTCATATACTTGTTAATTTTTTTTATGATACGCTTATGTGTATATGAGTAAGGAAACATGCTAGATTATATGTAATATGATCACTTGCTAGCCTGTTGTGTGATGAACGTGTTCTTGGTGATAAAATGTTGAATATTAACTATGATTGTAGATGTTTGCATGACTGGGATCAGGTGTCATGTTCCGACATATATTTAGATCAGGTGTCATGTTTCAACACATATTTGGATCAGGTATCATATTACGATACAGACCTTGGAACGGGTGTCATATTTCGACACAAAGTTGAGTGTTTGTAGGTTTCATGAGAGGACCCTGTGTGAAGTTATAGCATGTTGAAGTTATAGAACTATGATCTTGCTGAATATTCTTGTAGATGAGGTTGAGTAACTTATTATGTATATGTGTACTTATCATGTTGAGTTTACTTGTCTATGATCCTCTTACTAGCTAACCGTGTGATCCTACCAGTACACTATTGTTTTGTATACTGATACTACACTTGCTCTGACTTTTGTTGAGTACAGGGAATATTCAGCTGACCGCGGAGAGACCTCGCTTATAGGAGTATTAAATCTTGTTCAAGTCTAAGGGTAAGCTATTTTTTCATGTTGCTGTGGACTTTCTCATGTGTCTTAGTCCTTCGTCCGTGACTCAAAATCTTTAGATTTTAGCTCCCATTTGGCAACAAATTTTGAACTTGAAAATTTTAGTTTTGAAGATGCAATTTTCAAATTTTGAAACTTAAAATTCTTTTGAAGATAGATTCTCAAAATTTGATCTAAAATTTATGGTCAAACAAATAGTTGATTGCAAATTTTCATAATCTGATTCAAAATTTATGGTCAAATTCTAATTGAGACCACGCGATTCAAATTTTTTATTTATTTTCTTGAAATTCCGTACGAAATCAAAATTAGAAAAGTAAAATAAAATGGAGTAATAAAAAATCAAATGCTACTTAGACCGATCAAATTTCACAACAAATTGAAGTATATACAACCGTATTAATAATTGTTGTAGAAATATTGTAGGAAAAGGTTCTCTCAATCCTAGAAGGATAATAAATTATTTTTCCAAATCTATTAGGATAAATAAATTTCTTTCCCAAATCTATTAGGAAAATGTTCTTTCAATTCAAGAAGGACAATAAATTTCTTTCGAAAACCAATAGGGATAATAATTCTTTGTTTCCCTCTCAAAGATGGAATAGAAATTAAAACCTAATTTGTTTAGAATTTTATTGTTATAAATAGAGCGTTACTGCCTCACTTTTTTTCAGATTATTATTTTATTTGGGAATTGTATCCTTCCAAATATTTCTTCAATATCTCATCAAAAGCCTTTGCTTAGCACTAAGAAGACATTATTTTACAATTTCTTTCCATCAAAAGAAGAAGAAGCAGCTTGCAAAGTTAACAACACTCCATTGGTAGTGACTCGAGAACTAATTGAGATAAGGGACATATACCCTGCCCCAAAAATCAATTTGGAAAACCCATGGCAGATCAATAAAAAGATTACCAATGACGAGGTCGTTGTAGGAAAGCTGGTGATTCCATTTTTTGAGACGTTTGAGTACATTCTTCGATACTGGACATTGGACGGGGCCAAATGTTTGGAGAACGGGAGTGGTGTGCCTGTTGACGTGTGGGATGTAACTGAGGAGAATTTCCCTAAGAAATATGAAGGTGGAAGTGCTTGCTTAAGGAAGTTGTAAAATGATGATTTTCTCTTTCGTGCATTGAATTGCTCAACGATCGCGGATTGGGCATTGGTGATGAAATTGGACTTTATTGGGATCCTAAATCTTCAAGTTTAATGTTCAAATTACTTTCTCGAGTTCGCGCTTAGTGAAAAGTCCAAGAATTTAGGACCAAAAATTATTTTTATTAGTATTAATCCTTCATATAGTTGTAATAGCTGAAGATTGGAATATTTGCACTATGGAGTATGATGATTTTTGAAGTTCCCAATTTAGTCTGTGCAATCCCATTTTTGTACTTATGTTTTCATTTCTTATTATTATAGTGCTCTTTTAATATGAGAATAATGTACTTTGGTGGGTTTCGTGAACCCTCAATAATTTAGATATGCAATTTGGCAAAGCAGTAATAGTATCCTCTAGATCTTCCAAATAGAGAAGATAGAGTTGATATAATATTCTCAAGGTCTATAACTTTGTGTCCTCTTCGAACACAGTTAGTTCAAAGATAGAACAATCATCGATTCTCACATGTCGTAGCTTTGCAAAGTTTGTTTCACTAGTTTTCTCTATTGATTGATTTCTCCTCTAAGTTGCAAACAAGAATGGATACCACTCTGGCAGTGACGGATCTAAAATTTTTACTCAGTAGAGTCGAAAAATGAAAGTATAAACATGTGAATAAGCCAACAAAACACAATTCTAAGGGACAGAGTAGTATATAGTTTATAGGTACAAAAAATTTGAGTTTTGAGATTAAAAGTCTCTAATTCACTATTCCAATACTTTCTTTTTTAAAAACAATAATCATATTTGGGCAGTGGTCGTGGCTCTTTTGGAAATTAAATGAAAAAATAAAATAAAAGTGTTATAAATCCATTGAATTTGTGGGTTGTCCTTTTGCTTGATGCATGAACTACTTATATTCATGTATACATATTTCCTAGGTTCTATGAATCATTTTGGATAAGAATGTATCTATTAATTATGACATTTAACATGGTGACTTTTGGAGTTATTTTTCAAACTATAAATAGGGTTGTCATTCACGATTGTAATGACACTTGAAGAGATTAAATATGACTCTTTACATTATACTCTCCATTATCTTTTGTGTTCCTTTCTTGTTTAGTATTCTTGTTTTTCCTCTTATTTCACAATATATTATCAGCAGATACCCTAACCAACTGAGATCTACTTAAATCATAATTATCTTTTATCTTAAAGTTAATCAATTTTCTTTCTAATTTAGTGTAACGACTTAACCCCGCCGTTACTAAAAATATATGTGATAAAGGTATACAAATTTCATTCATCATAAGACTAGGATCAATTAGTTGGTATGTGAGTGCATTAGTGCTGAAATATAGTCGTACTATGATCATATCTCAAAGTTGAGTTGAAAGTGTCCTTTTGATTTATTTTTGAACTTGAGTTCAAACTAGGACCAAATTCAAATGACCATAAATCTTAGCCTATATTGAATTAGATGGACTATTACCTATCAAATTAAATGTCTATGAGTCTTCTTTGCAATGCCACTGAGTTTGCCTTATTTGGAATTCAGAGTAAAAGGTTATGCCCATTATATCGAGCATTAGCCATATTGGGCAGCCAGAGCGGGATCCGACGGGTCAGAAGTTATAAAGGGCGTATTGTTTTAGCTCATTCTTCTCCTAAGAGCCAAAATAGATGAGGATTACCCTAGAAATTCCCAAGAAGTTATTCTAAGAATGGAGAGAAGGGAAGAAGAGATTCCTAGAGCAAGGAATGCTACAACCCATGGATTTCAGGCATGTCTCCATAGATTCTCCTTTTGAAAGTCAGAGATTGTGCTATAATCCTTCTACAATTGCTTGTTGCCCAGGTAGGCTTGGTTTTCTCAATTGAGTATTTATAAATTTTATAAGACCCCGTAAGTCAGAAAGTTAGAACCAAGGAGAAAAGTCTAAAAATTTTGAACTTATTCATGAGAACTAGTCCCGAAACGGCTCATAGAGATTCCTACGACCCATAGAGTAGGTTCGTAGAGTGATCCTTCAAGCAAAAGTTGGAGTTTCCTTCAGGAGAGGTTCTACGACCTTCCAATATGAGTCTTCCTTGAGTATACAGATCATAAAAACCCCTCGTAAGTTAAGTTCAGAGGCCAAGCCTCAAGGACCCGTCAGGGCAAAGTCTACAAACTTGCAGGACTGCTCGTAGAAGGTAAGACGGGTCATAAAGACCACTCGTCGCAAAACTTCCAAGACTAGTATATTTGTAAGTTTTCAGACCTACTGGATGAGTCTAAAAAATGAGTCATTTCCTTTATGATGGGTCGTAAACATGAGTCATTCCTAAACTTTGGAGACTGTTTTTACGCTTTTTCTCAGGCCTCCAAGACCGGTCATTTGTACGGCTTATCATTACATTGACGATCCGTAGAAGGGTGTCCGTAGGGTCAATTTTCCAGATTTAACGAAGGGCAATTGTGTCTTTTCTAAAGTTCAGTTCAATAAACCTAGACACTTTTAGGCCAAAGTTCAAAGTCTATAAATACGCTTTTCTTCAAAATCTCCTTCTATTCAATTCATTCTCTCAAAATTTCTAAGGCAAAAACTCACAAGGGCTCTCAAGGTTTTTCTCCAAATTCAATCTAGGGTTTCCATATTTCTTTAAGGTATTCCTAGTGAATTCAAGCAAGGTATGCGGGTATTGATTCATGGGTTCCTTTCACCCATGAAGTTCTAAGGTTTTTCTTAAAGTTTCTTTCAATTTAAATTGATTATGAACCCTAGTTTTGATGAGTTGTATTGGGCTGACTTAATTCCTTTTTAGATGTTATCAATGATCATTATATGCATGTTTTCATATGAATTACATGATTTTGAGTTGAATTATGAATGTCCATGCATGAGGCTATTTCCAAGTTAAGATTATGAAGTTAAAGATGATTTTCATGAATAGATTATGAGTTCAATGATCTTCAAGTAAAGTGTTCATGGTTTAAAGTTGAAATTATGATCTTATGATGAAAGTTATAATGATGGTCAAAGTTAAATATGGTTTTATGAGTTAATCATGAGTTAAATGATTTATAAAGATAGTTTCCAATGAATTACAACTGAGATCATGATTTTTGAAGTTAAAGTTGAGATAATGATCAGAGTAAAGATCATTATATGTTTAAAGATGGTGATAAGGATAATTTTCACCATAGTTATAGATTCTTATGAAACACCAAGTTAGATGAGATATTCCTAAATATTTTAAAGCTGGATTGATAGGCAGTTACTTTCTTTACCTACAATGTTATGAGTACGTTTTATAAGTTTCCATTGGGATATTGACTAAGTACCGAGAAGACTTCAAGGTGGGGTTCAGTCGGATAACACAGTTGGTTATCCAAGGAAATCCTAGTAGCAACCTAAAGTCCCAAACTACGTTGCCCACGTAGGTTGCCTTCATGGCCTAGTTAGTGGATCAACATAGCCCAATTCAGTTGAGTTATCTTTGGAGTATACCCTGGCAAGGAAACCTCTCTTATTTTGATGCAGGAGTCATCGACTTGTCTCAATGCAAGAGTCATTAGATTCCATGTAGTAGCTCGCATGGTCTTAGTTATCGGTTAAAGGTCCTATCTCACACAAGTTCAATTTAAGCTTTAAGATATCAAGTTATGACCTTGAAAATTGGAAGTTTTATGATATGCATTGACCAAAAGATTCTTATGTTTTAAATTGCTTTTAAGCTATAGTCATGCTTATTATGACTGGTCATGTATCTTATGACATATTGATTATGTTCTATTACTTATCATGCATACCTCACATACTTAGTACATTCAAATATACCAACGCATATTTTGCCTATATTGTCTCATAATATAGGGATGGACGACACTCACGACTACCCCGTTCATGGCTAGAGTTTCCTTTAGATTTTGAAAAAGTTGGTGAGCCTTATTCTACCTATGACAAGACTTTTATTCATGTTACTATTTCTTAGACATTTCTTCTATTGCTAGGGTGATCTAGGAGCTTGTCCTAAGCCCCTATTGAAGGTTAAACTAGAGGCATGTTTAGACGATGTATTGGTGTAGTCCGGTTTGGACGTTTATAGAGTTGGATTTCCCTAACTCCCTTACCCCACCTATGATTACTTTCACTTATCTTTATATCGTTCTTTACTTTATGTATGCAATGAATGCTAAGATGACTTATGGTTGGGGTCCCTCGCATCCTGATCACCGTGTTACGGCAGGCCCTTAATAGTGACTGGATAATATTATGATATTTATCATGCATTTAATTATTGTGGTTAGATGATTGATATATTGTTGTGATAGGTCTACAATCTCAAGATTGTGAAAGCTATAATCTTGAACTTGCTCTACCCAAAAGTGATGCCTTAAATAAAGAAGGCTTGATGAAATATTCTTAACGAAGGGAAAGATAGAATGAAATTAATGAAATGACTATTTGTGAATAATTACATGCAATGAGCCTGATTACTTGATTGTGCTAGTGTGTGAACTATTCGTTATGGACTATGATTGGGCATTATGATTGTGATATTGGATTGGGTGTCGCATTCTAATACATATATTGGATAGGGTGTCATATTTTGACACATATATTGGATCAGATGTCGCATTTCGACACATATATTGGATAGGGTGTCATGTTAACTATTGGATTGGGTGTCACGCCGATACACTAGCAGTTTGAGTATGGGTTTCATGAGAAAACCATTATATGTCTATCATCTATGAATTGATCTTGACTACATATGTGATGATAGAGAAATTGAGTCGATTATAATTGAGCATGTCTATCTTATGTAATAATTGATATCTGAAGGTCCAAGTGTTACCATGTTGATTGTTGTATCTGAGATTTACATTGTGAAACTATATGTTGCTTTAAATGGTAAATTGATAATGTGTTCATGTATATGCCCATTCGGATTATGTTATGGGTTCCAGACTTGCCTGCATCGTAGTCATGAGGTCGTGGGTAAATAAGTGGAGCAGTCGATGCATTATTAAGTGAAATTAGTGACTTAAAGTTAAATATTGATGATGTTCTATGGGAACATATGTTAAAGGGGGGATTTGAAGACAAAGTTTTTCCAATTGCTGGATGGTTGGGGTGAAAAGTACACTGGAAATATAAAGAAGAAATAAATTAGCATCAGAAGTAAACTGCCTCATTTTGGGTATTGGAGAAAATCCTTCTTCAGGTAAGGAAAACTAAATCCTTTGGTTCTTCAGTGCTGAATCTAAGGCTTCAAAGATTGGGAACCTTTTCAAAATTTCATTTGTATCTCTTGAATAGGAAAGCTCAAGCCCATATAAAATTCTCAAATTCTCTAACCTTAAATCCTCTTCTAACACTGTAGGTTTGTCAATAGGCAAATGAAATTCAAAAGAACTCATCATGCTTACATATCGTAGCTTTGCATGATTCCAAATACTAGGTGACAGTACTATGTTTGATTCTAGGTTACACGCCACTTTTCCCTGACCCGACTTATGCAATTATTGTTAGGATATGGCTCATATTCCAGCCAAAGGCTCATTGCCTAATTCTATTTGTAAAAGGATTGGAATTATAATCCTATTTGGAGTTGGTTTTGGCTTTAGAAAAAAATATCACTTTATAAATAGGATAATTTGAGAAAATTATGCAATGGCTCATTGGTAGTGTCATTGAGAGACATTAGGCACATAAAAGAGGTTTTTTGAGAGATCTTTTAACAAGAGAGAAGAGAGAAGAAAAGGGTGTTTTCTGCAGCAATTTTGCCTCTCCAGCAACCTTCAAATTGCGTTTGTCGATTCATTAACCGTTGGATCAGGCTAAAAAATTTAAAAAGTGATTCTAACATCTTAGTGTTTTATTTGAATGGTGGATATTGGATTTGGAGGTCAGAACATCATATGTTAGGTCCCGAACAGTAACTCTATTTTTGATGGTTTTTCTTCCTATTATTTTTGTTAATGTAACTATTGTTTTTCCTTGCTTGGTAATTATTTTGTAGCCATTTAGGAGAATATTTTAACCAAATTATTTTTATAATAGAGTAATTTGGATCTGATCCCATGGTTGTTACCTTTGATTTGAAGGCTTTTGTTAAATTTGGTGGTATTTTTTTTTTTTGAGTTTGCGTCCTTCCGTCATAACAAATGATATCAGAGCCTTGGTTATTTATCAAGAATTTTTTAATGGAGGAGAATATGAAAAAGATTGTGTGTTTAAATGAGAGTAACTACAGCATATGAAAGAGCAAGATGGAATATTTACTATTCGTGAAAAAGATGCATCTTTCCATTTTCACTGCTCATAAACCCGAGATTGTGACAGATGAAAATTGAAACTTTGAGAACCAATAAGTATGTGGATATATAAGGCAATGGATTGAAGATAATGTTCGCAACCATATTGTGAATGAGACACATGCTAGAACATTGTGGAAAAAGTTGGAGATGATTTACGCTTCAAAAACTCGCAATAACAAGTTGTTTTTGCTAAAGCAATTGATGACCTTTAAATACAAGGAGGGAAGTCCTATTCTTGATCTCATAAATAATTTTCAATGTATTTTTGATCAGCTGTCAGGAATGAGTGTCAATTTTGATGATGAAATACAAAAACTTTGCCTTCTTAATACTCTACCAAATTCTTGGGAAACTCTTCGAGTTTCTTTAACAAATTTTGCTTTCGGTGGTAAGGTTACTATGGAATATGCAAAAAGTGGTATGTTGAATAAAGAAGTCAGAAGAAGATCTCAAGGAACATCCTCACATTCACACGTTCTCTTTACAGAAGATCGAGGAAGAGGTAAAATAAGAGGTTCGAGAAGTAAAGGTAAAAGTAAAAGCAAGTCAAGATCCAAGTATCAAAATGTTTCATGTCATCATTGTGGAAAGAAATGACATATTAAAAGATTTTGCAATAAGTTGAAGCAAGACCTTAGAGAAGGAAAGAAAAAAGAAAATAATGAAGACAATGTTGTTGTTGTTGTATGATATGACCTTCTCTTCGCTTGTGATAAAAACGTCATTAATTTTGTATCTCAAGATATAAGTTGGATAGTAGATTCTGGAGCTACATCACATGTCACACCGAGGAAAGACTTTTTTTCATCTTATACTCCTATTAATTCTGGCATGTTAAAGATGGGTAATTATGGTGAGGTTAAGGTACTTGGTGTTGGCACGGTTTGTTTGAAGACCAATCTTGGTACAACGTTAGTCTTTCAGAATGTCAAACATGCTCTAGACTTTCCTTTGAATTTGATCTCTATAGGACTATTAGATGATGATGGCTACCATAATGACTTGTTCAATGGCCAATGGAAGCTCACCAAAGGCTCGTTGATTGTAGCTCGAGGAAGAAAGTATTCAAATTTATACGTGACACAAAGATCAATTCTTGGGGACTCTATAAATTTGGTAGAAAGTAAGACTTTGTCAGAATTGTGGCACAAGAGACTCAGTCATATGTGCGAGAGGGGGATCACGTGTTTGGCTAAGAAGAATTTGCTTGCTGGTGTGAAACAAGCAAAGGTGAAATGATGTGTTCATTGCTTAGCTGGGAAACAGAAAAGAGTTTCTTCTCACATTCATCCTCCTTCAAAAAAGTCTGAACTACTAGAGCTAGTACACTCTGACTTTTGTGGTCCTTCTAAAGTGTAGTAAGAAGGTGGTTCACTTTACTTTGCAACTTTTATTGATGATCATTCTCGCAAGTTGTGGGTATATCCTTTAAAATACAAAGATCAAGTATGTGATGTGTTTAAGGAGTTTCAAGCCTTATCTGAGAGACAAACTGAAAAGAAATTAAAATGTATTCTCACTAACAATGGTGGTGAGTATATTGGTGCCTTTGATAACTACTGCAAAGCGCAAGGAATTCATCATCAGAAGACACCTCCCAAGATGCCTCAATTAAATGGATTGGTAGAAAGGATGAATAGAACTCTTGCTGAGAGAGTTAGATGCGTGCTTTCATAGATAAAACTTCCAAATTCCTTTTGGGTGAAAGCACTTAACACTGTTGCTTTGGATGGTGATGTTCCAAACAAAGTTTGGTTTGCAAAGGATGTCTCCTATGATCACTTGAAAGTATTTGGGTGTAAAGCTTGTGTGCATGTTCCAAAAGCTGAGAGATCAAAAATGGATGTTAAAACTAAGCAGTGCATCTTCATTAGTTATGGTCAAGATGAGTTTGGATATCGCTTTTATGATCCAATTAATAAGAAGCTTATTAGAAGTCATGATGTTGTGTTCTTTGAAGACCAAACAATTGAAGATATTAACAACACTGAGAAAACAGATTCTCAGATTGATGAGAGCTTTGCTGATGTTGATCTAGTTCCTAGTACTAACATATCTTTTGCACACGAAAGAATCCAAGTTACTAATATCGATGGAGATCAAGATCAGAATGATCATCAGAGTGTAAAACTTGAACATGCTCCTAGTAATGATGTTATGGTTGATCATCCACCAACTCATGTTTAAGTGACTACTCTAGATGCTCTAGAAACCTCTTGTAGAAGATCTACTAGGGAGAAGTTAAAGTCAATACGTTATTCTCCTAATGAGTATATACTTTTGACTGACATGGGAGAACCTGAAGATTAAGATGAAGTCATTCTAGAAACTCATAGAGATAAGTGGATAGAAGCCATGGAAGATGAGATGAAGTCACTTCATGAGAATGGCACATATGATTTAGTGAAGTTACCGAAAGATAAGAAAGCTTTGACAAATAAATGGATCTTCAGAGTAAAGCAAGAACAACATACATCTACACCGAGATATAAAGCAAGGTTAGTTGGCAAAGGTTTTGGCCAGAGAAATGGAGTTGACTTTGATGAAATTTTCTCCCCTGTTGTGAAAATGTCTTCTATTCGCATGGTTCTAGGCTTAGCCGCAAGTGTAGATTTAGAGGTTGAGCAGATAAATGTCAAGACTGTTTCTTTTCATGGTGATTTAGAAGAAGAAATTTACATAGAGCAGTCTGAAGGTTTCGTGGTTAAAGGAAAAGAAAACTATGCCTGCAAATTGAGAAAGAACTTGTACGGCTTGAAACAAGCTCTAAGGCAGTGGTACTTAAAGTTTGAATCTGTCATCAAAAATCAAGGATACAAGAAAACTTCTTCAGATCATTGTGAATTCTTTCAAAAGTTCTCTGATGATGATTTTATTATCTTACTGCTTTATGTGGATCATATGTTGATTGTTGACAGAAATAAATCTAGAATTGTAGTCCTTAAGAAGGAGTTGAGCAAATCATTTTCAATGAAGGACTTGGGGCCAGCAAAGAAAATTATAGGCATACAAATTCATCGAGACAGAAAAAAGAAGGAGTTATCATTATCCCAAAAGTAGTACATTGAGAAGGTACTCAAGAGATTCAATATGACAGAAGCAAAAGTGGTTAGTATTCCTCTTGCTAAATACTTTAAGTTGAGTATGATCCAGAGTCCATCTACTAATGAAGAGAAGAAGGAGATTCCATGTATTCCATACTCTTCTTCAGTTGGTAATTTGATGTATGCTATGGTTTTCACTAGACCAGATATTGCACATGTTGTTGGTACTGTTAGCGGATTTCTTTCTAATCCTAGAAAGGAACACTGGAATGCAGTGAAATAGATACTAAGATATTTGAATAGCACTTCAGATATGGAGTTGTGCTTTGGTAATGGCAAGCCTGAACTTGTATGCTACACAAACTCTGATTTGGGAGGTAATCTTGACAATTCAAAATCCACTTGCGGTTATTTGATCACTTTTGCTAGGGAAGTATTTCCTGACAATCTAGACTATAGAAGTGCATAGCTCTATCTACCACAGAAGCCGAATATATTGCTAACACTGAAGATAACAAAGAATTACTTTGGATGAAGGAATTTATGGAAGATCTTGACTTTGAGCAATCAAGGTTCATCTTATTCTGTGATAATCAGAGTGTTATTTATCTCAACAAGCACTCCACCTTTCACTCTAAGTCCAAGCATATTAGTAGAAAGTATCATTGGATTAGAATGGTCGTGGAAGAGAAATTATTTGAGGTTGAGAAAATACACACTGATGACAATCCTTCAGATATCCTTACAAAAGTGGTGATCGTAGAAAAATAAGAGTTTCGTAGAACAGCGTCAGGCATGAAGCCTGTCAAAGAGTTCCTCCACTTGAAGTTCATTTGGCCTCTTAGCTGGAGGGGGAGTTTATTGAGCTATGGTCCATGTTCCAGCCAAAGGCCATGGCCTAATTCTATTTGTAAAAGGATTGGAATAACTCTCCTAATTTGGTTCTCAATTCTATTGGTAAAAGGATGGGAATTATAATCCTATTTGGAGTTGGTTTGGCTTTAGAAAAAAGCATCACTCTATAAATAGGATGATTTGAGAGAATTATGCAATTACTCATTGATAGTGTCTTTGAGAGACATTAAGAACATAAGAGAGGTTTTTTGAGAGAGTTTTCAACAAGAGAGAAGAGAAAAAAAAAGGGTGTTTTCCGCAGCAGTTTACCGATTTATTACCCATTGCGTTTACCAGCAACCTTCAAATTATGTTTACCTATTTATTACCCGTTGGATCTGGCTGAAATTCTTAGTGAGTATGTCTAACATCTTAGTTTTTTATTTGAACGGCGAAGATCGGATTTGGAGGTCAGAAACATCCTATTTTAA
The DNA here is from genome assembly GCF_947179165.1 of Solanum dulcamara. Classification (NCBI taxonomy): domain Eukaryota; kingdom Viridiplantae; phylum Streptophyta; class Magnoliopsida; order Solanales; family Solanaceae; genus Solanum; species Solanum dulcamara. The sequence goes on along the minus strand of NC_077238.1, from coordinate 75,704,222 downwards.
TTCCTGAACAGTAGCTCTATTTTGGGTAGTTTTTCTTTCTATTACTTTTGTTGGTGTAGCTATTGCTTCTCCTTACTTGGCAATTGTGGTGTAGCCATTTAGGAAAATATTTGTAACCCTCTTATTGTTATAGTGGAGCAATTCAGATCTCAAAGATCTCATGGTTGTTACCTTTGATTTGAAGGGTTTTTCTATGTTAAATTTGATGTTATTTATTTTCTCTGTATTCGGGTTTGCGTCCTTCCGTCATAACAATTACATTGGTCATGTTGTTGTTGTTACCTTTGTGGTCCGATCCTTGTGCAAAGTGGGAGTTTAGTGCATGCACCAGATTTCCTTTTATGTTGTTATTATTACCTTTACCAATCACCGTTCATATAAAGTTTTTCATCCCAACAGTTAGTACATTATTTCTTTCCTTCAGAATCTAGAACTGACTATTCGGAGCAATAGTATCTAGCAATCATACCATATTGTTTCTATGACTATCATAAAAGACCTATCTATTCTATGTAAAAACTCCATATTAGTTGAGCGGCGTATTAGGAGCGTCAACACCGTTTTGGTAGGCTTTCAGAAGTGGAAGAAATTGTTGAAATTCTATGAAAGAGTCTTGAAAGCCAGGAGCAAACACTTGATCAACAGATTCCAAGTGAAAGTTGGCAATCATGCTGAGCTGCATCCATACAACAATGAAATATGAAAAGATTGCCTTACATCACATGTAACAGATCAAAGTATTAACATGTCGAATCTTTCAATACCTCCCCATCGAAAAAGCCATGTTGTTTTGAAGGCCTGAACTGAGTTAAATAAGAAAACGCACTAGAAGAGACAATTACAACAAGAAGTTCTCTTAATCCTTTCAAAATATCAGTAGCTTCACAATCCATCAGGCATGTTGTATTTTCCGGAAGTTTCGAATATAAATCAAGATATTCTTAGAATGAAAATTAGAATAGAATTGACATTTAAGTAGTCTACTCATATTGTAAGCCATTTAGTGCTTGATTTACCAACAGCAAGAGACACATGATCATCAAATGCCTCACATACATTTGATTTCCTCACATTAGCATGATCGTGTTGACGACGTTTTGATTTCAATTCAAGAAAGTTTTCAATTATTTTTTCTATATTTGTGAAGCCATAGGAATTTGTTTTCAACTTGGTGAAAAGAGCATAACACAAACATCTGCTCTAATCAGAGTTGAAAGCTCATCCGTTTTCTTGAACAAGGTTTTTTTCCTTTGCGAGAAATTAAAGTAGCAGCGCGCTCTTCCTTTGTTCAATCAACTTCTTCCTTTGTTCAATCAACTCCATTCCAATCTTTTGCTTAGCCCTGTCAATCCTCTTTTCAATTGGAAAAGCAAATAATTAAACAAGAAAATAAGAAGATGTTTTGGCTGAATAAGCCAGAGCAACTTTGAGAGGAACACCAGGGTAATTTATCATAGGTGCACAAGTCTATTTGTCACATGTATTGTCACGTTATTTAATATTTCTTATTACGAATCTGTTTGTCACATGTATTGTCTCATTATTTAATAAAAAAGGGCAGCCCGGTGCACTAAAGCTCCCGCTATGCGTGGGGTCCGGGGAAGGGCCTGACCACAAGTGTCACATTATTTAATATTTTCATATTATGATTCTATCTGTCATGAGTTGTGTCATGTTTATTTAGTATTTCTCGTATCATGTGAATTTGTTACTAGATTTACATATATCATGTTATTTTGGAATGAGAGCCTTGAAACAACGTAAAGTTGTTTATGTGTAACCTATAGGTCATTGGTTCGAGCCATAAAAGCAGTCACTAATGCTTGTACTAGGGTAGACTATTTACATCACATCCCTTGGAGTATGGCTCTTCTAGGGCCTCGCTAACACGGAATGCTTTGTGCATTGAACTATATTTTTTTTTATATAATGTTAATTCTATACTATGAATGAAAAGGAAATATGCCAAATAACTAGTTTAATTTTTCATTTACACATACATTTTCTCCTAATATGATTCAAGAAAAAAATCTCAACAACTCTAGCTCAATAAAATCTTAGAACGTGATTTTACACCTCTAATTAATACACCATCTATTTTAATTTGTTTGTCAAACTTTCTTTTTTAGTCCATTTAAAATAGTCCTAGCACAACTAGGGTTAAGGTTATACTCGATCTAATGGATAAACTTCCTAATCATATACGGTTGCAATTTGTTGATGGAAAATCTGGTAATTTGATCGAGGTTTTCAAGGAGAATGTATATGATAAGTGGCCTTTGTATTGCAATTATTGGAAGCATCAAGGCGATGATGAAGTTAGTTGTCCTTTGATCTCAAAAGACAAAATACATAAACACGCCATTTAGCTTGGTCTCAACTGACATTTATGCCTTCTAACTTTGAATGTGTACATGTAGGCACTTTAACTTGTATTAATTGAATAAATATACATATTTATCCTACGTGGTGTGCTGCGTGTATATTCTTTGGTTAACCCGTGATGTTTCTAAATTTGTGATAAGTTGTTGAAGGGCAGCATGATCTAGAGTGTTAAGAATTTGTATGGCTCACTGTCGTTGTAATTCGTAACTGTTGCTTGGAGGGGCTGTTTCTTTCTTCTTTGGAGGATCATCTTTCATTATTAGAGGCCGAAGTTTTTGGTTCAAAGGAAGATAATCTGCACCTGCAAGTCGGAGAATCTCAATTTTTGATTCAGAGGAAGAAGAAGAAGCCATTGAAGAGAAACAGAGAAACAGAGAAAGAGGAGTTTTGGCGGGGGCTTATATTTCAGTTGCAACGTTTCATCATATGGCGGTTGTCAACTGCCAACTTGGAATAAAGACGTGAAAATTGAGCTGATAAGTCTAATGTGATTCATGACGTGGGTGTCAATAATTATATTATTTTCATATTACTATCTTCGAACATTAAAAAATATATAAAATATATGTGTTTATCCTAATGATACAGATACATGTCTACAAATAATTAGTGACATCTAACTGAATCAACACGCATATTTGATATATGTTCTATTGATCTTCAACGGCATATAATATAGAGACTTACCCTTAATATATTCATGCGAATTACCAAATAACATCAATAGGGATATTACCATCAATAAACTACCCATATATATATCCTCATATAGTTAGGATATAGGTTTATTAGCGTAAACTACTCATATACATATATCCTCATACAGTTAGGATAAATTATTGTTTAAGTTAATAATATACTTTAGGACTCTATAATTTCTAAAACTTACCATATATTTTAGGATTCCTTATTTTAAAATATTATAAATATAATAATATTTATAGTATAGATTATACAAAATTATAAGATGTATTTATACACGCATATACAATAATGCACTATTATATAAAAACTGATTTCGTCCTTGAAACATCCAAAACACCTCAAAAATTACATTAAATCATCCAAAATTTCAGATTTAGAGTCCTCATTATGTAACCATCTTTTGCAATAATGTCCGCTCGATTCAACTCTCAAGAAAATCCAACTAATCAATGGATCATGTAAGTCCTACAATTTAGAGATATTATGTAATTGGACCAATTTATATAAGTGTTAAACTATATAAAGTAACTGTATATGCTATATTAGAGCATAATTATCTCCAAAAAAAAGTCTGATATTGCATGAAACAGAATTCTGTTATTTGAAATGGTAAAAGTAGGATAGGAGTATCCTAGTTAAACAAGGATATGCATGACTCCTATAAATAATAAATACAACAAATCCTCTCTCCCTCGACGAGATAAAAAAGGAAAAACTCAACAACATAATATGCCGGTCCGGCGGTGTTCTCTATTGGATCCCTCTATATGGGAGCATCTATTTACTGGTGGTGATTCCGACTCCGACTCCGATGAACCCTTACCCCAACCTCAACCCTTATCTTCTGATTCTTCTGAGTCCGACTTAGAAATCAGCATGAAGCCCAGTACTACTACTATCCCACGACCCCGAACCACCTCAGCAAGTAAGGCGAGTGAAGATCAAGAGCAGATTAATCTTCGTAGTGATTCTGACTCCGATTCTTCTGATGCTGATGATGATTCTGATTTTGATTCCAAGGTAGACCAACCCTTATCCCGGCGTCAGTGCCCTTCCAATTCCAATACTTGTGATTCTTCCTATTCTTTTGACTCCGGCTTACAGTTCACCATGAAGCCGACTACTACTACTGCGGATGAGCCGAGTAAGGCTTCAGGTCCTCCTCCTCACAAGTGGAGTCAAGAAGAGCAAATAAGTCTTCTTCATGATTTGATTGTGTTCAAATCTCAACGTGAAAAACACATTCATGAACCCTGCATCTTCCCCGGCCATATCTATAAAAAATTGGATATCCAATTACCTGAGATAACTGAGGAGATTAATAGATTGAACGCCAAGTTTTGTGATAATATGGACAAGCCGAACCCTCCTGACGATTTAGTGTTTTATCTTTCGAAGAAACTATGGGGTACTCAACTTATGAAGAAAAAAATGGATCTTCACTCCAAGTATCCCATTTTGGCTGCAACTTTTGACACACGTTATTTGTCATCAATTCAGAGGAATATCGATTTGATTCCATCTAAAAAATTGAGGGATTTAGAGAAAGAATTGAAGAAGCTGCAGGATCAAGAAGCCAATATCAGTCGAAAAAGAGAAAAGATTATTAGGGACAATTATAGATGGTTGAGGAAATTGGACCAAAAAGAATGTAGTTGATGCTTGTGTTGGAGATTATTCTTGTTTTTTTTTTGTTTTTTTAAAGATTTGAGATTAAAATGGAGTTGCTGCTTATTAGGCAATAGTTCTATGGAGCTTTTTGATTAATTATTAGTATTCTTTTTAAGAGATACTAGTTTTTGAGAACGTGTGTGTGTGTTATGGTTAATAGGTAGGTGCAAAGCAAACAAAACTTTCAGAAGACTACTACTACTTATTTAGTATGATGCTCTCTCAAATAACTCTAGTACTCCATAAGGCTTTTACTTATCATCCTTTCAATTGAAATACTTTAAATGAATCAACCTATCCCATATTGGATACAATATCGCATTCGTATATATACTTGATACATTTTGAATACACAAGAAACCTGGGATACAACATATACTCTGTTGTGAACCAAGCTAGCTTGATAAGGGCCTATGAGTTAGAAGTAGTGAATGAGATTGGGCCAAGTAAAATGTTGGAGTATTTTATTTGGGATCCAGGCCAATCAACATTTGGTTAAAAGGCAGAATGAGTTGGAAAGAAGGATTATGCATATTGAAGAAAATGTTTGTCCTCTCTTCTTCTTCTAGAGTCTAAGCCTCCCATCTCTGTTCTATATTTCTAACCTTATTTATTTGTTATTTCAATATTTCCATTGTAATTAAGTTGTTTGAGCATTGTAATTATAATTTTAAAATTGTAATAGCATTCCAGTCTCCAATTAATATAGTAAGATATCCGGGTTTGTTACATACTCATCCTCCCTCTAACCTCTTGCCCGCCTCTCTCCTCCCTTTCCCAATCTCCCTCGCCTGTCTCCTCCTTCTAACATGTAACTATGGATCGTAATTAAAGTTACTACTTGTTTCTGACCTGTTTTCTCATTATGGCCTCTTTGCTAATTGTATTGTCTTCCTGTAGTCGGTAGTTTCTATCATAATCCTGTTAGTAAACTGTATTGTAAATATTAAAACCAGTAACAACAACTAAAGGTAATAAAACACAGAATCTGAAAAATTAATGCAGAAACAGAATCGAGCCCACTGAATGCACAGTGTGTCCTTAAGGAAATTATTCCCCTCAAAGTACCCGAGGTTTAGGAATCTTTCCTCCCAGGATAGAACGATTTACTCACCAAAGTAGAGGTACTGCAAATCTTTAATGACTGCGAACCACTTGAAGAATGTATATCACACGATTTTAGGAAGTGCAGAAAGAAGAAGAAGAAGATGGTATGTTCAGAATTTCGTATGGAACATTCTGAGGATTAACAGATATATATAGACTGTTTACACCTTTTAAGAAAAGGCACCTGTTGAGAAGGTTTGCAACTTTTCGGACAAGGTTGCAACCTTTCAAAAATCCGTTGGAAAAAACGGAGGGTTAATTAAAAATTTAAAGAAAATTTGGTCCAAAAAGATTATCAATCAAATCAATTGACCAAATCCAAATCCAAATCCAAAGCCGAGCCGAGCGAGCGACGACGACGACGGCGCGAGGGGAGACCCTCTTCTTGACCCTTTAGCAACATGAAGGAGTGCTTCTATTTTTAAATAGGAGACTTTTCATTTCCATCACATATGTGGGACCAAAGCTTATTTAATAAAGCAAGAGTGAAAATATCATTACCTCTCCACTTCTTTTTCCCTCAATTTCCCATTCAACCTATCAATTAAACCCAACAAATCCCACAATGCTAAAATCTTGATTTTCCACAATGTAGAATGTCATGCTCTGCTCTTCATTTCACTTTGATGTTTGGTGTCTCATGCTAACATATATTGAATACATTCAAATCAATCTACATTCCTCTAGAGTAGTTGTTAATACAAATAAGAGAAATTCCATGTCTCAACCTACATTCAATACAATCTTATTTGGGTAGTAGCTCTCCGTATTGACTAGTAATTCGGATTTCGGCGATTCTAATATGGAGAAGAAGCAAAAACCACTTACATATCCGCCTAACAACACAAGAAATACAATGCAAGAAAGTCTCTCTACCTCCACAAAAACAATCTTCGTATTTGCTAGTAGTTCGGATTCCAACTCACCCTTACCCCAACCCCAAATATCTATTCCAACTCCTAAATAAGAACATGACGATGTTATAACTATCATTATCTTTTAATTCTTTACATTGGTAAGCTTCCTAAATTATCCACTTTGTCTATGACTTGTTAATTTCAATTGGCTTGTTAGTTTTAGAAATCCTCGTCAGTACCTCTTTCTTTGATAAACTTGATCTTTTCTATGGTACGAGGAAATAAGAAGATACGTTGCATGATTTTTGGTGTTTGCCCTGACTTTTCTAGTATATTAGGAAAAGAAAAACACAATATCTCCATATTTGGCTAATTATTTTTCTTATAGGAAAAAGTTTATGACTCTATAAATAGAAGCTTATTCCTTCTAACTTGGTAGCATTCACAATGTAGTCCTAGGGGCTTTGAGAGTTTTGTGTAGGGGAAGAAACGGTGAGACACAAGTGTTACGTTAGCACTTGTGTGAACCTCTTTTTATTCCGAGTGAATTGTGTGAGGTTATTTCTCTCGATTATTTGTACTCTCATATTTATAGTAGATTGTTCATCTCCTCTTGTGGATGTAGGTCAGTTGACCAAACCACATTAAATACTTGTGTCTCTTTTGGTATATTTCTCGTTTATCTTCTTATTCATGGTCATTCGAGGTTTGTTTTGCTGGCTTCCGTCAGTGGCGGATCCACCTTACGCCGAGGGGTTCATCCGAACCTCCTTCGGCGGAAAATTGTACTATTTATACATGGTTAAAATAAATTTTTATGTATATAAAGTAGATGTCGAACCCCCTTCGACTAGCTCGTGTGTCTAGTTATTTAGATTTTGAACCCCCTTATTTAAAATCCTGAGTCCGCCACTGGCTTCCGCATGACACCTAATTATTTTCGTTCCTAACACATGAGACCATGATCTCTCACGAAAATTAAATTAATGGCAAGTTCTGCTTCATACGCCACCTACAAGATGAGTCCAAATATCTTTATTCAATTCTTACGAATTCTAGACCTTCTTTCACGAGAAATCAGAAGAAAATCTGCCTCTGCAAGTCGCTAAATCTCAATTTTTGGTTAGGATGAAGAAGAAAAAGCCATTGCAGAGACAAACAAAGAAACAGAGAAAACAGAGAAGAGAAAGATGGGTTTTGGTGGGGGTTACTTTATATTTCAGTTGTACCGTTTTATCAACTACCAACTTGGAATAAAAAATCATATTGATATGAGAAAAAATGTGATTTATAGTATATTTGGTATAGTTTTTGAATATCTAAAGTTTAATCATAAAATATCAAATTAATTTAATATAATTTAGCTTGAAAAAATGATAAATTTAACTCTTGAAAAATCAATCAATGTGACAACTATTTTGGAATGAAGGAATTGATCGCGCACTCTTATTGCTAAACCATAGTTAGTTAATATATTATAACCTTAATCTTTTGCTTAACCATAGTTAGTTAATCTTGTACTTAACCATATTTAGTTAATCTTTTACTTAATCATAGTAGAAAAAAGAAAAAAAAGGTTTCCGTACAGAGGAAAAGTCGGTTAGTGAAACTTGGGAATCAAAACTATTTTAAAACGGTAAAAGTATCGAATAAGGATATTTCATGGCTCCTATAAATACAACAAAAGAAAACCTCTCTACCTCCACCAAACTCAAAAAAAGAAATATGCCCATCTTCGTATTTGCTAGTAATTCGGATTCCGGCGATTTCACTTACATATCTATCGAATAATACAAGAAATACAATACAAGAAAATCCCTCTACCTCCACAAAATCAATCTTCGAATTAGTTGCTAATAATTCAGATTTTGACTCACCCTTATCCTGGCCTCAATGGTCTTTCGATTCTAATATGGAGAAGAAGGAGAAATCGCGTACATCGAACACACAAGAAATACAATAAAAGAAAACCTCTCTACCTCCACAAAATCAATCTTCGTATTTGATAGTAATTCGGATTCCGGCAATTCTGATATGGAGAAGAAGGAGAAATCACTTACATGTCTGTCGAACACCACAAGAAATACAATATAAGAAAACCTCTCTACCTCCACAGAATCAATCTTCGTATTTGATAGTAAATCGGATTCCGACAATTCTTATATGGAGCAGAAGTAGAAATCACTTACATATCTGTCGAACAACACAAGAAATACAATACAAGAAAACCTCTCTACCTCCACAAAATCAATCTTCGAATTATTTGCTAATAATTCGGATTTCGACTCACCCTTATCCTGGTCTCAATGGTCTTTCGATTTTAATATGGAGAAGAAGGAGAAACCACTTACATATCCGCCTAACAACACAAGAAATACAATACAAGAAACCTTTCTATCTCCACAAAATCAATTTTCGTATTTGTTAGTAATTCGGATTCCGAGTTACCCCAACCTCAACCTCAACCTCAATGCAAAGTGGATGTTCACGAGAAAAAATTGGACAAGCTGGCAGCTTCAAGAAGCCCGAAACAAATGATTAAGGACGATTATACATGGTTGAGGCAATTGGAGGAAAAGGGAAAATCAGCTTGACATTTTACCTTTTCTTTCTTTCTTATTTTATTTTTTACCCAATAAACTTTATTTGGCAATAATTCTATGGAGCTTGCTTTTCGATTTATTATCACTACATATATGTCATATTATATATATATATATATATATATATATATATATATATATATATATATATATATATATTCGTTGATACAACCTATACAACTTGATATAATTGTATGCATGATAAAACCTGATACAATGAATACAATATGTATTCATCCTCTCTTTCGCCTCTTGCCTCCTTTTATCATGTAGCTTTGAGTCGTAATTTAGCTATATATAAATCTATAATTAAGTCCAAATATAGTCATTTTTTAAAGTCTCTCAAAAGAGCAACATTCAACTAATGGGCTAGTAATTAAAGAGGAAATAGATTAGTTGGGCTTGCATAAACAAAATTGGGGCCAAGGCCCTAAAACGCCGACCTACTCCCCTGCTGAAATAGTCCAATGACTTGATCCAAGTCACCTTGTTGATTTTTATTTTATTTTTTTCATCCATCATTAATATATTTTAATAAATTTATTTTTCACCTCATCTTGATTTGGAAAAATGCTTCTTACTATAAAATAATCAAAAAAAAATCCCTCTATACCTTGTCGTGGTCTTTAGTGGAAAATTAATCTAAATATGGATCAACAATGAATCCGCAAGAAACTGATTTTGAACTCAAGAGAAAAGGAGGAAAGAGGTTTTTTATCCAACTTTGAGAGATATTTACAAGAATTTGCTTCTTGGGCGTCACATTTCTTAATATATTGATACACCATTACTTAATTTATAATTTGATGCTGGCTAATATTTTGAATAATAATGTCCTTGCACCGTGTAAAAACATTTCACTAGAGTAGTTATTAATACAAATAAGAGAAACTCTGCCTCAAGCTCCATTCAATACAATCCTCCAACAACTTTTAGATTACATACTCATACACAACCCAATAACTCAAATGAAACAACAAAAAATGAAACAAAAAAAAAGGAGTCAAATCAAAAAAGTCAAGAAAAATAAAATTAGGCCGTATATATAGGTAGGTCACAACTTAGGTTATATATATATATATGCATGGGAGATTGTGAACTTAGCCATGCTAGCTAATGAAAAACATTCCTTTTTTTTTTTTGGGGGGGGGGGGGGGGGGTTGGGGTAAGTAGATAATATTCCAATCTTGATGTCACATCCCTTTCATCTCAAATTACAAAAAAAATAAAAAATATATATATTTTTAAGAAGAATCAGCTTAAGCCAAAAACAAAAAAGACAAAATTAATAATATATTGAAGCCCAAAACTTATTCATGGTTCTTAATTTCTACCCAATCTGATCTTCCTAATGTGAACTCCAAGCTAGGGTTTTTCTGATCCAAACTGCAACCGACATAACTCATTGGTCTTGAATATTCACATTCCTGCAATAATTTCTTCACACATTTAATACACTTAATCATTATTTTCTCTGTTCAAATACAAGGCAATATAATTGGGACGGATCAAATAGCTGACCTCAACTAACTTGGAATTAAAATATATGCGCTTAAAATATATGCGCTTATTGTCCTAACTACTTATAATGGTGTTTCTTTTGTTTGTTTTTTTTTTGAGAGGGGGGGAGGGGGGGCTTTTAAAATCTCCACATATATGTGGCTAAGTTCATTATTAAAACATAGAAAGAAGAGAAGAAAACTAGGGAGGCATAAGTAAAACATTCTACGATTCACATTTCGATTGAGTAAAGGTTAAATTAATATGTTTCATCAGATATCATAAGGACCAAATCAAAATAAGGGACCAAAAATTACTATTAATTCTCTTGTTTTCCATTTAAAACATTGAACATCTTTTGAAATTTAAATAATAATTTGGGGCTAAATTAAAACACCAATTAAACATTTGATAGTACTTCCATGCAAAGTAAAATGAGGAAAACACTAGTGTTATAAAGAAAGATAGGGCTATTCTATCGTATATATATAATTAGTCAGAATGCGTGTGAGCTGATCTGAATAACATGCTTATTAGGAATAACGAGAAGAGATTGAGGAAAGTATATACCTCTATATGGTGGCCGAATCTTTGTTGAGATGGGGAAGAGGATGATCTGATGAGTCCATTCGATTCATTGAAGTTAGCTTGTGACAATCTTTCTCTACTGCTGATAATTCAAATAGAAAATAAATTTTTCAGCACATGTTATATTCATAATATACTTCTAATATTTTCCCATAATATTTCTTATGAAAAATATTTATATTATATGATCATTTGTCTAAAAATATCCACTTAATTTACCGATCGATGGTGAAGAGATGCTCGACCATTTAAATAAATTAAATCTTACTTGTCCCGTTATTTCCCTCTCCGTCACCATCCCTACTCTTTTCTCAAAAGAAAAAACGACAAAGGATAGAACTAAAAAGAATTTAGATCTAGTAAACCCTAGAACTAGACTAATTATAGGTGAAGATGGTGTTAGAGAAGTCTAGATATACTTATTTTTATTAATGGCGCAAGAGTTTTTAACAGAATTTATAATGGAGTCATTTGCACTTTTGCCTCTATTTTATGGTGGTCTTTAATTTTCGTTGCTCATAACAAATAATATTTATTAGAACGTAAATTTATATTTTTATATCATAATATCTTCATAATTATGCCTCAGCAAAAATTTTAAGTTTAGCCCATTTAAAAAGCAAAACGTGCAACTTTACATTTATAATGTCCTGACTCCTCTATTACTACACTCATTTAGCCTAAGAGTTGAGTTGGATGCTTACAATTTTTTTCTTATTGATGTGAGCTTTTGAAGAAGAATTAGGAATACGGTTAAGGCATTCATGAATATAATATAATTAAGGCATATTATTCGAGCATATACTTAAACTTGATCTCAACAAATAATAAGCATTTTAATTTTGAGAGTGCATATCTAGATACCTCAATTGGTAATTAATCAACTTGTTTTTATTGTGTCTTGTGGACACCCGAAGCTGATGTGACGTACATAAGTATTGGACATGTCTAGAAAATTATTTTGTAATTAGTTGAAATGTTCGACTGATATAATAATATAAGTTAAAGCGTCTAGATGCACATACTCAAAATTAGAGCATTAATATCTATATGTTGTCTTCTATATACATACATACATACATACATACATATATATATATATATATATATATTACTCCCTCGCTCTATCCCATTTTATATGACACTCTATCATTTTTAGTCTGTTCCAAAAAGAATGTCACCTTACTATAATTCTGAAATTCTCATTTTATCCTTAATGAAATGATTTTCAACCACATGAATATCTAAGGATTGTTTTAGACCATAAATTTTAAAAGTTTTTCTTTTTTTTATAAATATCATGTCAAGTCAAATGATATCACCTAAAATAGAACGAAGGGAGTATTAACTATATACACATAAGAGACGAACACACGTCCACAGAAACACCATGCATAAATAAATACTTTAATTAAACAAATGTAACTTTGAGAAAAGGAGAGCACTTAAGTCAAGAGACAGGGTTTTTTTTGGACCTACATGCTAAAGTCTCCTCGTGAAGAGAATAACAACAAAGTAAAGTAAAAGGGTTATAATTTGTCTAATAAATTAAAAATTAAATAATTCCAAAAGAAAGAAAAGATAAAGTTCTTGTTGCAGCAATTAAATACTACACTTTTGTGTAGTACTATTATGTTTCTTTAATTAAAAAAGAAAGGGAATACGTACGTTGAAAAATCTTCAGGTGAAAAAAAGAAAAATTAACCAAACAATAATATAATTTAATAATAAAAATAAAAAGAAAAGGAAAACGAAGCAGAACAAAAGCAAAAGCTGCGACAAGAAACTATTTATATATATATTTAGAATAATTAGAAAATGAAGTACGTGGGTTTGCATTTCTAAAGACTCATGCAAAAAGTAAAAGGAAATATGTTTATCAATTTTATTCATCATTACTTCAAAAGTTTTATGTACGTGTGAAATATTTGCCCCCATTTTGTGGTTTCCTATAAAAAAAAATATATTCTTTGTGTTACAATTTGTTTGCTGTTTTAACTTGGCATGTTAAAAAAAATGAGTTTTGTGATCTTAAATTAAAAATATATCAAATGTATTAAAATATTTTTATAATTTTGAATATGTCACGTCAAAAAGTTGAAATTAACGAATTGTAAAAAGAAAAAGGAAAGAGTCATTCTATTTTAAATTGACTAAAAAGAAAAATAGGTCAAACAAATTAAAATAGATATAATACTAGTTTTGCCCATTTTTACTCATCTATTATACTTTCAAAAAAAAAGGTGTCCATTTCTTTTTGTCCAATTTGAAAACTTAAGAAAAATTTATCACTTTATATCTATTTTACCCTTATTATTATATACTAATTATTTTCAATTCATTTCCAACATTTTAGATGATGTATTCTCCTTTTGTTTCAATCTGATTGTTTTGTGTTGACTTGACATATACATATTTAACAAAATAAAAAATACTTTTAAAATTTATAATTAAAATCTAAATGTAATAAATCATCTCATTAAGTATCAAGTATTAACTGAAAAATTTAAAAGCATTATTTCAATATATAATTATTTTTGAAATAGACTAAAAAAATTATATTTCAAATAAAACAAGACAAAGTACTTATCATAACAATCTATGTGTAACTACCTCACGAACGACCTGATTATGTAATTATTTTTATATATACTATTAGTGCATAAAACATAAACCCTTGACATAAAAGACATGATCATATATTTAAAGGTTAATTGTACCTTGAAGAGTTACTCCAAAGAGTAGTAGAAGGATCATCACATCCATCAGATGGACCTCTTTGATCCAAAATCCTGTCTATAGCTAACAGATCTTCTTCACCTGATCCATCTGATTGCCCTAAATTAATTAGCAACAGACAAATTTTCATCGTTAAATTAAATAAAAATAATAATATATTTAGAGAATTTCTATCATTAAAACACCTAGCAAAAATTCATTACTAATCCTATTTAATAACGAGCTAGTGATGGATTATCAAAAATACGATTAGCTATAAACTATTTAACGATAAATTTCATTATTAATTCCTTTTTTATATAGTGAATTAATTAATTACCTGAGGAAGCTGCAGGTTTGTCAGTGGTTTTAACAGTGCGATACATCTGCATTAGGAAAAATCCTTTTAGAATAATTTTAGACAACAATTCAATTATAATACAAAAAGATTCCAATTACCTCAAATCTCCTCACTCTTCCTCACAAATTCGAATGAAGCTAAGATTTGAAGTTTATTAATTCGAAATTTTAATTTTTTTGAAATTATCCCGTTAACAATTACATATTCAATAAACTTAAGACAAATATACAATTTAGACTAAAGTTACTGAGTACAGTTAAATTCGTAATTTATATTTTAGCTTTACCCCTACTCACACATAGATATAGTTATGTAGGAGTCAGAATTTTGATTAAAAGATGTCAAAATATAAAGAGGATAAAATCGCATAGAAGCTAAGAAGTGTTAATATGTAATGTAATATATATATATATAAAATATTTTTACGTAGCAACATAATATAACTTTCGGATGAAAAAGTATCGATCGATCGCTTCGCCACTGGCTATAGATTAATTTATCTGTTACATTTTAGAAGTAAAAATATAACTTCTAAATATCTTATTTACTAACGATTGCTTCAAAACACGGAAAAATGAAAGAGGGTATATTTAAAAAGAGAGGGAGATAGCTAGTACTAGTTCTAATAGTTGTGAGTCAAAATGTTTCTTTAAAATTGATATATTAATCACGAGGTTGATGTTTTTGATAAGTATTAGCAGAAGTATTATTATTGAATAATGATGACTTACTTTTGTCTGTTTTCTTTTTTCTTTATCTCTCTGCTATACTATCAGACTTGTTTGCTTTAATTCAGTCATTCATTCACTGCATTTTTCATCGATTATTGTGCCAGAGAAACAATTCACCCACAGAAGAAAATAAATAAATAAAAAACAGAAATAGTTTAAACCGAATTTTTCCTTTTACTAAAAAAAAATTCTTGTAATTTTTATTTATTTATTTTTACCTGCAAATGACTTTTGACATGAGCTAGAGTGAGATCTTTGACATCCATTAGCTCCAGGACTGATTTTGGAGTAGCCCCTAAAAGATTCAAGAAAATTCAGCAATAGACTTTTAGATGCAATTTTTAGCACATTATATTAAGCAACAATTAATAATTTTCAAATAAATGCAATAAAATGTGATGATGCATAAATATATGAATCTGAATTGCAAAAGTGTATTGAGTTACAATAGTTTCAAAAGTCAAATTTAAATTCTGAATCTTTTAATGTTCTCACTTCTCTCTTCAAACCTTATGTACCCTAAAAATCAAATCAAATCAAAAAAAAAATCAAGATAAAGATTTGGGGTTTACTTTCATGTCCATTGGCATATATAAGTACCCCCAAAAAAGCATTAAAAAACCACCTTAAAAAAAGAAGAAGTGCAGTATATATATGTAAACCACACACACAAAAAAAAACTCAAAGTAGGGTATATATAGGTAGAGAAATGGAGTTTTTACTTTCATGGCCACCAAGAAGCTCAACAGCATGAACAAATCTAGCATGAAGTGAAGTTGTCCATCGCATTCGCGGTGCCCTCATGCTCCTTTTAGATGAAAATTTTGGTAGAAATCTTGATCTCATCATCAAACTATTGTCATGAGAAGAAGTAGTTGGCCCTAATGATCCCACTCCATTAGAATATTGGCTATGTTGATGTTGTTGAAATCTATTAGCCACCATAGGTATCCCATAAGGAGAAGAAGCATTTGCTGTACCACAATTCAAGAATGATAAATGATCCAAATTATAATAAGGTGTTGAATAAAGGGATCCAAATGATCTCTTTGGATCTTTCTCCAAGAAATTAGAAAATGAATCTTGATGATATATTGGTATACCCTTTATAGGGTCTAATAAAGAAACCCCATGATTATTCATTTGGCTACTAATTGGTTGATGATTTATCATATAGCTTTGTTGGAGAAAAGGGTTTCTTGAAAAACTCCTATTTTCTTCATTAGTAGTAGTAGTAGTGGGATGAGCTAAAGAAAGCTCAGTGAGACAATTATTTGTTGTTGTTGTTGTTGATGATGATGATGTGTGTAAGGAATTATTACTATTATTTGGAAGGCTAATATGAAGAGAAAGATCAGGGATTTGCTTTGAAGTAGAATTATTAGTTGGTTGAACAAAAACCCCTTCTAAGGGCATCTTTAATTTGTGAATAATAAATCTTTGAAATAATATATTCAAGATTTGTTCTTTTTTATGTTGGATTTGGCTTTAATACCTCAAAACCCCCAAATTGATGAAAAATAAAGTAAAAAGTTGAACACACACATACATACACAAGATGTGGAAAAGAATGATGAACAAACTTCAAGTTTGATTCTTGATGATAGATTTAGTGGAAAAAGAGGTAGACAGTTTATTCTTTTGAATATTGTAAAAAGCTAAGTGTAAGTGAAGAAAAAGAGGGGCAAAGATTTTATCTTCTTTTTAAGTGGACATGTTTGATATAGAGGGAGAGCATAAAAAAAAAGTAGCAAGAAGAAGAAGAAGTAGGGATAATGGTGTTTGTGAAAACAATGGAAAGAAAAGAAAAAAAAAAGTGTTTTTGTAATAAATGAAAGAAAGGAATCAAGAAAGGCTTTATGGAATGAGAAAAAAGGAAGAAAGGGATAGGAGACTTGTGTTCGTCGAGAAATACTGTTTATTAGAAAATGACACTTGAACACAAGGCTCCTTTCTCTTTCTTTTCTTTTTTTTTTAATTTTTAATACGTTCTCTGTTTTATATCTATATTAAAATTTGATTAATTCGAATTTCACATCGTAAATGACACTTGAACACAAGGCTCCTTTCTATTTTTTTTTTATATTACGTTTTAGATACCTATATTGAAACCTGATTAATTCGGATACACATCGTTTAGATCCCCATTCGGAAGAAGCAATTCTTACCAAATAAAAATTCATACCTAAATCTCGAATCTAAAACCTTGATTAAAAGAAGAAGCAACCTTGTACCACATTTTTTTGTCATTCTTTCCTCTTTCTCCTCTATAGTCAAAACAAAAATCAAAGCAACATAAATTATTGGTAACAAATTTCTTACTAAAAAATATTTATTAGTACACGCTTTAAAATTAATGTAAAATTTATAATCTTGAAAATAAATATTTTTTCGGTTTTAATTTATTTGTCTTGCTTTTTTTTGGTTCATTTAAAAAAGAATGTCTTTTCATTATTTTTATGACAACTCTTTAATTCTAATTTTTCACGTAACATGGTTAAAACTACAAATTTAAAGTTCATTTTAGTACATTTTACATATCTTTAGCTTACGATTCAAAACACTTACTTATTTTTTTAAATTTCGTGTCAAACCACAACTAGACAAACAAATTGAAATGTAGGACATATATGATAATTATATGGTCTTAAATTTATTACGTGTATAATATACTGAAATACCCTTTAAATCTTATGATTTTATGTGAGATTTTAAATTTTTTAAATAATCACGAAATATAAATAGTAAGACACATAATAAATGGTACTAATAGGGACCAACGAGGGTTGTGATGGAATAGTAAGTACTCTTTTATCCTAAACCAAAGGTCTCGGGTTTGAGTTCCCCTGGGTACGCAGTCGCCTTTTTTAGGAAGAGCTCCACCCCCTTTCCCCCATGTGTCACTTTCCAATGCAAATCCAGATTTAGTCGAATTCTAATGCAGGTATTGAACACTCGATGAAAAATCAAAAAAGAATTGTACTAATAGGTAGAGAAATAAATAAGAAAAACTGAAAAAGATAAAGGGTCACTTTTTGATTGATTTTCCTCTCCGTAGAGAACGGGTTAAAAATGGCTGAAGAGTGAAAGAGACACTCATCTCCCTCCTCTCTGTTGATTCTTTTCCTCCCACTCTCTGCGCTTCTACTTCTTGTCTTTTCATGTGTTTCAAATTTCATTTTACCCTACATAAAAAAGAACTTACCTGTATCGAGTGGTTACACCTAATTCAGATGATACAATATGGCAATATGTGCACACTTGCACACAACACACAACACACATGCTTATATCACTTAACGATGATAAGTTTATATAGTTCACGCACTACTAAAAAATTACTATTTTTTCATTAAAATTTCTCACTTATCCCATGGACATTTTGATTGAGCGGAGAGAAAGAAAAGATCATAATATGTTTATATAAAAAAAATTAGAAAATTTCTCAATATTTGAGCGAGAATCTGTTTTTCATCATACATTTTCTCAGTGAGCTAGTATGATGAAAAATAAATGATAAAATAATGTTCTATAACACAAAATTCTCACTTATTCGCGGTCAGAAAGACATTTATTTCTAGTAGTGGGTGTACAAGCAACCGATGGGGCCGTGGAAGTTTTTACCCCTTGTAAATTGTCTAAAGATTCTTTTTACCACAAGTCTCAAAAATCTTTGTTTCTTTCTTAAATTTTGTGTTTAGTCAGGTAACACTACATAAATTGGCGTACCGGGTGTATTAATAGTCGTCTTTGATAAATGAGATATATAACATGAAAAAAAAAATCTACTCATAGTGTAATAATTAATTTTATTGTCCATGTATATAAGTTAAATTTTTTTCTTAATAAGCACATTGACAAAATATGATCAAATCTACTTTTAAAAATATGAAATTATCTATAAATTAATTCGTCGCTAAAAAATTCTCAGCTAATTGAATTTTTTTAAAATCGGTCTCTAATTTGTATCTAAATAAAAATTAGCATGAATTTTATAATACGTTTATCTATAAATTTTATCTGTCGCTAATTGAATATTTTCTAGTAGTGAATTTTATACTATAAGATTTTGGTTTCTAGCACCCTATCCCATTTGGAAATAGATTAGGGGATGTTAGGGGGTTTTAGGTCAAATTAAACTACACATATGTAATAGAGAAAAGTATAGAAGAAATAAATGTATATATATATATATATATATATGAGCATTAAAGTACAACTAGTGAGCCATTGACTTGAGAAATTAAAACTGAGGGAGAGTGAGAACCACAAAAAGGGGTGTTTGTTCTCTAGTAGTAGAATATATATGTGGTGTTAACGTGTGCACAAACCTAAAAATAATTAAAACACACACACATATTATCTTCTAATTCCTTTATTTCATACTCCCAAATATTCCCTTCTAATCTTTCAACAACTTTGTCTGGCATCTTGGTTTTTAATGTCTTCCTTCACATGATCATACACCACTAAATATGAATCATATCCATATACAAGTATTAATGTTTTCAAAACCCTAGGCTAAATCAAAGGGTTACAAGTTCATTTCTTTATAATTATCGTTTGACTTTCTTTTATTCTATGCTATATTCGGATGAGATCTAACTAATTGTATATGCAACTATACACTTTAGATTATAAAAGATTTTTTTCTATCACCTGTACAATTTAACCTACTATATCATCAACTTAGTCGAAATTATTTTTTTATGTATATATAATATATTGAATTTATTTACCTTTGTTGGGTGTTTACTATTTTATATTTTCAATCACCTTGCTAATTATATGGCTTTGCCACTGATCAACAAGCCTCTAAACAAAAAAGGTGACATAATAGGTCAGAATTTGTATCACGCCCCTTGCTGGGGGGCGGTATACCGGAAAAAAAATTGCCCTTAGTTATCAATTTAATTAGTAGGTTATCCATTAATGGTCATCAAGAGATATGAAAATCGGTTCACTTTTGTATTCATTGGCATTTTTTCTCTCTATTTTGGTAGGATCAAAATAATCTGGTGTTATGCGGAAGCTAACAAAGCAAACCTCGAAAAATCATGAGTTAGAAAATAAGAGAGAAATATATCAAAAAGAGATACAAACATTTAACATGGTTCGGTCAACCGATCTACATCCACAAGAGGAGATAAGCAGTCCACTATAAATATGAGAGTACACAATATTTAGAGAAATAACTTCACACAATCCACTCGAAATAAAAAGAGGTTCACACAAGTGTTAACGTAACACTTGTGTCTCTCAAATTCTCTTCCCACACAAAACTCTCAAAGTCCATAGGAATACATTATGAATGCTACCATGTTAGAAGAAATGAACTTCTATTTATAGAGTCATAAATCTTTTTCTTCAAGAAAAAAGACTAGCTAAATATGAAGACTTTGTGTTTTTCTTTTAGAAAAAGAAAAATTCAATTATACTAAGAAAGTCGAAACAAACACCTAACAGTATTGTGACACCTTCTCAAGATGAGCCTTTGAGCAATGATATAATTATTTTTTGACGTGATCTAGATATCATAGTTCAAACCGTAAATTGTATTACTAATATTATGAATTAGGGTAATCATGTATAATATACCTTTTCGATAATATAACCCTTTTTAAAATCCTACCTAAACGTGAAATGCGTCATAGACCGAGCTGCCCGTTTTAGTGTGACATGACTTTGTCCAATGTTACACTAAATGACATTAGTCTATATAGGTGGTGCTTGGCTGGAGCATTTAATGCTAATGTTTCGGTATATAATTTTATATTTTAGCTCTCCTATTTTCGAAAAAAACTTTGCGCTGAAATATATTCCATTGGAAATACTGTTGAAGACAAACTTTTATGAATTTTAAGCTTTGGGTAATGTATTGCCTACATATCTAGTATGGAATGATGTACACTTGAAGTTTCTGTCGGAATTTCACTATTATCAATCATTATAAAATAATTTATTTTTAAGTTTTTACACAATAAATTATTAAGATACATTATACATATAATATCTATTGTAAGTTTAATATGACTCCATGACCATGACCCTCTTCCCTTAATTAAAGATTTCAAATTAGAGCTTTAAGAATTGATCTAATTCTGATAAGAACGTTTTTTCCTTTAATTGACCTTCTACGGCTCCAAAATGAGAGTCCCAACACTAAAAGGCATACCCAAATAACAAAATATGCCTCCACGCATTGATATATTGCTTTTAGTTAGATTTTATTTATTCCATTTTTATTTATCTCAAGTATTTTAGTCAAAAGGTGTTTGGTCTCTTACATTTAATCAAAAGTGTATAGATAATAATGACACATGTTTTTGCATCTGATTTAAGAAATTAAAGACATTCACTAGTCCTAATCGACTACTCTTTATGTTCTAATTTACGTGACAAATCGAATTTCGAGAGTTAAATAAGGTAAGTTTTGACTATGAATTTGGATATGGCATTTTAAAATTTTTAAAATAAAATTTATATATTTGAAAACTACTTAAAAATTATTATAAAACATATTAATTAATAATTCAAGATATTCAAAAAATATATTAAAAATTGTGGTAAAAGAAAATCTTGTTTGAATCTCGAATTTCAAAAGGTGCTACATTAATTGAAATGAAAGTAGTATGTATTATTTTTTTTCTACGTATAATAGATCCCTCATCCCCGCTAGTACATAGTGGAAAGATATTTTTTTAAAAAAAACTAATTTTACCCATAAAAGTATTTGTCTATAACAATAATGTGTTCAATAAGAATGAAAATTTAATGACGGTATTAGATTAATTATAAGTTGATGATATGTTTAAGCTTTTATAAAAAGAGTATCTTATAAATAAATTATACATATCATTCTCAATTTGAAATTAGATTATATAAAACGCAAAGTAACTATTAAAAATTTAAGTCATTATCATACTACTTTTGAACATTTCTATTATACATGAAAAAAGGAGAAAAAAAATATTTAAAAAAGAACTTGATAAACAGGTGGTTCAATATTGAAAGGAAAAATTGTCTACATGCATACATTTATAAATGGGGTTTCACTTTGAAAAGTATGTAACATAAAGGATATGGAATACCTTACATGTACTTTAATATATTTTAAATATTTTGGTACAATTTTATATACTCATTCCCTATCAGATCAGAAGAACCATGAGATTTAATTAAAGGGTCCCATGTGATAAAACATTTTGAAGAAATAATAAATGAAAAATACAACATGACCCAAAAAAATGAAAAATACAACAAAAATCTAATCATCATATTATAATTAAATGGTTTTTTTAATTAACTATTATTTTTTTAATATTTACAAGCTTACCCGTTTATAAGATTTTTGGTCCCTAACCTATTGCTAAATTTTTCTTTTGATTTTTGTGATATGTGATTAAACATAGTTAGTTTTTAATTAATTAAAGTGTGTTTTTGTCTCTTCAGATAGAAATTATATTATATTTAACTATTTTAAAATTATATCATTTTCAAATAAAAAGTAACAATGAACTTTAATATACCGTATAAGTAATTATATGGTGGAACATTTAATACTTATGATTGATTTGTGAATATTAAAAAAAATGGATAAAAATGCATGATTTAATCACTTGAAGGTTTAATTTACTTAGTTAAATATCATAGAAATCAAGAATTTATCAAAATGAGGGACCAAAAATATTACAATCTCCGTTTTAATTTATTTGATCTACTTTTATTTTGTACGTTTCAAAAAGAATGACTTTTTTTAGCAATTCTTTAGTTTCAACTTTCTACATGACATTTTAAGACCACAAGAATAAAAAATAATTTTGATACATTTGACATAATTTTAATTTAATAACACAAGATTCAAAAAGATCTCTTTATATTTTTAAACTCCGTATCAAATCGACATAGATCAAACAAATCGAAACATAGAAAGTATATATATACTACTAAAAAAATCACTAATTTCACTAAATAGTTGTAGTACCATTTTTTTCCCCAAATAATGTCCTAAGTTTTAGAAAAGAGAATAAATAGGCAAATTACACTTTACACTAATTTTCAATGAGTTAGAATTTGAATGGCACAAAATGAGAATATATCCATATATACATACAAACAAGTGAAACTGAAGCTACTAGTGTGTAATGTCTTGTAATGGTGACAACTCAAGATGAAAAGGAACAAAATTTTAGGCTCAATCTTCAAAGTATAACATACACAAATGAAAATTATTTTCCTTTTGAACTGATGTATGATCATATTGACCCTCTATGTACCATCACATTAAGGCAAAGTTATAATATTAAATACAGATTCAAGATTCAGTTCAACTTAATAATTTTCACTTAAATTTTATATTTATGTTAAAAAATATCAAATATGTAATTATGGGGTCAATGACAAGTTAGCTCCGCCTATGATGTAACTTCTATATATTTAATATATATAAATAATTTATTCATAATTCATAAATTTTAAATCTTAGCTCCGCTTATACTTACAAATGTTATAAGTTTAAAGTTGATCTAACTTAAAAAATGTGTATAGAAAGATTTCACTATATAGGGATCTTACTCTAAGCAAAAACAATTGTTACCAAAATGCACACATGAAGTTGAAGGAAAATATATTACAGGAATTCAAAATTTCATGAATTTTACTATAAGTTTTCTCAATTTTTGTATTTTCTGTATATTTTTGTGTGTTTCTGTTTATTGAAAATAATCTATTAGCATCTCTATTTATAATAGTAAGAAATCAATTTAAACTAGGACTAGAAAATTTATTCCTATATAAATTAGGACAAACAAATTCTAACTAGACATGAATTAAATAAATAGCAAATAACAAATCCTAAACAACTTAGGATTTCTACTCCAACTTTGAATTATTATTCCAACATTATCTAGTTCAAAGTTGTATACTCTTGCCTTTTTCTTCTTGTCATTGTTGTTGTATTGGAAAGCCTTTTTCTTCAATCTTCAATATCATTCTTGTCATTGTTGTTTTGGAGAACTTCTCTTCAATTTTTAATTTTTTTCTGTCCGTCCCATAGGCACGGTCTATCTGATCCGTAGAATCAGTCTACACGACCTGTAGGCTCGGTCTATCCGGACTATATGTCCGATCTACTCGGTCTGAAGGCTCGGTCTATCCGAACTGTATGTCCGGTCAAACCGGCCCGAAGGCTCAGTCTACCCGGACAGTATGTCCGGTCTATTCGATCCGTAGGCTCGGTCTACCCAGCCCGAAGGCACGATCTACCCGGTCCGAAGATTCGGTTTAGTGTTAAAGCACTTTGTCTTCAACTCTTGTTAATGCCTTCCCACCAACTCTTTTTTTTTTACTTTCTCCAACTTTTAATTAGAGAAAAGTTCATTTGAAGTCAAAGCTTTCAAGTCAACCTTCATTGAAAACATAATAAAACTAGGTGAGTTCAAATCACTTCAATTTTCAAACATGAATGTAAATGAAATTATGCATAAATACTTTGAAATTCATCAATTAAAAATCATGCTTTAAACAACTCACCATGAAATTCAAGAACATGATTACTTGTATTTCTTTAACTCTGCAATATTTTTGTAAGTCCTTCCTTCTAGGATGATGTTTTCATGCATATATCATTCGTCCGGCATTTGTCATCATGATCATTGGCCTGACGGACGGCATAACGGACAGCATATATGGGTCATAGCCGCCTGTCGGCAGCGGAAACTCTTTGATTCTCTACCGAGATCGTAAAAGCTCTAATACCAATTTAAAGGAAAATATTTTATATAAGAATTCAAAATTTCTTGAATCTTACTATAAGTTCTCTCAATTTCTGTATTTTCTGTATATTTCTGTATATTCTTGTGTGTTTCTATGTATTGAAAATAACCTAACAACATCTCTATTTATAATAATAAGAAATCAATTTAAACTAGGACTAGAAAACTTATTCCTATATAAACTAGGACAAATAAATTTTAATTAGACATGAATTAAATAAATAGCAAATAACAAATCCTAAACAACTTAGTATTTCTACTCCAACTTTAAATTATTATTCCAACAAAAGTACATTTTTAGGAAAGTAATTTTCACAAAGTGAAAATTTCAAAAATTTACATTGAATGCACTTTCATTCTTTCATCTTCTTTATTTATCTTCCAATATATCTGCCTTTTGCATGCATTAATTCCAACCTTATAAAAAGCATTTACCTTTGAGAAAACAATGATAAGACATTGCCTTTACTGATGCTACCATATATTATCATGTTCTTGGAAGATTTTGAAGAGCCTAAAATTCTCTTTCACTGTTTTTGGAGTTAAAGTGAGGGGAGGGGGAGGGGGGGAGAAGAAGTAAACTAGGGCTTTAAAAATATTAAACTTGATATAGGATATTAGGATTTAAGTTACATATTCTTACGATCAAAATTCATGACATATATTGTCCACTTTAAGCTTAAGTCCACACAAATTTATTTTTCAAGCTGCACCATTTCAAATCTCAAAAGTGTGTGCATACCGTGTGAACTTAAACTATGCATTTACAAAGCTCTTTACTTTCCTTAGTCTCATTTGCACCTTATTTTCAAAAGCTAGCCAGCCTAGTATGCAAATCTTGCTTGACTTGCACCCTTATTAGTCTCGCCTTCAAACAGGGGCGTCTCTCTCACACATACACACACACATATATATTATTTTTTATAAAAAAAAATTGTTTATTTGAAAGGCAAATCCTGCAATTAAATGTTACTCCTCGTGTGGGAAAAAAAAAAGATAAAGGAAGGATATTACCTATGTGAAATATCCATAGATTGCTTTTTATGGCTAGGATGGAAAAGGAAAGGTTAGAAAAGAATATAGATTAAAAAATAATCAATTTCTTTATAAAAAAAATGAATATGGATTACAATTTCAGAAAAGGTAGGTAGTTAAGTGACAAACCTTCAAAGTGAGTCAATTAATTTTATAATCCCTTATAAATTTATTTCTAATTTTATACTTTTTATAAGAGATTTATATTTTATACATTAAAAAACATAAAAATTACACAAAAAAATCTATGCAATATTATTTTATTTTATTTTATTCATTTTCTTCACCTATTTCCTCTTGTTTTTAACTTTAAATATATTTTCATAGGATAACATGAAAAAAAGAAAAATGTTTTCTATTATCGATGACATCCAGACCCCACGATGTGGGATTTCACTGGGTTGTTGTTGTTGTTGTATTATCGATGACATCCATCTATATTCCATAATTTATAACAATATGACACTCACTATTTACAGAATATATACATATATATATATATATATATATATATATATATTTATATATTATTTTTTCTGCGAAGAATGTTTTGACTAATCACCATTGGACAATAGATATGACGGGGAAATATCAAGAAAAATGTCAAAAGATTTTAAAAGGACAATAAATATGTTTAAAGAAAAACTTGAGATTTTGAACAAATCAAATTAAAATGTGAAAAAGGGTCTAGAAAAAAAGGTGAAAAGAAACCTTTTGCTTTTTCTTAAAGTCAATTGCATCAAATATTTCTGAGCAAACTTCTTTTTCAAATTAAAGTTATGTCGGCATATAGTGATTGTTGTCGTTTACTCTTTGATTCATATTAGATTGATATTTTATTAAAAATATTTATCACATATTATTTGATGATTTATTAATTTTGAATAGAATTAAGTAAGTTTTTCTTATTTTATCCCTATAATTAATATACTTTGCAAGTTTAAAAAAAATTTTGAAGATTCAAAAAATTCTTTTTTCAATTGGCTAATTAATATGAGCAAAGGACAAAATAGTAAAGTAGATCAATTTATTTATGATTTCTTAATTACAGAATAAAATAGAAAGTGGTCATCTAATATGGGACGGAGAAGTAATTCTCACAATTTCCATGCAAAGTGCAATAACTTGAAAATTTAGGGGTGAAAACTATTGAGATAATTTATTCATTGGGGTTAATTGAGGACTTAGATGAAAAAAAGACATAAAAAATTATTCCTTTCATCTCAAATTATTTATCGGTTAATTATTTCTACCGTTTCAGATTTATCTATCGGTTAATTAGGAGAATTTTTTTACTATTTTGTCTTTATTTATATTTTAAGATAATAATCTCTTTTTATTGAATAGTTAATTTTAAAATAAAATAACTTTATATATATATATTTTTATTTTTTTTTGAATTGCTGCGTACAAGATTAAAGATTATTTTTAGATCATTTTTAGAATTATTTTCTCCGAATATGCACAAATTTAACACAACACATTTAATTGGATAGTTTAACAATTAAGTTTGTGAAAATTTACAAAAAAAAAAGAATAAAAATATTTATTTTAATTAGTTGAAAGTTAAATGTGCTTAACTACTATCTCCCTGAGCAAATTAGATTTTGTCGAAATTCCCGGGACTAAAATGCAAATTCCCGTTAGATTTCAATTATTCACGAAAACTCTGTTCTTGGAAAACTTTTTAAAATTCCCTTAATTAGTGTTTATTGAATAAAAAATTGCAAAATTGAACCCCTATTTTTTCTCTCTTCAATTTTGTTTACCATTTTTTATTATTCTCATTAGGAATTTATAAAACTGGACTCCTATTCTAATTATATTATGTCTGATCAAATTTTTAAGATTCGTTTATTTGAAACGTATCTTTCATGAAAAGGTTTTCTTTTTCGAAATAAAAATATTAAAAAGTAATAATTTGTGTTTAATTAATCGAATTGAAAAACATTTTTATCAATTATTAAATAATAGATTGATTGGCTGACTCATTTGCACATAATAGAATTGAAATGAAGACAAATTTTTCTGATTAATATAGCATTCATATGAGTGGTGCTGATTTCCATGTTATTTCTAATCTTATTTAGTTAGCGTTTGACCCCAAGTTTTCAAATATTTTTAGCAAGTAATTTTTGGGTGAAGTTTTACTATGTGTTTGGCCATAAATTTTTTCAAGAATATTTGATTGTTCCAAAAAATATAATTTTGTATCCGTAAGTTCTAAAAATTATTTAAAATATCCATAAGTTTTTGTTATCATTTTATAATGAACATGTTCCATCAAAAAAAATCTTATAAAATAATTGATGATAATCAACAACAATAAAATAACAATATGGGCAAAAGCAATACAAAGATCGAATTAAAAATAAATTATTCTTTTTTTTCAATTTTGTCACTCAAACTATTCTTTTCCGGGGGAGGTAATAACAAACTATTCTTTTATTAAATCTTCCCACATTCTACGAACAATCTCTTTCCGACAATAAATAATGGGTGTTTTTATAAAATATAAAAAATTAGATAATTTTTAAATTTTTAAAACTTTTCAAGTTCTCATTTTTTCTAGAACTTGAAAATTTGGGATATTTGCAAATATATTTATACGTAATGATAAATTATATGATCAAACACTAATTTTCAAATTTTTTTCAAAATTTTCCCCTAATTTGATAGATCGAACTTCTTTTTCAATCGCCCTCTCTCACAAATCTGTCAAAGTTGCAAAAATACTTTGAAGGAAAGGAATGTCATCGATCTGACTCTTGTTTTCTGTAGGTTTATAGCACGCTAGAATTTTTTTTTACTTATTTCAACTTATTATAATTCAAAAAAAATTCTTTCGAAAAAATTGTCCATCAAATACCTAATTTTGTAAAATAAATAATTGTATATTGGTGAGTGCCTTTTGCTCACGTGCTCCCAATTGATGTGTCTCTTCTTTGAATTTTTACTTCAATAATGGTGTAATGATGAATCCTGCAGTCAGAAAAGTTTTGAGAACATTGGTTTGATAAAGTTGATGTTATAAACAGACGCAGCCAAGTTGGAACAGAAAAAAAATAAGGAGGAAGAATATGAATATATGTAATATTAGAGCTCCTTTAGGGATCAAAGACAAACTCCAACAACTCCTATTTTAATTTAGTTATGTTTTAGGGCAGTTAAGTGTATTAAAAATTTGTTATATTTGAGATTTAAGAAAGGATCTGATTATAAGAATTTATTTATCTTACTTGTCTATAAGATGTTGTTTTCACACTGCTTGAAACTAGTGATCTTATAATCACATGATAATAATTTTATAAATTATTTCAACGCTTCCCTTTAAATTTGTTATGTTTTGTTGTTTGATAGCTTTGCTCAATAGCGGAGCCACCTTATAATGAGGGGGTTCGTCCGAACCTTCTTCTGCAAAAATTTATATTATTTATACATGATTAAAATCAGAGGCGGATTCAGCATGTATCCAGGGGTTCATCCGAACCCCCTTGGCGAAAAATTATACTATTTATACATGGTTAAAATATATTTTTTATGTATAAATAGTAGATGTCGAACCTCCTTCGACTAATTCGTGTGTCTACTTTTTTAGATTTTGAACCCCTTATTAAAAATTTTGGTTCCGCCACTGGTTAAAATAGTTTGTTATGCATATATAGTAGATGTCGAATCCGCTTCGAATAGTTCATGTGTCTACTTTTTTAAATTTTCAACCCCCTTATTAAATATTTTGGCTCCTCCACTAGCTTTGCCTTGGTAGTTATGTAATCCCTATCCTTCTGTGTTTAATTTAACTTTTACTTGTTTAAGTTTTCAAAAATAGATTTTCACAATTACTTATTGTTTTTATCATATATCGAGAAAAGACAACAAAAATTCTTCCTATTTTATCCTTAATATTAATTACTTATTTCTCAAAATTTAAAATTATACATCAATTAATATGAGTATCATAATAAAAATGGTTAAATTAATCATTAGCACTTGGATGAGGTTATGCAAATTCCAAGGAGATTAGAGAAAATCTTAATCCCCTCTTTGAGGGAGTGGGGTTGGGGTGGGGGTCATGTGAGGGAAGATGTTGTCACGTGACTTATTATTTTCTTAAAGCACCATCTAATTAAAATAACTAAAAAGCTCACCAAATCATTACGTTACAATATTTGCATGCATAAAATCATTATTTTCAAAGAAATAAAATGCAATTACTTTACTATATACTATAAGTAAAGATTAATTAATAATTATAAGAAATTGAAAGGTTATATTGGAGATTGAAATTCTCCAATTATTCTGTCACATCTTTTGACTCTCTTTCTTCTACTTCTTATTATTCTTTTCTTAATTTATGCATAAAAATAAAAAACAAAACAATTATAATGGGACATAAAATTTATGCATAAAAAACAATTATCAATGGGACATCCCAATTCCCAACTACATTTATATTCCTTCTAAAATTAGTCCCTATTTATTTTCAGCTTTTTGTTTTGACCCCACTTGACTCTTGATTTTTGGCTACCACAAGGAAACACCATCCCCCACCCCACCCACATTTCTATATACAAAGTATTTTAGATGCTTTAAATTTATTCCCATCGTTCAATATTAGCTGATCATTATACTAAAAAAATAGTTGTTTTATATTAATTGTTTGTCTTATTAAATTAAAAAAATATTAATTAATTTTTTTCTATATTACCCTTGCAATTACTTTTTTTTGAAAGTGTTCACATTTGTTTGTAAAGTTTTCAAGAAGGTTTTTAAAGGTGAATTAATAAAATTATCTTCTTATTTATGATTTTTTAAGCATAATGCAAAATGAAAAGTGATCAACTAATATGAGACGAAGGGAATAACAGATAGAATTAGATAATTTTTTTATCAAACACTAAAAATGTTAATTTTTGATAAATTTAAGGAATCATTTTTGTTAATTTTTGATAAATGTAAAGGATCAAAACTTTTAAAGAGCACATTTAAGAACAAATTTGAATCTACTTTCAAATGTAAAGAGACCATTTTAGTCATTTTCTCGTCTATACGATAATACATGCCTCATCATCACCATCGATTTCTCTCACTTAATCAGGTAATTTTGTATGATTTTGTGTAAGTATCGAATATAAATAAAATTTTATCATTTCTATAGCAAAAGTCGTGTGAAATTTTCTCTCCCTATTGATTTTTTTGTACTTTTAATTCAAAATCACTAGACACTCTGTCTAGTGGTATAAATTAATAAAATGAAAAAACAAACATGAAATTGAGCAAATCAACTTTCATGATATATTAGTTTTTCTTGTTTTTTTTTTTTAAATCAAGTGTTTGATATTTGTATAGGGTCTTTATTAAGTTGAATTTATGTTGCGTAAGGTTAAAAAATTGTTTTTTTAATAAAAAAAATTATATCAAGAACTCAAATTCGAGACCTCTTATTAAGGATGGGGTATACTATTCATTTTACCACAACTAATGTAACATTAAAAGAATAAGAAAAATAAATAGAATTTAAAGTTATATATATATTATGAGGATGATAAATTTGTATTTTTTATGTTATTTTTATCTAATAGTCTTAAAAGTTATAAATTTTATATTTTAAGAAGGACTATCTATAAATATTTTTCAAGCGTCCTGACAATTTTAAAAATTATATATACTAACGAGGTATATATATCATAAATTCAAACAATTTTGATTATTACCATAAAAAGAAAAATTGGTACTAACTTTCTATAAAGTGACTTTGAAAAATGTCATTTCTTTCTTTCTTTCTACCCCGTGGTTATTCTTTTTTTTGCCTTTTTCCTGGGAGGAATAAAACGCAGAAAAATAGCAAATTTGATCAAAATAAAAGTCTCTTTCCATTGAAAAAATTATATATAAGATTATGGCCTCCTTTTTATATTATTCTTAAATAAAATATTGTCGAGATAAAAAAATCATTTTCACCCCCAACTTTGCTTTTAAAATCAAACTCCCCCTCAACTTTGAATAATAATCAAACTCTCCCTTTTATCCTAATTAAAATTTTTAAATGCCTTTTATACCCTTTCATTATCAATTGTTTTTACTTCTTTAGAAATCATGGTATTTTCATTTTCTTATTTAATGTAACAAATTTTTCATAAAAGCATAAACATTATTTTTTAAAAAAAAAGTGAAAAATACTGATTAAGTATATAAGTTAATGATGTTCTATAATAAAGTAAATTAGTATAATGAGAAAATTAATTTTATGAATAATAATCTCTAATATTTATTTATACAAGTAAAAATAGCAGAGACTAATAACTATACAAATATATTTCAATGTAGAAAATATAAATAATTAATTTAATTAAGGACAAATTTTTAAAGATTATATTATTTAGATTTTAAATTATTTTATATTATAATTTATGTAATACTCCATCAATGTCAATCAAAACTTGTTTATTTATATAGAAGAGAATACTCACTGCCATTTATATTACTTGACTCTAATTATAAAAATAGTTATTTTAATTTACTTGTCCAATTTATGAAATTTAAGAAATTTTAATATCTTTTTATTTTTACCCTTAGTATTAAATAATTGCATAAAATAGTAATAGTGAAATTTAAGGTTTCAAAATATTATTAATAATGTTAGTTTAGTAAAATACACCTCTAATTATTTCTTTAAGGAGTGTCATATATATCAAGAATATGAAACGCATAGAGTAAAATAATAGAGAAAGAAAAAATAATACATATACATATACACACACTTAATGCATATTATATTAAAATAACTTACATAAGAATAATTCTAACGACCTTATTTTGTGACTTTTGTTGATTTTTCTATTTAATCCTTAACTTTTATAAATAATTTATGACTTGTGGAATGAGTGGCATGATTTTCATATTAATAAAAAAAATTATTTTGTTGTTAAAAATAATTTTTTTTTAAAAATACGGAGGAAGAAAGAAAAGAAAGGGGAAAAGAAAAATAAAGGAGATTTTTTTTTAGGGATTTTCATTCTAAAGTGTCAAGGTAATTATTCTCATCCTTTCCATTAAATTTTTATGTGATTTTGAACATATTTTTAAGGTATATTGGTGGAGAAATAACGCTGAAATAAGAAAACATGACCCTAGGATTCTTCACATAAAATTTTGATTTGAGGGTCGAATAATGATCCGTTTTAGCTAAAATTTGACATGTGAGTTTATTTTATCATGAGTAAACATAATCGAAAAGAAAATTTTAGATTTGACTTCAATGACTGGGGATGACTTTTTGACTCAATTTTTTATCCGAAAATAAATATAGCAATATGGGTGTCATTAGATTCGTATTCTTATGAAGATTATGTATTTGAACAGATTTTGATCGTTCGGAAGCGTTACAAAAGACTCAAGTTTTAAAGTGATTATTCAATTTAATTGAGGCAAGTGAATTTCTAAACCTCAGTTTAAGCGTAGATGCTTATATTTTCGTGTTATGTGTACCGGGGAGTAATGAGAATTGGACTGGGTTATTAACTACATAATTGACCTTAAAAATAGAGATGAGGGGTATAAAATGGTGGTCTAATGTCATGTATTGGTGGAATTGATATATTGTGATTATGAGTTTATTTTGAACATGTGAAATGACTATGTTGATGTGAGATAGGAAAAATTATTGTTGTTGTCATGTGATTGCATTGGTTCTGACATATTGTGCTGAGACTGAAAATGATATAAAATAAAGGGATCGGGCCACATGCTCCGTGACAGGTATTATGAAACAAGAGGTTGGGCCACACGCACCGTGGAGGAAACATGGACAGAAATGTCCTCCATGGGTTCAAGACTATAATTCAGCAGATGTGTACCGATAGGACATACATGCATCATTTCATTGCTTTGCATCGCATTTTATTGATATTTTTGAATTCGTGTTTACCACTTATTGCTCTGTATATATTGAATTTGACTTGATATGATTCACTTGATAAGACTATCGATGAATATTCGTAGACTGTATTGTTATTATTGTGTAGAGTGTAGAGTTGGGCTAGTTTTATGCAGGTTGTTATTGAGGAGGTTCGGTTGGGATGGCATGAGTACTTGTATCTATCGAACTTTGCTTAATTTTAGTTATCCACTTGCTGAGTACCTGTCACGACCCAACCCCATGGCCGTGACTATAGCTCAAACTGGACTCTCGTGTACACACCTGTTATCTATAATCAATCAAGAACTAAACATGATATGGGACTTAAGGAAATAGAATGTTATCTCAAGACTATCCCATATTTATATATATAATGCGATCTGTCTCCTGAGGAGTTATAACATCAAAGGTAATGTAGTACATAAGCCGACAAGGCTATCATTACATGTAGAAACATCCCGCTATATATCATATACATATATGCAAGTCGATAAGGCCGCCACTATAAATAGGAACGTTCCCAAAATATAAGTCATACTAGTACAATTGGATAACATCTATATACCACCCACATATATGTCTACAAACCTCTAAGAATATCAACAGTATCATATGACGGGATAAGGCCCCGTCGTACCCATGGATAAATAAATATATACATCAAATATATCTATATCGTAATTCTAGGCTCCGGAACAATGAAGCACTTCCAAAATAGCTGAGTGGAAATTCTAAGCTAGCGGATTCCCGAAGTTAATATTTGTACCTGCGGGCATGAAACACAGCCCCCCAAAGAAAGAGGGTCAATACGATATATGTACTGAGTATATAAAGCATAACATATCATAAATGAGATCACATTTGAAGTAGAGATTCAGGAGATAAGTATGATACTCAAGAAGTCACTGTATCTGTGCCTTATGAAATAAAATCATGCATGATTATATCATATATCATATCTAGTCCATTGTGAACTCGGTGAATCTGTCATATACATGTACCATATTTGGCCCATCACGGGGCCCGGTGCCATCATCACATCATCATATCATCATATCATATCATCATATATATATACCGTATCCGGCCCTCTAGTGAGGGATTCGGTGAACAATGCAGTGAAACTGTGCACGAATACATACTCGGCCTGAGACTCGGTGAAATATACATTAAGGCATGCACGAGTAGAGTAGTGAGTAACCATATGCATTTAAATCATCATTTGAGATTCAATAGAATAATTCAAATGAACCATCATTTGAAAATCAAGACAATATTCATTTCAAATAACCTCCGATTGACCTTATAAATTATTCCAAATATGAATTATACAGAAGTATGATTTATACTAAAATATGACTTATACCAACTTGGATGGCTGGAATCATACATATGAATCAAGACATATCGATATAAAATTCTGAAAATTGAGAACATTCGCCATCCTAGTATATCTAAGAATAATAGCTTTATTGGAATTTTATACATTCGTCGTCCATTTGTTTCATAAGATCATGCCAAAAAAAAGAAAGGTTAGCTTTACATACCTTTAGCATTTATCCACACACAATATGTATATGCTGCCCCATAGGATCTCAACCTATATTAATACGTTAAGAACTATGATTAGGCTATGGAAAGGCATAAAACGTACTTCATCATTAGGTTATTTCTGAAATTTGGACAGCACCTCTCCTGAACTTCATCACCATTTTTTGAGTATATAAAAGCAAAACTGGATTTTAGAGCCTACATAAAAGTTTTAGAGCTATGAAATAGCTTTCCAGAACATCTTTAATCACTCAAAATGGAGCTTTACACAAGGAGTTATGCTAAAATTACTAACAGCAGTCCCATCCAAAAAAGGGTTTGCTAAACACAAAATTCTGGGCAGCAACTCCCTTATACTACCCATTTTCCTCACTTCCCAAATCAGCCATACAATTACCAAGAAACATCACTAATCACACATTCAAATCCCATGTCAAGACAATCCAAGAAGATATTCAAAAATACTCCAAACAACCCACATAACATTTAACTTCCGTTTATTACCAACATGACGACTATGATGTCATCAAATTACTTCTAATAAGTTGCAGCCATCACACCTTATTAAAATGATCTATAATAGCCCAACAAGCAACCATACAATGCATAATTATAACTTCAATTTAACACAAGCAGCCACACACTATAAGCCACCCTTAAATCAATTACAACTTCAACTTGACATGTCGTATGCTTTCATTTTCGTTTTGTAATAAGCAACAATAACAACCACCACATTAATCGATGTTCCTCCATTATTTAGTTTAGAAGAACCCCAATATGTCCCAAACATTAACATATACAATCCCTTCACTTTTAACACATAATTCATGACAATAATAGCAACAACGATAATCAACCCAATCTAATTTAAACGATTCCAAATCTGTCCATTTTAATACCAACACTAATCATGGGGTTTTCTTGTTTCCAATTCCATTTAAGACAAGTTAATATCTTCATCATAACATTATTGGTAAGTTAAGGCAGCCCCCATTCATAACACTCAACAACAATTCCAATCCACATACAACTACTACATCTTCCAATTATCCTTAATGATCCATAGTCTTATCGTTTTATCGAGACAATCTTAAAATAGCTCAACCAACATATGATGCAACATAAAACCTTAATTATCATTAATTTTCCAAGCTCAACAAGAATAACAACAATCTATCAAAGCAGCCCCTAACTCACAACATAAAGAGGCTCAAAACCTTGCGATTACTTGTGAACACACCAAGAAAACTACATACGATTTTACACCTTATTTCGTACTATCTCTTTATCAAATTTTCGTGATTTATACCAGCCTACACACAACCACAACATCATTCATTCATATGAAAGAAAACTATGTTAATTTCACCACAAGTTCCGCAACAGCCCATAATCAATTACCACTCCAGCTCGAAATATCAAATTCTTCCATTTTCGTTATATAATCAACCACAACAATAACATAAACACTAGTTATAATTAATTATATCATTTTTAGATTAAGGCAGCCTATCATTTTCAACCAACACAATACAAATTTTAACTCTTAATCCCTCCAATCAACAAGAACAATAATACTTCCAAAATAGCCCACTAATTGAATAAGAATGATTTCCACTTTAACCATTTAATTTCCTTTATTCTCGTCACATAATTCATGATGACAACAACCAAAATACTACTTGAATTTAATTCATCAATTTCAACCAAGCAGCCCCCTAACACGGCTCAACAACACCTCAACATCAACACCCATAATTTCATTCATTCATCAACTTATAAGAGATTAAATTGCTTCCAAGATGAGAAAAAAGATGGAATCTTACCTTAGGTTATAGTGACCCAACTTTGTTGGAATTTGAAGCTTGGTTCATCAATGTTTTTGTTGCCCTAAAGACTTCATCTTGCTACCATGACCTTGAAGAAAAATGCCACACTTGGAGCTGCTCCATCAACCATGGCCGAGCCTCTCTCTTTATTTGGAAAAGATGAGAGCTTCTCTCTTCTCTATTTGGACATGAAGTCTTCTCTTGAATGTTCTAGACCTTAAAAACATTTTTGGGGTGAAACATTGGTCAACAAGAAGACATATGTTCTGCCCCATATGCCTAGTTGCCCCCTACTAAAACGTGGATTAATAGAAATTTGCCATGTGGCAGTGGGGGGACCATTTCTTTATCCCACTATTAGCTTAATTCATCTTAATTAATCCAAAATTCTCACATAAGAATCCAACCATGGTTAATTAATCTATCATATCAATTAATATTCCCACACTGATTAAAATTTATAACTAAGTCGAGCCATTTTAAAATTTGGGATTAAAAGTCCTTGAAGCCACCACGTGTCAGATTTTCTACTTGCAGTCAATGCCTTTGTTCAGTAAAACAGTCATATTTTTTGATTCCGTTATTGAATAAATTCCCACAACCTATGGTTGGAAAGATAATCCAATTATCTATAACTTTTATTTTAGGAATTTTCCAAAATTACCAAACAATGATATCGTTATGATCTCCCCAAATCAGATCACCCGAAAATGTAGCGTAAAAACACCTTTTTTTTAATGACTTACACTTGGATTTGGCTCAAGGTTCCTTCTTGAGTTGTGTTTAACTTCACATCTATTATCCATATAACTTATCGTATGTCCCTTTATAAAATACGATCATGTGGGCCCTACCTCAGCTCACGATTACGAGGCAATATATCTTTTAACATATCATTCCAATCGTATTATATGAAATCCAAATATTATACTCATGCTATCCTCATTCTTCTACGGTAGAATTTCATTTTATATACTTGTAATATTTTCTCCCCCTCTGGCTTACATTAAGCCATCTGTAGCCTTAGTAACCCGAAATGTTCTGGGGTGTAACAGTACCGTGTTGTTTGGTACTCACATCTTTCTTCTACACTTGTGTAGGTTGTGATCCCGGACCTGCTTGATCTCCTAATGTTTTCTACCACATCCGAGCCTATCATTTCGAGTGTTGAGGTAGCTGTTACATCCATCTAGCGGACACATCTTACTCTTTTATTATGTTTTAGTCCTATTCTAGGGACAAAGACATTGTGACTGTATTTTCTTTCGTACTTCGATAATGTATTAGTGGCTTGTGCACGTGACAACCAATCTTGGGGGATTTTGAGATTATTTATTTATTTTTGACTAAATTAAACCTTGCTTATCTCAATTACTTCTGCATTTACCTTTCGTTGAGTTTTAGGCTGACTTGTCTCGGTGAGTTGAGATGGGTGCCATCACACCCAAATTTGGTTCGTGACAATAATATTAAATTTGTGATCAATTCTGAAAAATATTATTTTACTTATAATGTTTAAGAATTTTTCTTATAATATCTATGTTCAAAAGTAAATTATCTATAATATAAAGAGATATTAAATAAATGTGATATAACAAGGGTAAAATAAACAATGCATAGAATAAAAATAAGAGTTTGATTATTGTTCAAAATTAAAATAAAATTTTGATTTTAAAAATAAAATTGGATGGTGAAAATGATTTTCACCCGATAGTTATTACTTATTTGTTTGGTTTGGGGGGCACGGGGGTTGGAGGGGATGTCTCAAAACCCCAGACATTAATTTGAATTTTCGCTTGCAGTTTTTTTTTAAAAAGTTGTAGTCAAGAAATTTCCAATTATTTCTTTTTGCTGATCATTATGTTCAGACAAATAAACCAATATTAAGCTCCAATCACTGCAGTTAGGTGTTTGTTCTTGTGTCATGAAAATAAAATAGAGACAAATTTATTTGCTTATTTTTTCCATTTATTTATTTTTTAATAATGTGTTGATGTTGGAGTAGCTTCTGTATGTTATGGGTGTGAATGCTGGAGGGGGGGATAAACTCTGTTATTATTATTGATAACTCCGTCAATGGAGTTAGACCTGAAAGAAAAAAGAGGCAAACTGTCGGAGGAAGAAGAAGAAGGAAAAGTGAAGAAGAATATATAGAGGAATGGAGAAGAGAGTTGTAGAGAGAAGGAAGAGTAGAAAAGTATGGAGAGAGAAAAATATCTTGAAAAAATGAAAAGCTCTATTATTTACTTCATCAGTACATACACTTATACTTCTACCTTGTATATGTACAGTATTTATACACTCATGCTAGTTGGCATTTAACTATATTTTAACTGACCATAACAACATACTAACAATCTACTAACTACTTTTAATAACTTATAATAATACTTTAACCTCTCTTTAACCAAGGTAGCTTGCTAGGTTAACACTCCTCCTCAAGCTCATGGTTTGAAGAGGTTCATAACTCCAAGCTGGTTTAGCAATTGTTGATGTTGAGATTTTTCTAGACTTTTGGTAAGTATATCTGCTAGCTGGTCTTTTGTATGTATAAATTTGGTTTTCAGCAATTCTTGGCAGATTCTTTCCCTTACAAAATGATAATCTATATCAATATGTTTGGTTCTCTCATGAAAGATGGGATTTACAGCAATTTGAATAGCAACCTTGCTATCACAGACCATGTTAACAGGCAATTCAATCTGAACTCCTAGCTCTTTAAACAGACTTACCAGCCAGGTGACCTCAGCTACACAGTTGGCCATACTTCTAAACTCAACCTCTGTTGGGCTTCTGGATACTGTCTCTTATTTTTTTGATTTCTAGGAGATTAGTGATCCACCAAACTTTACTAGGTATCCAGTGATAGATCTTCTTGTTTCTAGACACGCACCCCAGTCAGAATCACAGTAGGCAGTCAAAGTGTTTGTAATTTGAGATGACATTAATAGCCCAAGGCCTGGAGCTTCCTTGAGGTATCTGACAACTCTCAGTGCAGATTCCATATGTAACTCCTTAGGATTGTGCATTTATTGGCTTAACACCTAGACTGGAAAGGCTATATCAGGTCTGGTCATGGTGAGATACAAGAGTCTCCCCACAAATCTTTGGTACCTTTCAGGGTGCTGCAGTTGTTGGTCATCAACTCTGCCTTCATATGAAATGTGTTCATTATATTTCACTGATGTAAGCTTCTTATTCTGTTCTAATGGTGTTCCTGCAGGTTTAGCTCCTCCTAGCCCACATTCAGCAATCAGTTCCAGTGCATATTTTTTCTGAGACATGTGAATTCTTTGACTGGATCTAGCACATTCAATGCTTAGAAAGAACTTCAGCTCACCTAAGTCTTTCATTTTGAATTGCTTTCTTAGGCCTCTTTTTGTGTCCTCTACTAGACCAGTATTGCTACCTGTAACCAGTAATTCATCCATATAGACTAGTACAACAAGTATATCACTATCAACTTGCCTGGTGAACAGGGAGTAGTCATAGTGGCTTTGATGGAATTCCAGCTTCAGTAAGGCCTCAGTCAGCTTCAAGTTCCACTGCCTGGAGGCTTGTTTGAGTCCATACAAGGACTTATGGAGTTTGCATACTTTGGTATTGGACTCCCCCTGTCTTGCAAACCCATCAGGGACAGTCATGTACACCTCCTCCAGTAGGTCCCCATTTAGAAAGGCATTGTGGATATCTATTTAGTGAATAAACCACCCCTAGATGCAGCAAGGGCCACAACAGTTCTAATAGTGACCATTTTGGCAACTGGACTGAAGGTTTCACTATTGTCTAGGCCTTCTTGTTGGTTGAACCCTTTGGCCACCAGTCTTGCTTTCAGCCTCTCAACTTCACCTGTGGATTTATACTTGACTATGTACACCCACTTACAATCAATAGGTCTTTTGCCAGGGGGTAAATCAACCAGGGACTAGGTATGATTAGCCTCCAAAGCATCAATTTCCCAATGCATTGCTTGAACCCACTGAGGATCAAAAGAGGCAGTTTTATAGGATGTGGGTTCAGTGATGGCTGAGTAGGCAGCTAGGCAAGTGCTGTAAGAAGGAGATATATCAGAATAGGATATATGTGCTGCAATAGTATAGGAACAAGAGTTGCCTGTAGAGGTGGTGATAAAGTCTTGAAGCCAAGATGGTGGCTTACTAGGTCTGGAGGATTTTTTGGGTGGGACAGGAAGGGGGGAGGCTGAGAGTGGAACTCAGGAGGTATGCAGGAGGTGAAGATGGTTGGATGGACTCTAAGTGTGGCTGTGGGGAGGGATAAGAGGAGTCTAGAAGTGTGAGAACTAGAAATAGGGGATTAGAGGAGACTTGGACATCCTTGAAAGGGAAAATATCTTCTTTGAACACTACATGTCTATTTACAAAAAAGGATTTGGAGTGGAGATCATACAGGAGGTACCCCTTTTTTGTTGAGGAGTAACCCATAAGGACAGCTGGTATGGCTCTAGGAGAGAATTTGTCAAGAATATGTGGGACTGTGGCATAACAAAGGCAACCAAAGACTTTAATGTGAGCTAAAAAAGGGGAATGCAAATGAAGCATTTCAAATAGAGTTTTGATTGAAGGAGTTTTGAGGGGATTCTGTTAAGGAGGTAGACTGCAGTAGTGACACACTCACCCCAGAATTTTAAGGGTACAGAGGATTGGAACCTGAGTGCTCTGGCCATCTCCAGAATAGTTCTATGCTTCCTCTCAACAACTACATTTCGTTAAGGAGTATAGATACAGGTGGTCTGATGAAGGATGCCAAGTGTAGACAGCATGTTCTGAAATACAACACTAAGGAACTCACAACCATTATCAGTTCTCAGAGTCTTCACGGTTGTGGAGAATAAGTTGTGAACCTGTGTGAAAAAATTTCTTAACACCACAATTGTGTCAGACTTAGAGGCTATAAGAAAAATTCAAGTAAACCTAGAGTAATCATCAATTACAGTCACAAAGTATTTCTTTACATTATAAATGGGTACCCTATAAGGACCCCAAATATCACAATGAACAAGTTCAAACACAATATTTGACACATGAGAGCTTACAGGGAAAGAAAGTTTAGTTTGCTTAGCAAGTGGGCAAACTGTACAAGTAGAATGTTCATTGTCTAGAACCTCAATACTGGATGATTTCTTTAATATATCTACACACATGGCCTAGTCTTAGATGCCACAGAGTAGCTGTGGCAGGTCTGCCAGCTGGGATGACACTGCTACTTGTGGAGTTTGTAGGAGCTACACCTTGAAACTGAGTTGAACAACCATTGACTTCTGCCTTTGGAGCACCTTCCTTCAGAATGTAGAGCCCTTAATTCTCTTTACCAATCCCCTTGACCTGACCACTGAAGAGATCCTGAAAAACACACAAGTCAGAAAGAAGGCTGCCATATATTTGAGTTCTTTGGTGAGTTGTGATACAGAAAGAAGATTACACTTAAAGTCAGGTATTAACAAAACATTTCCAATGGATTAATTACCAAGAATGTTTGTACTACCAACATGTGAGACTGACACAACATTTCCAGTGGGCAATATTACTTGTCTCCTTTCAGATGGTAATATAGTGTGAAAGTTATTTAGAAGTTCAGTCTTAGAAGTCATATGATTTGTTGCTCCAGTATCAACTATCCAGCTTTTATCTACATATTTAGAGACTAAAGCAGATAGAGCACTACCTGCTGTAGCTGCTTTAGCTGAGTGTTCTTCTCCATTTTCACTTCTTCTGGCCAGCATCTGTAGGATCTGATGGTGCTGATCCTGTGTGAAGAAGGTTGTAGGTGAAGGTGTGTCACCTGTGGAATGTGGACCTCCACATTGGGTAACCTCAGCTTGATTAGCATATGAATTAGAATTGAACTATTCCCTCTTCTTCTTTGACTTCCATCCAACTGGATAGCCTTTCACTTTAAAACATTGTTCCTTAGAGTTTCCCCTGTAGCCACAATCCTCACACACAAAAGTTGACTTCTTGAATTTTTGTGGCTTGTATTGGTTGTCATAGTGCCCTCTTCCTGGGTTGCCATCACCTCCTGGTTACTGGCCAAAGTTGCCACCCCGATTAGGACCATTTCCCCCCTTTTTACTGAATAGAGCAGTACATTCAACCATTTTAGAGGTAACACTTTCATGATATGAACTTGCTAGGTTTCTTTGGCTTTCATGATCTACTATCAGAGAGTAAGCTTTGTTTAGGTTGGGAATTGGATTCTGCATCAATATCTGACCTCTAGC
The DNA here is from genome assembly GCF_947179165.1 of Solanum dulcamara. Lineage (NCBI taxonomy): Eukaryota > Viridiplantae > Streptophyta > Magnoliopsida > Solanales > Solanaceae > Solanum > Solanum dulcamara. The sequence continues at coordinate 75,660,649 of NC_077238.1, read as the reverse complement.
AGCTGAATATGACTCATTCAGTCCCATAAGAAACTCAAGCAAACTCTGGTATTCAAAATGTTCTTGGAACTTTTTTGATTCAGCACAAGAACACCCTAGACAGGGCATGATAGAATCAAACTCATTCCATAGCCCTCTTAGATGTGTGTAGTATTCTGTAATAGTCATAGTTCCTTGAGTGAAACTATGAATTTCCTTGTGCAGTTGAAATACATGTGCACAATTAATTTTTTTCAAATCTCTCTTTCAGATCACTCCATACCTTGTGTGCATCACCAGCATAAACTATACTACTCAACAATCCAGGTGTAACAATATTCATTATCCAGGACAAAACTACAGCATTACACTTTCCCCAAATGTCAAACAACTTAGGTGCAAACTAAGACTTAGGGAACCGTCCATCAACAAAGCCTAATTTGCCTTTTCCTAATAGTCCAATACGCATAGATCTATTCCAAACAACATAGTTTTCTGAGCCTGTGAGCTGAAGGGAGATTAGAGAGCTACTTGAAGTGTCATTCGGATGGAGATACAAAGGATGATTGTGACCTACAGTCGGAGATTCATAGCTAGTTGGATCAGCAGTTGCATGTGCTCCATTTAGGTTTCCATCACCAGTTTCCATAGATCCCGATGTAGCCTCAGTTATGTACATCTCTATTGACAGCTTAAGCCCTAGCTCGCAGGTTGACTTCTTCTACTGGAGTCTAGATCACCGATTGTGATCTTCTTCTTCTACCCTACGATCCTTGTAGGCTCTGATACCATGATAACTCCATCAATGGAGTTAGACCTGAAAGAAAGAAGAGGCAAACTGCCGGAGGAAGAAGAAGAAGGAAAAGTGAAGAAGAATATACAGAGGAATGGAGAAGAGAGTTGTTAGAGAAGGAAGAGCAGAAAAGTATAGAGAGAGAAAAATATCTTGAAAAAATGAAAAGCTCTATTATTTACTTCATCAGTACATACACTTATACTTCTACCTTATATATGTATAGTATTTATACACTCATACCAGTTGGCATTTAACTATATTTTAACTGACCATAACAACCTACTAACAACCTACTAACTACTTTTAACAACTTATAACAATACTCTAACCTCTCTTTAACCAAGGTAGCTTGCTAGGTTAACGTAAGATTAATTTGAGCTTATTGGGTTTAATTGATAGGTTGAATGGGAAATAGAAGAAAAAAGAAGTGGAGGAAAAAATGAGTTGTTCCCTCTTGCTTTATGAAATAAGTATTTCTCTCACATAGGTGGTGGAAAGAAAAAGTCTCCTACTTAAAAGTAAAAACACTCCTTCATGTTGCTAATGAGTCAAGAAGAGGGTCTCTCCTCGCGCCGTCGACGCTTGCTTTTCTTCAGATTTCTGATTGATTGATAATTTTTTTGGACCAATTTTCTTTTAATTTTTTTTAATTAATTAAGTAATTAAAAAAAATTTAACCCGTGACCCGACCCATTTTTTTCTTTTCCGTATTAATTTAAAATATTTTCTACCATTTTTTCCAACGGATTTTTTTTAAAAGGTTGCAAACTTTTCTGAAAAAGTTGCAAACCTTAAAGTTGCGACCTTTTCCCAACATACACTTTTTCTGAAAAGTTGCAAGCAGGCTATACAGAATTGTTCCTAACGAAAATTTCTGAAAAAACATCTTCTTCTTCTTCTTCTTCTTTTCTGCACTTCCTAAAAACTCATGTGATATACACCCTTTGAGTGGTTTGCAATCACCATAATTTTCTGTACCGTTATTTTGGTGAGTAAATCGTTCTATCCTGGGAGGAAAGATTCCAAAACCTTAGGTACATTGAGGGGAATAATTTCCTTAAGGACACACTGTGCATTCAGTGGGCTCGATTTTTGTTCTTACATAATTTTTCAGACACTATTCTAATTTTCAATTTATGTCTGTTATTTTCAGAAATTATTGTTACTATTTCAACATTTTACAATACAGATTACTAACAGAGCTTACTATAAAAATTATCGATAAACTTCAAATTTTAAATTTCATCTTGGACTAAAGGAGTGAGGGAAGAAAGAAGCAAACAAAAAAAAATCTTTTCTTTAATTCCATTTTATCACTTTAAAATCGAAAAAATAAATTAAAGAATCATCGTCCAACCGAAAGAATAATTTAGGTGAAGTGTAAAATCAAGAAGAATTTTGTAGGACTAATTAGGCCCCGTTTTAGACATGGTTTGAAAATAAAAGTTTTATTTGACATGCAATTTATATTTTTTTAAATTATATTTTTTTTTCATAAATATGAAAATTTCACAAGTTGTGAAAATTATTGATTTTTTTTCAATTCTTATATAATCTTATCAAATGAATAAACGATGATGCCGCATTGTTAAATCATATATTTTATGCAAAATAAATGTGCATTAATTAAGTAGTTATTACATTTAATTATTTTCAAAAGTGTAAACATGTTTGTAAAGTCCAAAAAAGTCTTTTAAAGGATAAATTAATAAAACTATCATTCTTATTTATTATTTTTAAAGAACGTATAAAAATGAAAGTGAACGACTAATATGATACCGAGAGAGTACTTCCTTTCAAGATTGAGTGGCCACTCTTTGAAAAGGCTAAGGTGCCGTTTGGCTCCAAATAATTTTTGGAAAAAAACTTGAAAAAATCTTGGAAACTGGTGTTTGGTTATATAATTTGCCGTTACTTGGCAAATATATTTGGCAAACATTCCAAATTTTTAAGTTTTAGAAAAAACTTGGGTCAAGTTCTAATATTTGGAAAGTTTTAAAAATTTAAAAATTACCCCAAACATTTATATTTTATAAAAACACCATCATTTATTAATTCCAACTAATATTTATCTACCAACTTACTTCATTAACATGGCCAACCAACACCATTAAATAACATCTCTATCTACCTCCTCCGAAAAAGAATAGTTTGAGTGACAAAATTGAGAAAAAAAGAATAATTTTTTTTAACGCGATTAATATATTGTTCTTGCATATATTGTTATTTTATTGTTATTGATTGTTATCAATTATGTTATAAGTTTTTGTTTTAACGGAACATGTTCATTATAAAATGATAATACAAACTTATGGGTATTTTAAATAATTTTTAGAACTTACGGATACAAAATAATATTTTTAAAACAGCCAAATATTCTTAAAAAAAATTTGTGATCAAAAGCATGATAGGACATTAACAAAACTTCACCAAAAAATAATTTACCAAGAATATTCAGAAATTTAGAGCCAAACGCTAGCTATATTTATGGGGTGGGGTTAGTGAGAAGAAATTAAATTTCGATTGTGGGGTTAGTGAGAAGAAATTAAAAGAAACAAAAGGGTAAAGAGGGAAAGTATTTTACAAAATCCCTTCTGAGAAGAGAATATATGAGACTGAAAGAACAAAGAAATTAAATATTGAAATCATTTTCCCTATTCTCTTTTAAGCTTGTCATTTTTTCTGCTTTCTTTTGTACTATTTCCTTATTTCTTCTATTTTTAATTCTTTGATAAAGTTGAATGAAGGAATAGTAACGTTTGTGGTTGTCTTGGTAACAATTAAAATACTTTTATCATTAACTAAAATCGAAATTTGAAATTTTCAAAATAGAATCGCCTTTGATAAGAATACTTTATTACTCTAGCAGTCGAATTTTGGGATGCATTATATTTGATTAGTCAAGCCATACGATGGGCATTAGATGTATTTTTTTTTTGAAAAAAATAAATGGATATATAGTAAGGTTAGATCATAACTATAGTAGAATAGAATGAATGTGCATAAAATATTTAGCTAAGTTATTATTGTTAAAGTTAATGGTAACTGTGAAACAATATCTTAGATCATAAATTTTAAATTTTTTTATTTTTCGTATTAAATAAAGTAATATTTTAGGAATCATATAGTGTAAAGAGTTAATTATCATTTTTCTCTGCCCTTTTTCAATTTACAGAAATTCTTTAAAAACATGATAATTCAGATACATTAACTTAGTAATCCGAATATATTAATTCAATTCTGGATACAAAAATTACTAACTAATTAGGGTTTTTAAGTATCAACAGATAATATTTAAAATATGATATATTGAACATAAAGATAATTTAATAATCAGAAATAATGTATCTTGATTACTGAACTAATATTCCGGATGAAAAAAAAGAATTTTTGAAATTTTTAAGAATGAATCGGAATAATAAAAAATATGATAAATAAAAAAATATAATTAAATAATTTTTCCTTAAATAAAACTACGTTACATAAATTGAGTGATCAAAAATATCATTTTTGAAAGTGTGAGGGAGTAATTGAGTTGACATATGAGATGAGAAAAGAGAAGGGGTTGTGATATGGTGTAGGGTGGGTGGGAGAGGAAAATGGGAAGGTAATAAATGCAAAGGGTACACATCTTTTACAGGCAAAGAAAAGATGGATGTGAGAGGAGAGAGAGAAAGGGGGAGAGTATATCATTTTGTAATCAATTACTTTATGATTGAAAGTCCAAAGTATATATGATGTCAAAGTAAAAATAAAATATTAAACTTTTTAAAGTCATTGTAAACTTTTCTTTTTCATATATATCAATGTTTGGAGTCCGTATTAAAGTACTGATTAAATTTGAATTGTGCATTGCAATGCATATTTGTGGATGATGCTTCTATTAAGATTTTTTTCATATTCAGATCTCGAACTTGAAATCTCTGATTAAGGATGGAACAACCCTAACACGCACAACAATCCATGTTGGTATAATGATTGTAAACTTGCTCCCTCTCTATCTTTTTTTCTTCTTCTCATTTTCACCAAAAAAATTATCACGGGTCTCACATAATTGATCGTAAATTAATAATGAGTAGATAATAGGATAAACTTCACATAACTAATATCAGTTACGTCAGTCATAATTTTTTAATTTTTTTACTATTAATATTAAATTTAACTAATTTAAATTCATACCAAACTATCCTATACAATTTTATACTTAAAATTTAAACCTAAAATTTTAAATTAAATATATAAAATTACTTATCACTTCATCCAAATTGATTTCTTCCTTGGATGAAGAAATAAAAGAAGGGAAAAAAAGGTAAGAAAAAAGGCTGTCCAAATTAAAGCTTCTTTTATTTCACTTTACTTTTGTTAGTCATGATGGCACTATGATGAGAGAATAGAATTGTGGTTTCCTTGCAGTTGTATTTATTGACATCTAGTGGCTTCCCTCATCCCTCAACATCCAACATGGTCCCCTTCCCATTGATGGTGAGTTAGCCTAGATAGACCTAGGGGAATATGAAAAGGAAAAAGAAAGAAAAGTGACCTAATATATATAGACATGTGGCTATTTATTCACATAATATATAAATAAGATTCTTAATTTAGCTTCAAATTATAATTTTGATCTTTAACTTTGACAGAGAACAAGTATACACTTTAACTAGCCAATACTTAAACAAAAAAATACTCAAATATTGCAGCCCAAACGCATGATATGCAGACGCTCCGATGTGGATTACTGAGCCACTCAGTGACTGCCACCTAATTAAAAATAAATACACATGGATTTTAAAAATAACCTTTAACTTTGACAGTAAACAAGTAAACACTTTAACTAACCAACACTTAAACAAAAAAAACTCGAATATTGCCTCAATTTTACCTCTGACGAGCTTAACTTGGGTGTTTTTTTCACGTTTTTTGCCAAATAGGATTCAAGTATTTTTTTTGTTTAAGTGTTGGATAGTTTAAGTGCCTACTAGTGCACTATCAAAGTTAAAGGTCAATCTTATAATTTGAAACCAAGTTAAGGGTTCAATTTATGTATTATGCCCTATTTATTTCATTCGTTTTAATTTATGTGACACTATATAATTAGACATTCAATTTAAAATAGGAAAAATGACAAAAATGTCCTTAAACTATATGAAATGAATAAAAATGTCTTACATTTATAGTTTGGTTAAAAAATGCCCATGACGTCAATATTTTGGTCCAAAAATACCCTTGTCGTCGATAGTTTGGTTCAGAAATTCCACTAATATTACTAAATGTGCAAAAATACTTTTTTTGAATAAATATATTATTTCTTTTTATTTTAAACCTATCTTGTTTCGAATAAAAAATTACTTTTAAAGAACTCTATTCTTATTTTTTCTTTTAAAAATCACTTTAACTGATAAAAATGTAGAAAATATTTTTTTCTTCTTCATCTCATTTTATCAATTAAAATAGAATAATTTTATGTACCCTTTTAATGGGTTATTTATATCATATCTATAAGATCATAAACCCATGATTGATTTTTGTTTAGATAACAATAAAAAATAATTCTAATAAACTATGAAATATTTTTATATTATATTTTTTTTCTGAATTTAAATAGGGTAAATATTTGCTAATAGAAAAATATTATTAAGAAAATTATGTATTCAAAAAGAAAATAAATAATATATTTATTTGGAAAAAGACATTTTTGACCTACTAATAATAATTAAGACATTTTTAGACAAAACTATTGACAACAAAAGTATTTTTACACCAAATTATAAACGAAGGACATTTTTTGTTCATTTCACAAAATATGAATGTGGAGAGTTTGAGGGCCGATTTAAAATTTAGGATGATCACAAAAGTGTCAAATCTAAGTACCAAGCCTTGAAATTTTTTATAACTTGTAGTTGATAATGTACAAATTCCCTAGTATGATTATTTAAATCTTAATATATAAGACACTTCTTAATGGGGTGGGGTGGAGGTTAGGTATATGAATGATTTTTCACATCTTTGGGTAAGGACCCAATTAGTGGGAAGATTGAGTTATTGGAGGGATATGTCCTTTTTTTTAATTTTTCGCTCCGTATTCGATATTTATTTTTAAATTTTAATTAATTTAAATTCATGCTATGATAAAGTTTATTTAACGAAAAAACACTCTTATTAGGATACTCATATATTTCGAGGGTTTGAATAATTAAATTAGAAATTTCTGATTAACAATGAAAAATATATTTATCTCACTACGATCCTGAGCGGATATTAAATTAATGGAGATGATGTATTGTCCACCTCGCATTTAAAGCGAACCCATATTGTGTATTACTATTCTCTAGTCTCCACACAATGCCAATATGTTATAATGTTATAATGTAATATATTGTACCTCTGCATACTGTACATTATACCTGTTTTTAATATATTTGTTTGGAGGGTCATTATTCTATTTGTCTTGAATTTAAGAATATTAATTATATTATTAGAAAATGAATTCTCAAATATGATCGAAATATACATCATACATATATATATATATTATTTATATGTATAATAGCATAGGTATGTATATTATATGTATATGTAAATATACATAATCTACATTTTGTAAGTTAGTTGGTTGAAGTGTTTAGGGATGTAATTATCCCTACAAGTAATCCTTCAGTTATTAGTAAATTGAAATGTGCATTTTTGATTCCTTTGCTATCATAATCACAAATTTCTAGCATTATTGACTATATCACCATTTGATTATCTATTTATTACGTTAAATTTATATTATTACTCCATATTTGAGGGTACTATACTTCTAAAAATAGTCCATATAATACATTTAATGTATATTTCAATTAATTAAAGGTTAAATGTGATGAGTCATATATCACAACGATCAATTTTTTTTTTTTAATCAATAACCGGAGGTATCAAAAGTGCTATTATCCCAATATATTTTTTAAGAATAATTAACTTATTGATTTTCAATTTCAAGTTGACAAACAGAAGACAAAAGGTGGCAGAAAATTGGAATTATGTATGATTACAACTTCAATAATTTGAACAAAAATTTTCACCTTGGGTTGAAATATTTTACATGAAACTTTTTAAAATTATTTTTTTCTTCAAAAAATGAACATATTTAAGTCAGACTAGTCTGAAATTTGAAGGAAATTTTTGTGGTTGTTTTGTTGCTGTTCTTCTGACTTATTACTTCCATTCTTTCCAGAGAACAATTGCTCCAAATGAACCCTATTTTTTTTTTCCCTTTTAATATTTTTTTTCCTATTTTTGTTCTTTTGGTTTTGCAGTCCGTGAGTATTTGACTGTGGATTCAAATATTCATGAATTAGGTATCTGTCACAACATTTATTTATGTCACTTTATAAGGGGAAGGATTAAATGTTAGCAAAAAATAGGGAAGGCTCTAATAAAGGCAAATTAAAATATGGCTGAAATTAGAGTACTTTTTACTATTGACTTTTGTGGAACTGGAATTTAAATTTTGACCTTTGACAACCTCTTTACCCTATAAAGACCATGTATCTAAGATGATTGAATATGTGCGGAAAAAAAAATCCAATTTTTTGATTGAATTTGTGCGAAAAGAAAAAAAATAGTATAGTAATTATTCCATATGAAAAAATTAGGAAGCTTCTCACTAGTTCGGTGAGAATCTGTTTCTTACCATACAATTTTCTAGTGAGTAGGTTCAATGAAAAATAAGTGAGATAATCATGTTCTATAACATAATTTTTTTTTACTGATGTCGATGAAAAAAACCTTTATTTCTAATAATTTCTAGTAGTGCAGCTCATCTCAAAATGACCAAAAAATTTTTGTTAAAACTATTTATTAATACATGCAAAGGTATTTATAAATTCACCCTACCCCTTTTACGCCGTCCTACTTTCAACACGCACTATTGACTATTGAGGCGGTCACATACCACCCAGAGTTGTGGTCGAATGATAGAATGGTTGGGATCGTTCGAAGCCTAAAAATGAAAACCCTCTTGATAAAGTGCATTTTACATCCCCTCGAGTTATCGGACGCAAATTCAAATTAGCCAGTTCATAGTGTTTACAGAATAGTTTGGTCAATGTGTCTAAGATCACTAAAGCAATTTTTATTTTTTTTGAGATAGTCACATCATGGTTAATTAATTGTGTGACCTTTACTTGTGTTATGTTCCAAGAAGCAGGTAATAAGGGATTTGACAATTCAATGACAGACAAAATGGGCTTTGTTTCTTGGGACAAAACCTGTTTGGCTTTGACCCATATAATAGTAGCTGAATTTAGGGATTCAAGATTTCCAGTTAGATGAAATTGATGAATATTATATCCTAAAAAAAACTATACACAAAAGCTAAATTTCTTGTGTCAAAATCTTTTTTGGTAAAATTTCTTTTCAATTGATTTGTATGAAGCATGGATCAATTCAATATATGATGGCCACTATACTACTCTAGCTAAAAAAAAAAGGTCTTTTTTTTGGTAAATTTTGTGTATGTACAGTAGATGTAATTTAATTTAATTACTGCTAGAGCTTTGAAAAAAGAAAGTTAAATTTTTTTAAAAAGCAACCATTGGAAATCACAAATGTTACTGATGGCTGATGGGAAATATATGTTCCTTTCTGTTCATTTGGTAGAGTTACTGACTGACCTTGATCCAAGTGAAGTTGACTTTGGAAATGATGGCATGATCTAGTGAGTTCAAATTGTGGTTAGAACCTTCTTTTTTAATGAAATCAATTTGAACATATCTCAATTATTTCATCGGATATGTGTATTGTCTTTCACTATAATAGATATCGAGTAGCTAAGTTCATTAAAACTTAAGAGATGGAACTAAAACCTTGTGTTTTCGCCTTAGACATTATTCGTTTCCAACGCCATCCTATGGTTTCTTATCGACCCTTCACATGCATTCAAGATATGATGGTATAGACAGACCGGTAAAACAATAGTAGCCATAGTTCTCACACTACTTGAATTTCCATTCTTGTTTGATCAAAATTAGGGGCGACAAAATCAAATTCAACCTGCATCACAATAAAAAAAAAAAGCAATTCGAGTCGGTCTTGAAACAATTCACAATTCGTTTATTTATTAGCTTAATTCATTTTAATCCATTCAAAATTGAGTTGATATATAATCCAAATTGACTAATGAGATTTTTTTTAAAAAAAATAATATGTTATATATATTCATAATAAAGAAAAAATAATTTATTAGATACTAACATAGTTTAAAAGAAAAAATAAAACAATTAAACTGAGAAAAAATTGAATTGAATTGGATTGGATCTTGACCTGTTTGACCCAAATAAATTTGAGTTGAGTTGGATCTTGACCCAATATGACCCGCCTAAATTTGAGCTAACCCATCCAATTGCCACCCCCGACCAAAATTATCGTTTTCTCTACAACAACTATAACATACCCAGTGAAATCCCACAAGTAGGGTCTTGAGAGGGTAGGATGTATACAAACTTTACCACTACCTCATGGAGGTAGAGAGACTGTTTTCGAAAGATCCTCGGTTCAAAAGTCTCAGTTCCAAGTACGAGATAAAAACAATATATATAGCATAATGAAAAAAATAAAAAATATAAATAAATAAATAAATAAATTTTAAAAAATGCAATGCAAAATTTACAAGACAAGAACAATAACTATAGCAAAGTACTATGATCATCAAAGGCAATAGCAACACAACTATGAAGGCACGCCTAGACCTACGACCACCCAAATCCGACACACGGCAAAACACCATTCTATCCCTACTAGCCTTCAACCCTAATCCGTGACCTCCACTCTTTTCTAAGGTCATTTCCTCGGTGATGTGGAGTAGCACCATATCTTATCTAATCACCTCTCTTCAATACTTTTTCGATTTACCCCTTCCCCTCCGCATAGACTTCTCTAAAGGAAGTTAAAAAGGGGGTTAATGGAAAACAAACAATAAACCTGAAATCTGCGTTAATAATGCAAATGGTTGCTTTGGAGGATTGCTTTTTATTCAAATTTTAACTGAACTACAAAATTATGTAAAAAAGGGCAGCAGAAAACACACATAATGACTACAAAATAGCATAATAAATACTACTAAATAATCACTCGATGCTGAAATAGATGTAGTTTCTGTTTGTTGTTGGAATGAAATGAGCAAAAATCGAATTAAATTTCCTGAGGATTCACGACGCAGAATAGTTAAAAGCTCAAACCACATTCTATGCACTTCATCGTGTTGTTCTGCAACTAGAAAATCAATGTTATAGCTGAATAGCACGAAGCGAAGCCTGAAAAATAGTCATTCTATTCATTTCTAGTTTGCTACACTTGAAAAGTAGTACAAAAACGCTAGAAAACAGTCGGATTAATGCAACATCTTCGTAGAAAAGCCAACAACTCCTCTTTACATCGAGTAGAAACATATGCTCTCTATGCCACCTACCTTTGAATGTTAAGCATGGCTTTAGCTTCCATTTGCTCTTCCATTAGATCCTCACTAGCATATTTGCTCAGAAGCTCCATCTTCTTATGTTCCACCACCATCCTCTCAATCTCCTTCTCGTCTGGCAATGGTACATGTACCACATATTCTTTTTCTCTGTCCTTCTCCCTCTCCCTCTCCATCCTCTCCTCCTCTATCACATCCTCTTCCTCCTCGAACAATATCTTTGATCCCAAACCCACCTCCACTACCTCACCACTTTTTACCGCCTTCTTGGCTTCCCTCTTTATCTCTTCCATCTCCATCCATTCTTTCACAGCTGCAGCCCGCATCTTCTTCTCTGCTGGGCCCTCCAACTTTACCAATATTCCATCCTCCTCATCTCTGTATCCGTAGTAGCTGGCATCAATCCTCTTGTATATATCATACCTACACATATTCAGCAAACAAATCAACATAAGAATTGCCGAAAAATACCAAGCAGAAGAAAATCTAAAATGTAGCCACACAAAAAACATTAAAGGACAAAGTAATATTTTTTTTACACGTGTCCAACAAAGCTTTTATTCAACCTAGATTTTTGTTAAATACAATAATATGTAATGGCTACATCATACATGCATAAACAACATAAAGCTACAAAATTTCTGATAAACTAAATTTTCATTTATATATAGAACTTCCAACCTGCTAATTCACAATCTATCCACATTCCCCATGTATTTTAAGTAGTTCAAGTCATAAGACCATTTGCAACCTACTAACTAAAATCTGTCCACACATTATATCTTAAGAAAAAAACTGAACTTTCTTTTACTTAAATTACGTTCTTAGTGACATTATATATAAGAATGTTGGTGCAAGAAGCAGATCACAAATTTGGTGACAAGGCTAGTTGGCTGGAAGAAGTGCTACTTGATAAGTGTTATATAGCAAGACTAATATTGGGATCAATCTTTAAGTGAAATGATATTCAGAGTAGCAAATACCACTGCTTATGAACTTGAGCTGCAATTTTATAAAGGGCAGCCCGATGCACTAAAACTCCCGCTATGCGCGGGGTTAGGAAAAGGGCCTAACCACAAGGGTTTATTGTACGCAACTTTACTCGCTACACCCAAGGATCCTCTTCCTGACCAGCTTATTTGATAACGGTAAGCAAGCTGGAAGAAATACCATCAGATGGGGTTGTTGTCAACTTTCTTGTTCTCTACTTCACAGACACGGACAAAATGTGCTTCTCGGTGTTCTTCATATGCATCTTCACAGAGCTTCGAGGCTTAAGCGAGCCTTTAATAACTTATAACACTGATTTTATGCTAATGTTACATCATATCAAGCCAAAGGCCCATAAATTTGAGCTAATTGTGACATGGAAACAACATAATCTTCTCACTTTGAAGCTACTAAGAAGCTAACTGACAGCAAACTTGGAGTTTCTGAAGACTTACAATCATTACTAATTCATCTCAATGGTTGTTTCTCAAGCTCTCGATTCTCCTTGAAAAGTAGTGAAACCACAACCACATCCTTCAAGTTGCACAGTACCATCCAGATACACCTTCCAAGGTGGCTGAACTTTGACTACCATCACATTTTCAGCAGCAGGTAGTTCGTCAGATAACTTCTGATTGACCGATACTAGTTCCAAAAGGAGGACATACTTGTCCTCTCACATCCTTTTCAGGCCATATCCAATCTCATATTGAAATTGGAGATTTCACATTGTTAATCATTCATAAAAACAGGTTTTAACATGAAAAACTAAATGGAGTTTGCACTTAAAACCAGATAAACAGTTTTTCCTCAAAAATCCCCATTAGTCGAATTACTTTTTTGAGAAATTGAGACATTTAACTCAAGACTTGATGGTAAAAGAAAAAACTTGACTGGAATTGCTTTGACAATGAAATAAAATCCCAGCTCATAGAATGTGATTCATCATTGATGATGAAGTAGACTTGGTGAATTCTCCATCTTAACAAAGAAGAGTAGGGTTTGATTGAGTTCTATTGAATCTAACTCATAAGGACCATCAGGGTAGTCAAAAGAGAAAGCGCAGAAAAGCGTAAGAATTATGTACTATATTCATAATGGGGGTATTATGGACACTTCCTATGTGTAAATGTCTATCACACCCTTCGTAAAAAATAGGATTTTGCAATTCCAAATTTGAATTTAGTTCGCTCTCATCAAATTAATTATGTTAGATGTTCCCAATGCATTAAAGAATTTTTTCTCCAAGAAATAAAATATTTTGATGGAGGGAACATACAATGAAAAAACTTAAGTAATAACAGCTCCTCTTTATCCATTACATTAAGGTGCATGCTATACATCCATTAATTATAGCTTCTCTATTTTATATATGTTCATGCAGAACATAAATAATTTGAACCTTTTTGACTTTTATCCGCAAATATTAAGATAAACTAAAAAGGGAAAAGACATAAGTTACAACCCCTAGTTGTCCAAAAAAGTCATTTACACACTGATATTTTGGACAACTACAGGGTGTGACTTATGTCTTTTCCAACTAAATTAAGGGGTGTTGTATAGCATAAGACTAAATGAAAAGAAGAATAGAGGGGGTCATAGTTGCTTACTTTTTTCACATATGGAGTGCTGCAAAAGTAACTTTTTTTCTCCATCAGAATATTTTTTTTTCCAAAGCATTTGGAAAATAGGGGACAATTAATTTTGATGAGAAAACAAAACTCAAATTTGAAACTGCAAAAACACCACCTTTTTTTCACAAAAGGCATGTGAGATATTTTGACACATTAGAAATGTCCTTAATACACCCCCATTCAGGCCATTTTGGTGTGGTTGCAATAAATCACAAAGCATAATTATGTCGGCATGAAAAGTGATTTCATATATACATATATAATGTATATACAAGTTGCCCAAGTTTAGCATTGTAAGTTAGGGGCCCTCCCAACTACCTACCTGGCTTTACCTCTAGGGGTCTCAAACAAAGATCACTCGAACAAAGATCAAATTATTTGGAATCCGATCATTCAGAGGGGTAGAGAAAAGGCTGACAAGGCGGCAGAAGAGGTATTTCAAAAGCAGGGAAGGAAGTGTTTCTTAAGAGCACTTTATCAAGTATTCCTACATATTGCATGTCCCTATTCAATGCACCTACTGTTGTTATAGGAAAATTCAAGGGATTACAAAAAAACTTTATTTGGGATGCAGAGGACGAGGCAAAGAAGTTCCACTTAGTTCAATGGGAGACCGTGACTACTCCTAAATGGTGTTGAAGGTTTTTAACAAGGCACTTTTGGATAAATGGTTGTGGAGATTCGGGAAGGAGGGAGAAGTTTTATGGAATGGAGTGATAACGGAAAAATATGGAGTAATGGAAGGGTGAGTGGAGAACTAATGTGATTACTATACCCTTTCGGGTGTCATGTGGAGAAATATAATGAAGGAGGGTGAGTGGAAAACTAATGTGATCAGTATACCCTTTCGGATGTGGCGTATGGAGAAAATAATGAAGGAGTGGTAAGCCTTTTATGAAAACATTGCTTTTAAGGTTGGGATTGGGAATAGAGCTAGTTTTTGAGGCCAAAAGTGGTGAGGAGTTTGGCGCTAACAGATGATTTCCCGGTTTTGTATAGGACCTTGCCAAAAGGATTGAGTTAGGGGGTCACAAAGGGATGGGACTTTTTGGGATTTGAGGTTCAAGAGGAATTTCCAAGATAAGATTGGGAGGCGACCAAGATTCAGATACTGCTAGTTTTACTTCACTAGCATTGCGAGCTAGTTGACAAACCCAATACTTTGAGTTGGGATTTGGATAGTGTTTTGGACGGCAAAAGGTGACAAGGGCGTAGCGAGGCGAGGCGCTCACCTTTTTGAATTGAGGCGCCAATTAATACCAAATTCTTAAAATATTTAATTGCAAATAAATGTCCAAAATCTCAATAGCAATAACATATATTAGCAAATATTTCAATTCAAAACCTAATAATAGACACTAAAAGTCTAAAACTTGAATGATTCAATAATTCATAAGACAATTGACAAACAATACTAGAACTCTAAAAGTCTATTCTTCTTCAAGATTATCAAAATTAGTATAAAACTAAATTGATTATGAAAGAAATAAATATAGAAGAATTAAAAAAAAAATAAAAAAATATTGGCAGATTGCTCATTGCAGTCACAGTCAGTGACTCAGTACTCAGTAGCTCTAAAGTCCAAAAATATAAAAACAGAGCACTAGAAAAATATAGCACTCTGCTGACTGCTGAGTCGACTGAAGAAAAAGAGAGGAACTGAAGAAGAGAAGAAGAAGAAGAAGAAGAAAGAAGAAGAGAATTAAAAAAATGAACTGAAGATGAAGACTGAAACGTACCTGTTGAGAGTTGATGCTTGAGCAGCTGAAGAAGAAAGAAGAAACAAGAACTGGAGAAAGTCGCGACTTGTGCAAACTGCGAAGGAGAGAAGGATCGTGGCTGTTTGCGCAGGAGAGAATAGAGTGCAGGACTGCAGATTTGTCAAAAAAACCAAAAAAAAACCTAATATTTTCTTTTAATTATTAAATCAGTTCGTTTTTTTAAAAAAATACAAATGGCGCGCCATTCTCGCCTCGCCTCGCCTGGTCGCCTCTCGCCATTCTGTCGCCTTGCGTCGCCTTTTGGATCTCGCCTCACCACACAGAGAAAAGGCGACAAGCCATCGCCTTGCCTTGCCATGTCGCCTTTGGCGAGAGGCGAGCACCTTTTAGAACACTGGATTTGGAAAATAACAAAGTTTTCTCTATTAAGTCCTTCTATGAGAAGCTTTTGGGTAGGGCAAAGGACATTTTTCCATATGATTCGGTCTGGGAACCTTAAGGTGCCGAAGAAGGGGCGTTTCTTCACTAATTAGCAACGAGAGGGGTGATGTTGACGGCAGAGAATCTTAGAAAAGGGCAGGTTGTTTGCATAAGTTGGTGTTTCCTACGTAAGAAGGCAGATGAGGACGTGGATCATATTCTGATACATTGCAAACTAGCTACGAGTTATTGTGGGATATCTTTAAATGGTTTGGTGTTTCTTCGGCAATGCAGAAGCCCACGAAGGAGTTGATGTTCAATGGGAAGAGTGAAGCTAGGAGAAGGCGCAAAGCTTTTTTTGTGGATCATTCAGAAAGAGAAATATGAGAGCTTTTGAAGGGGAGGTCCAATTCCTTATTTTCTTTTAGCGCACCCATGTAGTTTCGGTTTGTATAGAGGATTGAGTCTCTTTCAGAGAGAACCATATTATGCAGGTTTCAGTTTTTTGGTATAACTCTTATATACGATCATTATGGCCTTGTCATTATCAATGAAATCTTTTACTTGATCAATAAAAAAAAGGTATATATGTGTATATATAGGCACATATGCGTGCATATAGCATGTATAAGTGTATATATATTATACATGCATATATGCATATTATACACCTATAGACACATATGTATATACATACTATACATGTAGGATTTTGCTAATCTATTACATTGCTGAAGTAGGTTAACAATGTACCCATTTTTTGTTTCTCTTAAATATCCTAACTAATCTCATTTGTAATGGGGATTTTTCGGTCTTTTACCCCAAAAAATTAAAGACAACAAATCCTTTCTCGTCATCTTCCCGCCACCCTCTTTCCCTTCAGAAGTACCTCCCAGCCAAGGAAATATTGCCTTTCCCATACTTTTAGACATCTATATCCAGAAGGTAGAAATTGTTGTAGCTTGAAAAACAATTCTTGATTTTTGTTTTTTAGGATACAGCCCACCAATTGAACAAGATCATTTCTAATGGCATTCCATAATACACTATACCAAAGGATCATAAATGACTTTCCAAGTTCTCTGAGGTCTGAGCAACATATCCTTATCCAAGACATGTTCAATAGTTTTATCTTTACTATATTATTTTGTATTCTAAAGAAAAACTATTGAAAACCTTAGCCATCAGTTTATCATTGCTTTCCTGTTCTCTCATTTTCTCTGTTTCCTCCCAAACAAAGACCACACATGAAGTAACTGGAAAAATTTAAGGAACAGAGAATGCAATTGAAGCAAGCTAGGTTGAGTTTTTTTGTAGTTGTGGACACTAGCTTTAATGTTGTTGCTTAGTTACAATTGGGAAAAAAGGAATTTATTAGAGCACTGTCAAAACACCGTTGTCAAACATATCAAAGACATTTAATAAACTTATCAACCAAAAAATACTAATAAGCAATTTTAGGCTAAGCGCCATCTCTTATTTAAATCTGTTAAGTAAATACATGTTTGTGATGGGAAACCAAAAACCATTGTAAACCAATCATTGGTAGTGCTTAGTCTTTCTCAAATCTATTTGTATGAACCAAAGAACCATCTCCAGATTGTCCTATTCATTTCTCTGATTTCATGTGTCTCAAGTCACTGACATTCCAGCTTCACCACATTTGGAGACAAACAACAACATCGCACCCTATTCCAACCAGTGTTCGGGAAAGCGAGCACTTCATCGCTTTAAGCGGTGAAGAAAAGTGAGGGCTGAAGCGAGGCACGTGAAATGAAGTGGCCGCTTCTGGGCTTGAAGCGCGATTCAACCAGAAGCGGCGAAGCGAGAAAAGCAGCGCTTTTATTTTTTTAATTAATAAGTGATCAATTTTAAAGAATAAAAAGAGTCGCGCCTTACCTTGTCCTTACGAAATACGAATAGTAAGGTTTCAGTGTACTCTTTCTTTCCAGTACTTTCTCTTTTCTTTCTTCTTCTTTCTGGTGCAGTGGCACTGCTAGCCTGGGATTTTTCTTCTTTTTTTCTACTCTGTTCGTTACTCTGTTTTCCTTTGTGCTGTTTAGCTTTGATTATTTAAATTATATATTGCTGATTTTTTTCCTCATAGTGATTGAAATATATATTGCTGCATTGTTTTGTTTCTTAACAATGACTAAAATATTGCTGAATTTTTTCTTAATAGTGATAAAATATAAAAAAAAGGGCAGCCCGGTGCACTAAAGCTCCCGCTATGTGCAGGGTCCGGGGAAGGGCCCGACCATAAGGGTCTATTGTACGCAGCCTTATCGTGAATTTTTTCTTAATAGTGATAAAATATAATGTTGATTATTTTTCTTAAATCTTATCCGCGATAAAAAATGGTTGACCCGGCATGAAAATCCGGGAAAAAAGTTAGTGAGATCATTAGGACAACAATTGTATGTCTGTTTTATGAGAAGACAACTAAAGGGGGCCTTTTTTAGTTTTTAATATGAATTTTTGCTTATATCTTTTGTCTCTATTTATTTTGGCCTTTTTTCTTTTAAATTGTGCTTCACTTCAATGAAGCGAGCGCTTTGCTTCACGCTTCGCTTAAAGCGTGAAGTAGGACCTTGTCGCCTTTTTACGCTTCGCGCTCCCCTAAACACTGATTCCAACCGATGAAGAATAACAATGTCTCTTTAATTTAGG
The DNA here is from genome assembly GCF_947179165.1 of Solanum dulcamara. Lineage (NCBI taxonomy): Eukaryota > Viridiplantae > Streptophyta > Magnoliopsida > Solanales > Solanaceae > Solanum > Solanum dulcamara. The sequence continues at coordinate 75,641,986 of NC_077238.1, read as the reverse complement.
ATCAGGTCTCCTTTTCACTGCTTTTCAATTTCCTTTAATTGTTATGAAGGTCTAGGTGGATTTCCTAGGTAGCTAAGTCGATATTCAAAATCCAGCATTATATGTAATCTTTTCAGTTAGTGATGAACTTTCTTCAGTTAAGGAGTGGTATTTTATCCCTTATTTCTTTATTGTGCAAGATTCCTTTATGCATAGAAGGTTGGGTGTTAGAAAAGTCTCTTTTTGTGGCTTTTTTTCTTTTTTTGCATACTTCTTGTATACGAGCATGCTTTTTAGATTAATAAAACTTATTACTTTATCAAAAAAATGTAAGTTTTTCAGCAAAACTTGCATTTCATCAAATAAAAAATACAGGATTGTATTTACTTCTTCTATCAATGTATCCCTATATATTAGTAGTAACTAGAACTCAAAGCCTAGATCTCTAGTGATTAATTTTTCCAGTTCGTTTGTATCACAAACACAAATTAATAATTTTTAATAAATTCCTATCAAGTTTTTCTACTAATTCTGGAAAAGCTACTCGTGATACATGTCGTAACATTGTACTAAACAAGCACAAATAAGAATATATAGATATAAACCAGATAACACATTCAGCATGAATGAGGTCAAAACCAATCAACCAATCATCTTTGATTCAATCCTAAGCTAGTCAAAACAACCTGTATAAATGGATTTAAGCAGCTAAAACATTACCTAGTTCTTCTTTTTCGCAATTCAGGAGGTTTCTCAAACAGCTCTCTAACACCAGGCAACTTCTTGGCAGCACCAAAATACCGATACCCAGGACCACGTCCACCCGGATTCGGTACATCAACAATATTCCCATCCAAATCCGTCATCTTCGCTGAATATTTTGTATAATTCGGGCCGCCAAGTTCAATAATCCTCCTCTCCCAATGAACCTTTTCTCTAATCAACTTATTAATCTCATCATTCAGGTCTCTCAATCGGTGTTCCCCAAGTCCTTCGTTTTGGATCTCAGCTACTTTTCGACCGATTTCTCTCATGATTTGCTGCCTCCATTTGTCTGCTTCAGCTAAATCACGGCACTCGGAAGCTAAATAAGGGCGGCGTTCTTTGGGTTTCTTCTTTTCTTCCTCTTTCATTGTGATGAATCTGTTTAACATTGATTGAGCTTTCTCTTCGTTACGCGCCATGGCTGGTTCAGTGAAATTGAGAAGACGTTAAACCCTAGAGAAGATGAAGAAGATGATGTTTCAGTTGGGAATTTTGGGGGAAAATCTTAAAACCCTAAAGGGAAGAGCTATTTCAAATTTTTTTATAATTTATAAAAGAAAAGCAAAAGGCTTTGTTCAGATATATAGTGTGTGTATTGAAACGGTGCTGTTTAGATCTATAACCGCCGCGAATTTAATTGCACCAAATATGTATCACCTTTTACCAACAATATGAGCATGAAGATTAATACTCCCTCCCAATATTCATGATTAAGATAAAAATCGATTCAAACTGATTAAATAAATTAATTTTTATTTGATTTGATTTTATATTTTAGAAATTAATAATATTAGTTTGATTTTGGTTTTGTTTTTAAAAATCCAAAGAAATAACTAAAACAACAAATTTTATACATATTTTTTTGTAGTTACTAGTTAAATATACGTGCTTTGTATGTGTTTATTGTGTTAATTATATATATATGAAAAACTTACTATATGTATGTTATATTACTAAGTACAAAATTTTTAAAAATAATGTAAGTTTTTTAAGATAAAAATACACTTAAGGAGAAATATTATAAATCACCACTATACCAATAATTAAGCAGTACAATTAGATGTAGGAAAATATTATTTCTAGAAAATTCTGACATCGACATCCGAATCTAGACACGACATCGATGATCGATTGGGATCCAACTCTGACACTCAACCTTAGACATGACTTCTGACTCCCTTACTCGGGACCCGACACCCAAATTGAGACCCGATATCTGAACTAGGTCCCTACCCTAATACCCAATATGGGACCCAACTTTCAAAGCAGGACCCGACCCAGACGCTCTACTCCCAACTCAGGGCCCGACTCTTGACCCAGGACTCAACTTTCAAATCGGACATTGTCACGACCCAACCCCGTAGGCCGTGACTGGTGCCCGAGTTGGGCACCCAAACGTACCCTTATCCCAAATTAGCCTTTTAACCGAATAAACATAGGTAGTGATTAGGAAAGATTTCTAAATAGATCACAAAAATAGATGTAGGCACGAGGGCCAATAGGCCGTCACGAAACACACTCAACCCAAAATATATATATAAAACCCACAACATAACTCTGTCTACAGACCTCTACAGATGATAGCATAGTCATATGACGGGACAGGGCCCCGTCGTACCCCTGACCAAAATATCCAAATATACAGAGATAAAGTCAGTACCAAAATACAAGCTCCGAACAAGGGAGCACTGTCAACGACGCAGAAAATATCCTAAACAGGTGGATCAGCAAATCGAACTTCGGTACCTGCGGGCATGTAACGCAGCCCCCCCGAAGAAAGGGGGTCAGTACGAAAAATGTACCGAATATGTAAAGCATGAACTGTAATAAATAAAATCATAATCTGAATAGTATGTGCAGAAAACAAAATAAATGTTCAAAATTTCAAAATGCTTATCATAATCACAAATCATATATGCAAAGACATATGCCATATCCGGCCCCATGTCATGGGACTCGGTGAACAAAACGTGGTCGCCCTCCCGTCATTGGCGCCACAGCACATCATAACATCAGAGTAGGGAATATCTCCGTAACAGATCATATCATATCAGATGGTCATATCAAATCAAATCATATCATATCATATATGTACATGGCACAGCATAACTCCGTGGCATAATATACACCACAACCCATGTACATGTCATACATGCCCCCTCACATCGGGGCACGGCGAAAAATGCAGAGAAGTACGCTTGATAACATATCCTGGCCCAGGCTCAGTGAAAGAGTGGTTACAGTATGCACGAGTAGAGTAGTGAGAGACTAAATGCAATTTAAAATACAAAATATTTATACAGACTCGATAGCATAATTTCGATAACAAATCATATATAAAAATACTTGAGTAATAATAATAGTGTAAGTCTTTTCAATGTCCCGATAGTCTATGTCAAAATAATTTTCTGAAATTGTTTCCATATTTCAGAATATATTATGGAACTTAACGGAATAATTAATCATATGATATTTGGAAGAGTAGCAAAGAGTTTCTTTCAAATTCTACCTAACATGAGCCAAACAGAATAACAAAGAAAAATTTAGAATAGTGGGGCCCACCTCGGTCAAATGAGGTGGCGTATCTAAATTATGCGCGTTAAATATCATAACGTTATTTATAAGAGTTTCAAGGTAGTTGGGTCCTATTTGAGCAAATTCTAGAGGTTTAGATAATTTTTCAAAAATATTCATAAATACTTAATTCAATTCTACTGAATAGAAAAAGGTCAAATTTAGGTGTCGATTTCGAAGAGTAGAGTCATCCCCGAGGCTCGTATCCAAACCTATTACACCTAAGACATGCCAAGAGAAGAAAAGGTAAAACTTTACATACCTTATCGGCTTTTCACGTTTGTCCAAATTCAACTCCCGTTTCCTTCAAAATCTACAATTGATCACATTTACCAATTACTATTCACAAGACTTTAAGAATTCAATTCTACCAATATTTGTCTACAAAAATTTCGGCAGCATCTCCCTTATATATATGACAACCCCGAGATTACAACTCGGTCACCATATCAACAACCAAGCCAACAACAACACCGATACCATCAACAATCAATTTAAAACGCACCATAACATAAATTGATTTCTTTTCCAACTAATGCAATAACTTTCAACCCAACTTTGCATTTCCAAATAAATATGAATATTTCATGTCCATAGTTAATTTCAACTCATTCCAACATAGGTGAAAAATATTCCAAGTAAACTATCCAATATTCATCAATTCCATATTTCACCCAAAAAATCCATAAATGCAACAAAACTATTACAATTCATTTTCTTCTTTCAACTTCATAATCAAATTTATTTCCTTCTTTCAACTTCATAATCAACAACAACAATCCATACTTTTAATAACTTACCTCCATATTCTTATAATATCATACTAAAATTACATAATTCTTACAACCCATTTTATTTCCAACTTACACCATATAAACTTCATTTATATCCCAAAAATCATAACAACAACTAACAAATTATACAAACTTATTTTTTTCCATTTCATCACCTAACCCATATTTCCAACTTCAATTAATTTCATCCAACTTCCATTTTCAACATCAAATATTTATCATACTACTATTCAAATACTACACCAAAAATACTACACAAAAATACTACACAAAAATTGAGTAAATCTTACTCATATAAGAACATGTATACACATGGCACCATATTACCATACAAACTTTCATATTTCCTTAAATTCTACACACCCCTACTTAAGGTTAAAACAACAATTTATACCTCAACATCAATACCTATAGCGTTTTATATTCACTGCACAACTAATAAGTTTTTTTTTTTTTTGACTTTAAACTTCTTCCGAAACATGTAGAAAACAAGTTGAATTTTACCTTAAAGATCTTGATTCTTTAACGCCATCTTCTCCAGCAATCTAATTCACGTTGACATAATTTTTTTTTCTCCTAAACTCAATTTGCAGCAAATGAAATGAATATACATCTTAACTTTTACTTAACAATATGTATATATATATATAACCCATTTGCCTTACACGTGCTCACTACTCACCATAGTAGTATCTTTATTACATATATATTATTATAGTTCTTGACAAAATGGGTGGGTTCCATAAAATATAAATTAAGCTAATTAATGGATAGATAACCACTAACTATTAACTATTAATCTAATCACAATTAATCAACTCCTAACTTCCACTAATATATTACTATCATTATTTTCACTAAAAGACATTTATACATACTTTATATTCTAATAAAAAAAATTGAAACGTAAAGGTTTTTATTATGTGTCCGAAAATGACCTTGCCTTCAACTTGAGTTGAATTGCTTACAAATAATTTGACGTATAAACCTACGGGATATAGCATATGTCCAGACCAACTAAAATTTATAAACAATTTGCGCACTAGTAAAACTCGGAGATAGAAAATCTCTACCTCGTATCCCAAATAATCTTGCCCTTACACGTATCGCGATTAGCTAAAAAATATATTTTAATGTACAAAAATACGGGGTGTAACAGACATGACCCCAACTCTCCACCCAGGACTCGATTTTCGAATCAAGACTCGTCTTCGACATCTCACTAATGACTGATTTAGGACCCGACCTCGAGATTCGACTTTTGAACTAAGATTCAACCCTGACACCCAATTTAGGACCCTACACCTGGCCAGTCCCTGACCCTAATAGCCGACCCATGACTTGATTTCTGAACCAAGATCTGACCTCAATGATCGATTCGGGATTGAACCTGACACGACCTTGACTTTGGATCCGAAACTCGACTTTGACATCCAATTAACTCGAAACACCATTTCAACACCTTAATTAGGAGTTGAATTTTGAATTAGTATCAGAAGAAAAATTATTAATTTATATTGGAAGTTTTCTTAAAAAGGACATCGACCGAAAGAAAAAAAGGTATAAAAATAAAAGGATAAAAAAACTAAAAATGGTAAAGCCAAACACATGTGTTTAATATATAAAACTTATTTTATTTTAAATTCCTAATGTAGAAAATTTAACATTAAAACTCCTAATAAACCTAGAAAACATAAAATGTAAACAATATATTTAGGTTATAAAATAAAAATTAATGAAAAAGTGTAAATTCTTAAAAATGATCATGATGAGTTGAAAAGAGTCCTTGATTAACTCAATTTCATTATTTACGGACATATTTAGTTTTAAACCTCTCCTTATATAATTAGGATTCATGAAATTTTTCATTATTTTAGGATACCTTAATAAATAAAAACTTCTACAAAATATTTAGGAGTTGGCCAATAATTTTAGGATTCATATTATAGTCCATATTTAGTATTATTAAATAATGATATAGTGATTGAAGAAAAATGATGAAAAGATGATTTTGTTTTAAAAAAAAGTCCTTTAATAAATGACAAAAAGTTCAAACAACATTATTATGGGCCTTCATGCTTTTAATATGGTAATATATTGTGTGTGTGTGTGTTTTAGTGCTACTGAAGAACCGTAACCCTTACATTAAATCGAAAGAATGAAATTCCAAAAAAAAAAATCGAATCGAAAAAATAAAATTGTAGAATTGAATTAGTTTGATTTTTTTGATTTTTTGATATTTATGTCCAAGAATGACATTGTTTTATAGTTCTTTTCCCCTTCATGTCCTCTAATAACAATCATAGGTTTAATTTTCAAAATTTGTATAAAACGTAACTTATCTATAAATATATATAATAAGTTATGAGAAAATATATTTATCACTTTAAGCGAGATATTAATAGTGGATTTAGAAATTTATAATTTTATATAAGTGGATAAAAAAAATCTATGCATCACACTTTGAATTTAAACCTATTTGAACCCCATTTATCATAAAGCTAGCTAGAATAATTTGTTATGTTAAGTTTTGTGATTGAAAGTTTCAAAAATCTAAACATGAAATATTTGAAATTAAAATTTCAAAATTTGATCATGGCCAAAAAGATAGCTGACGATTAATTTTTATAATCTACTCTTAATTAAAATCTATGATCAAATACTAGTTAAGTCATATGCATTCTTCTAAAACTTGGGACTTCTTGTGTTGCAACATCTCCAGTTCCAGTAAAGCATGAAATTAGCAAGTGATAATCTATTAGCATATGCTTATATTTTTAAATATTAAAAACAGTAAGAACAAGCACTCTGATAATTCTAGAGTAACAAAACTATCGCTTGACACATTAAAATAACTGAACTTTACGTACAATAACGATAATCATGCACAAAATCTCCAACAGTACTCAATGACAATTAAATGAAGAGTAATTCTAACAAAAACAGAATTAGTAGAGCAGAGGTTTAATTCAAGATCACGAAAGCAAGTTATATCGAAACCCAATACCAAGTGACAACTAAATGAAGAGTAATTCTAACAAAAATATCATTCAACATTCAGCTATTACAATTACATGAAAGAGTAATACTAAATAAAAAGACTATGGTGTGTTATTTTAGGTCCTAAATTCTTGAGTGTGAACTTGAAAAAGTAATTTGAACATTAAACTTGAAGACCTAGGATCCCAATATAACTCAATTTCATCACCAACATCCAAGCCGCGATCATTGAACAATCTCTCGCATGATAGAGAATAGTCATGATCATTGTACAACTTCCTAAAGCAAACACTTCCACCTTCATACTTCTTAGGATCATTCTCCTCAGTTATATCCCACACGTCAACACACACCTCGTACCCATTCGCCAAACTTTTGGCCACGTCCAATTTCCAGTATCGAAGAATATACTCACACATTTCAAGAAATGGAATCATCAATTTTTTTAGAACGACCTCGTTACGGATAATTTTTTTCTTGATCTGCCACAAATTTTCCAGATCGATTATTGGGGCACGATATACATCCCTTATCTCCACTAGTTCTCGAGTCATTACCCATGGTGTGTTGTTAACTTGACAGGCTTCTTCTAAAGCTTTTGATGGGATGAATTTGAGAAAGAATGTCTTTTTCATGCTAGTCAAAGACTTTTGATCATCCATCGAAGAAACTGTCCGAAGGATACAATTCCCCCAAAAATTTAATATATTGAAAATAGGTAGTAATATCTCTATTTATAATGGTGCAAGACCTACATTGAGTACAAATTGAAAAACCTATTTCCAAATCCTAAATAAATTAGGATTTAATTCCTATTCCAACTATGAGTGGGAGGTTTTTTTTTCCCGTTAAAATTGATTTTTTGAACAATTAATTTACGTGGTCTCTATTTTATAGGCTGAACTACTCAAAAAGGACGCGTTCTCCAATTTGATGCGGAATTTGGTCTAAATAACATTAATTTTTTTTAATTATTATTTAAGCAGAAAGTGAAAATGTATGTATCACTTAGACACTTAGTAATTTTTCATATTGTAACATGTACACACATCTGTGTGTGTATATATATGTTTTTTTTTTAAAAAAATATTTTCATCATATATATATATATATATATGCATGGGAGATCAACACATTAATAAAGAGTGTTAAATCCTTTATCGACATTAGTTAATTGTCATTGAATCCAATATCGCTATAGGTTTTAGGGTCATTTACAAAAAGTGTTAATTAATTACCTCTGAAAAAAATATATTAGGGACAATTAAGCTATTACCGTTAATTAATTATCGTTAAAGAACATTTTTGGTATAAAGTATAATACCATAAGTGAAACACATTGACAAACTAGAAATTCATACAAGGGATTCAAACAAATATCAAGTTTCATAAATGGGATTTTAATTCTTCTAATCTTTTTTTCAAAAAAAAATAAAATTTGAGATGAAAGGGATGTGACATCAAGATTGGAATATTAAAAGCTAAGTACTACCCAAAAAAAGAAAAGAAAAAGAGGAATGGTTTTCATTAGCCAGCATAGCTAAATTCCTATGTAGCTTCAACTTTTGCTGATCTCCCATGCATATATATAACCTAAAAGTTGTGATCTACCTATATATACAACCTAAGTTTGTTAATTTGATTTTTTTTGTTTGTATTGTTGTTTTATTTTTTGTTGTTTAATTTGAGTTCTCGGTTTGTGTATGAGTATGTAATATAAAAAATGTTGGAAGATTATATGTATTGAGACATGGAGTTTGTCTTATTTGTATTAACAACTACTCTAGAGGAATGTAGATTGATTTGAATGTAATCAATAAATGTTAGTATGAGACACCAAACATCAAAGTGAAATGAAGAGCAGAGCATGACATTCTACATTGTGGCAAATCAAGATTTTAGCATCAAAGTTTTGTTTGTTTTGCACCTACCTATTAAACATAACACACAAGTTCTCAAAAACTAGTATCTCTAAAAAAGAATACTAATAATTAATCAAAAAGCTCCATAGAACTATTGCCAAATAAGCAGCAACTCCATTTTAATCTCAAATCATTAAAAAAACAAAAAAAAAAACAAGAATAATCTCCAACACAAGCATCAACTACATTCTTTTTGGTCCAATTTCCTCAACCATCTATAATTGTCCCTAATAATCTTTTCTCTTTTTCGACTGATATTGGCTTCTTGATCCTGCAGCTTCTTCAATTCTTTCTCTAAATCCCTCAATTTTTTAGATGGAATCAAATCGATATTCCTCTGAATTGATGACAAATAACGTGTGTCAAAAGTTGCAGCCAAAATGGGATACTTGGAGTGAAGATCCATTTTTTTCTTCATAAGTTGAGTACCCCATAGTTTCTTCGAAAGATAAAACACTAAATCGTCAGGAGGGTTCGGCTTGTCCATATTATCACAAAACTTGGCGTTCAATCTATTAATCTCCTCAGTTATCTCAGGTAATTGGATATCCAATTTTTTATAGATATGTCCGGGGAAGATGCAGGGTTCATGAATGTGTTTTTCACGTTGAGATTTGAACACAATCAAATCATGAAGAAGACTTATTTGCTCTTCTTGACTCCACTTGTGAGGAGGAGGACCTGAAGCCTTACTCGGCTCATCCGCAGTAGTAGTAGTCGGCTTCATGGTGAACTGTAAGCCGGAGTCAAAAGAATAGGAAGAATCACAAGTATTAGAATTGGAAGGGCACTGACGCCGGGATAAGGGTTGGTCTACCTTGGAATCAAAATCAGAATCATCATCAGCATCAGAAGAATCGGAGTCAGAATCACTACGAAGATTAATCTGCTCTTGATCTTCACTCGCCTTACTTGCTGAGGTGGTTCGGGGTCGTGGGATAGTAGTAGTACTGGGCTTCATGCTGATTTCTAAGTCGGACTCAGAAGAATCAGAAGATAAGGGTTGAGGTTGGGGTAAGGGTTCATCGGAGTCGGAGTCGGAATCACCACCAGTAAATAGATGCTCCCATATAGAGGGTTCCAATAGAGAACACCGCTGGACCGGCATATTATGTTTTTGAGTTTTTCCTTTCTTATCTCGTCGAGGGAGAGAGGATTTGTTGTATTTATTATTTATAGGAGCCATGAATATCCTTGTTTAACTAGGATACTCCTATCTTACTTTTATCATTTCAAATAACAGAATTCTGTTTAATGCAATATCGGACTCTTTTTTCGAGATAATTATGTTCTAATATAACATATACAGTTACTTTATATAGTTTAACACTTATCTAAATTGGTCCAATTACATGATATCTCTAAATTGTAGGGCTTACATGATCCGTTGATTAGTTGGATTTTCTTGAGAGTTGAATCTTTCTCTCAACAAAAAATTGATCTTCAATCATTGTTGAAATTCGAAACTTCAAAGTTTTAAAAATTGGATTTCTACAAATAATTCATTTCGAGCGGGCATTATTGCAAAAGATGGTAACATAATGAGGACTCTAAATATGAAATTTTGGATGATTTGATGTAATTTTTGAGATGTTTTGGATGTTTCAAGGACGAAATCAGTTTTTATATAATAGTACATTATTGTATATGCATGTATAAATACATCTTATAATTTTATATAATCTATACTATAAATATTATTATATTTATAATATTTTAAAATAAGGAATCCTAAAATATATGGTAAGTTTTAGAAATTATAGAGTCCTAAAATATATTATTAACTTTAACAATAAATTATCCTAACTGTATGAGGATATATGTATATGAGTAGTTTACGCTAATAAATCTATATCCTAACTATATGAGGATATATATATATATATATGGGTAGTTTATTGATGGTAATATGATGCTATTTGGTAATTCACATGAATATATTAAGGGTAAGTCTCTATATTACATGCCGTTGAAGATCAATAGAACATATATTAAATATGTATGTTGATTCAGTTAGATGTCACTAATTATTTGTAGACAGATATTTGTATCGTTAGGATAAACACATATATTCTATACTTTTTTTTAATCAGTGCTCGAAGATAGTAATATAAAAATAATATAATTATTGACACCCACGTCATGAATCACATTAGACTTATCAGCTCAATTCTCTCAGGTCATAGATCACATCAACTCATCAGGTATCTGAGTTTTTAGCTTCACTCTTACTTAATTCTGAGGTTTGTTATGTGACAGTAATTCAGTGTTATGGTAAATATGAGTGGTGTTATTATCTTGTTCTATTAAAATAAACTCCACTGTTGAGTTGATCAAATATTTGAAATTACTCGACAATCAACATGTAAGATTTGAAACCCCCGTAAAAATGGATCCACCGACGTCTCTAACAGTTAATAGCTTAGGTATGTAATGGAAACATTGGATAGTTGATATATGAAATTAAAAAAATGTGATAGTTTATGTGTGTTAAATTATTGAACAACATATAATTTATGTAAGAAACTCACGAAAAAGTGATAGTTTGGATGTGTGTTTTGACTATAACACTTTATCATATAATAATTAAGTCAAAATTTATCTGCATTCATTATTTAAATAAAATCATATTATTTTACTATGATTAAGGTTATAACATATTAACTAACTATGGTTTAGCAATAAGAGTATGTGATCGTCGTTCCAAAATAGTTTTGACGTTTCACTTTTTTAGGGTCAATTGATCAATTTTCCAAACTAAATTCTATTAGAATACTTCAATATTTTAAAATTAAAATATATATCCAAAAATTATATAAAAATTACTATAAATTGTAATTTTTCTCATATTAGTACAATGAAAAAATAAAATCAATTGATCAATTTTCCAAACTAAACAATTTTCATATTATATATTACAAAACAATTTTCACGTCTTTATTCCAAGTTGGCAGTTGACAAACCGCCATATGATGAAACGTTGCAACTGAAATATAAGCCCCCGCCAAAACTCCTCTTACTCTGTTTCTCTTCAATGGCTTCTTCTTCTTCCTCTGAACCAAAAAATGAGATTCTCCGACTTGCAGGTGCAGATTTTCTTCCTTTGAACCAAAAACTCCGGCCTCTAATAATGAAAGATGATCCTCCAAAGAAGAAAGAAACAGCCCCTCCAAGCAAAAGTTACGAATTACAACGACTGAGAGCCATACAAATTCTTAACACTCCAGATCATGCTGCCCTTCAAGAACTTATCACAAACTTAGAAACATCACGGGTTAACAAAAGAATATACATGTTCTGCAAATCCAATTACCCAAATTCATTGTCTTTGAAGCTATCACATCTCTTCCTTAACTCATCCAATAACCCTGCTATCAAATCCACTTGTGCCCAACTCCTTCACTTTCTTCTCGATTCTCCCGATTTCTGGGATTCCACCTCACACGTCATCAGGACCGAGCTCAAAATTGCGATTCTTGAAATTCTTAAACAAGATAACCCCAAAATGTTTTGCATGAAAATGTGGAAGATGGCATCTCAGATATTCACCTGCATTATTGACGAAGAACAGGGGGAGTGGCATGATATGCTCAGTTTCTTTTGCGAGTCTCTAAATTCGGGTACAATATACATTCAAGATTCCGCACTTATGTTCTTTTTGGAGCTGCCCACATGTCTACACGAAGAATTGAGTCAGTACGTTCAACATCTCCGTTTAAACTTTTGGGATAAGTTTAATTCTTCCAAAGGAGAGAGAAAAGTTCATGCCTTGGCTGCTTTAGTCAATCTTGTTCTACATATGTCTAGTGATTATTACTCTCAGTTTCGTGATCTATTGATGCCAATGGTAAAAGCGGTCTCGGGTTTTCTCGATAGTGATGTTACAGAGGACAATGCACGGACAAGTCTCATGAAGTTAGCAGAGTTATCTGGGGCGGAGCCAAGGTTTTTCGACTCCCATTTGAATGAAGTGTTTGATGAAATGGTTAAAATAGGTTTTAATGATGAATTGGAGGAACAAACAAGATATCTTAGTGTAGAAATGATGTATGCTTTTGATGATATTGCGATAAAAAGGGTAAAAAGGAGCATTCTAGGAAGACTGTTTCATGTGTTGATGCAGATGATTTCACTTGTCTCGGATAAAACGTGTTATTATCTTCTTGGAGAAACTTTTATGCAGAGGATTTCACTGGTAAGGGGTGAAAAACTCCATATGCCTATAATACTCAAGATAATACCAGAGGATATGGCTTCATCAGATTGGCGGAAACGATATACAGCAGTTACAATCATTGGTGCCATTTCAAAAGGATGTGCAAAGGTATATTCCTAAATTTATTTCTTGGATATATGCTCTTTTTGGATCTTTTCACCTAAGACTGTTGTTATTCTCAGGCCTTGAGCGATAATCTTGCTGAAGTGATGAAGGTGCTCACGAAATCACTGAATGATTCCTCTCCCGATGTTATTTTTGCTGCTATTAAAACAGTAAAAGCTATGAGTGTAGAGCTACCTCCACATACGCTAGACCAACAAGCTAACTTACTTATTACTTGGCTACTTTTGGCACTTTCATATGGCAACAAACCCGTCAAACAGGTGACCAAGAATGATAGACTTTTCATTTCTTTCCTTGTCTTAAAATTCATATTTCTGCTGAAATTCTTATCATTCATAGGCTGCTGCTGCTTCGGCGATACGTTCTCTTTGTGAGAATTGCAGTTCAAGCATCGTAGAACCTCGCTTGGAATCAATTGTGAGCAGATTACTTGAACTCCTCCAGGTAAGAGATCTTGTGTGGATTTGCATTGACATTTCTTTTTCATTGGCATTTCCTTTAGCTTAAAAGTGTTTTTTCTTTTGTCTAACATTAGAGTGAACATGATGAGGTGCAAGCCGAGTCCTTAAACACTTTAACATCCTTTGCAATATCATCAAAGGTCCATCTCGATAGAAACTCTGACTCAGTTTTTCATTCATGCTACTCTATTTCCTTGGTAATTTGGATTTGATGGTTGTGTCTGACAAAATTATGATTTTGGATAGGATTTCTTCCGTAATTGCTATGATTTGATCATCACTTCCCTAAAAAAACATCTAGCTGGTGCAACCAGTAAATCGCTGAGAGACAAATCTGTTGAGTGCATTTGGACAGTTGGAATGGCTGTTGCAAAGGATATATTCACTAAAGATGCTACAGAGGTGATGTGTCGTTATTTCTTTTACATTATTTCAGCTTAATAGTGCAGTAACTGATTATAATTTTCTCATGTATGTAAGGTCGTGGCCCTTCTCTTGTCTGTGCGATGGTATTTAGGGGAGGATGATCACAGTTTGAAAGTTAACCTTCTACGAGTATGTATGATCCAAACTATTTATATTCTTGTACTTAAATGCTCCCAATATAATGGTCTACTATCTGTGTTGAAGGCATGGGAGCAGCTCCTCATATGTCTCGGATCCCATTTTCATCCATACGTGAAAGATCTTATGCCTGATCTGCTCCACTCTGCTAGACTTCGCTGGAATAGGTATGTACAAACTTCAAAAGTGCTTCATGACTAATTTGTACACTTTTCAGCTGAAAATTGTACATTTCTGCTAAATAAGTGACAGAAAATTGGAAGTGCAATAGTTTGTACATATGCTTAAGTGGGCAACAAGAATAGGTAATCAAGTTTAGCAATATAACATTGACCGGACAAGTTGTTGCGCTGAGCATGCATACTCTGCAATTTGAAAATCTTTGGCTTTTCCACTAAAACATTGCATTTCTATACAGTACCAGAGACCGTGTTATTTTGACAGAGAAACTTAAGGCATGTAAACTTTTGCTTTGCTTAACTAAACAGTTCAAAGGGGAGTTATTTCCATGGATCAATCAGGTTGGTTCTAAAGATTTGGATTTTCATTCATCATATGTCATTCCTGTTCAAATTTGACATTAGGTAAACATTATTTGTGCAGGTTTCTGAGATACTGTTATCACTTGTGAAATTTCATGATGGAGATATCAGAAAAATAGCTTTTTCAGGTACTTTTTCATTCTCCCTAATCTTTGATTTTATCAATTCTTTTTCCTTCAGTCATGTATTTTTGATACGTACTTTTTGTTCAAGTCATGCCGAAGCTATTGCTCTCAGCAAAACTTTCTATTGATGGCCCTTCAAATTCCCATCTGCATAAACTAGTGCTCCGATTTGTAAAGTCTCTGCTGGAAGCTCTGGATGAGGTGCCTCAAGTTTATATACTTTCCTTTTCCATTCCATTTGTTCTTTTGAATAATCAAAGTTGAGTTACATTTTATATGCAGGAAATTGATGGTAAAGTTTGCGCAAAGATAGTGAAATCACTAACCAAATGCATTGAGGTTGGTCATGTCCTCAAATTTCAATAGTGTGATCAAAAATCCTGTTTCTTTCTTGTCATGTTTTGGCTATTTGATATGTGGAACTTAACTGACACTTCCAAACAATCAACGAAATTCTCTCTACAGATTGCTGGAGGATTTCTTAGCAAAAAGAAAATTCAGCAGACAGCTAATGTGATAGAGCGGGTTCTTAAAGCAACATCAAGAAAACATTTTTCACAAGAGGAAGATGTGACTGATCTCGAAAAAAAGATCATTGAAAAGGTCCGTAGACACCATGACCTCCGAATACTTCTGATTGATTTCCTCTAGGTCTATTAACCCTTTTTGGTACAGGTTGTATACTACATTCACATATTGACGGAGATATACGAGGAAAGCTCCAAGACTTTGGTCGACAAAATTTTGGAATGTATAAGAGCTATGATGGTAAGTTTTCTTCATCAATAAACAAAGCTAAAACTTTTTTAAGTTTTTCTTTTATTTCATAACATGATATGATCTTCATGCAGAGAAATGATGCAACAGCAAAAGAGAAGGAAATTGCACTTCTAACCTTCAATGAAATCTCTCTGAAATGTAAAGAAGCTGCTAATAGGTAACTTGCATGATCTTCTCCATTGAGCACATTTGCATGTTGATATCTTACATACTGTACACTCTTGATTTTCATTCAGGACTAGTAGTTTATGATTTCTCACTGAATTACATTTGTCAGGTTCTAAGAGACACCGATAATCTGGCAACAGAGCAACGGATGAAGGAATTGAAGAATCTTATACTATCATGTTCCTTTCCTCATTCTCCCTTGAGGTTTAACTGTACCTACATCAGAAGCTGTTGTGACATGTCACACGTTTAATCTTGTACATTCAGTAAAGGAAAATGGAATTATCTACCAATACCTAGCTACTATTTGTATAGTTTCAAAACAGCTAAAATTACTTTCCTGTTGAGAACTTGTAAGGATGTTTACATTTCGATGTGAAATGTCTTGATAGATGTAAATCTTGTGACTCTTGTGTTGAAGCTGTATTCTTCAGTTACCGCAAATCATGACAATGAAGCAAATATGTGGAAACAGATTTCTTTGATAATAAGTGCAATTGATATAGTTCGTATTAGTTGATAGAATCACCATGAAAACTCTGGAAGAAAAAATTAGAATTAATACAACCATACTCTACTTGTTGATCATCATCCAAGACACACCACTCAATTAAAGCACAGCACAGACTTGTAACAACCCAACCTTAAAGACTTGCTCCCTCACACACTCTATTTAAAGTCTCTCACCTATCTGTCAAAAGGTCTATAGTTCTATTTCCTACACGAGCACTCACAGGAAGATAGTATATCGCTCACGTCTCACTATTGGTTTTACCAAGTAATCACTATACTTGTGGATATTATTCCTATTTAACTGGAGGTTATGCTCATATGTACGACAAATTTGAAAGCTTCAAAGTCAGAAAAAGTTGGATGCTTCATTAAGCAGCTCCAGAAAGCCTCTCCACACATTCTTAGAGGATATCTGATTCATCTACAGCACATGGTCTCTAGTAGCTTATCTTGTTACTGTAACACCCCCCAAAAATTTCCCTAAGATTCGGACCTTTCTTGTATTCGTGTAGGGTCGAACTCTATTATTGTGAAGTATATGCATGATTTAGGACGAGTCCCTGAGTAATTGAAGAGTGTTAGAGGTGATGTGGGGTCACAAAGGACCCTAGGACCAAGCTAAGTCCAAAAGATTCGCCGTGGCTAAGTTTTAGGATGAGTTCGTATAAGGGGGTCGACTTCTAACGACCCTATCTTTTGGAAAGACGACAATCTAGGTGGACCACGACCTATTAAATTAAAGGTCGTCGAGTCTTCTTTCCAACGCCACCAAGAATGTAATTTTTGAAGTTCGGAGTCAAAAGATATGACGATCCTAAGGCGAACTAGCACGGCAGGAATTTCAGGCCTAGGTTGCAATGGCTGGAAATCTGGGCTTGGCGCCACAATCGCGCCAGGAACACGCCTCAGTAGTTTGGCCCCTGGCGCGGCGCGCCACTACGAGATGTGCAGGGTTTTCAAGCCTATTTTCCAGAACCCAGGCAACTTGGGCTTGGCGCTGTAAGGGCGCGACGCGCCACTATCGCGCCACAAAACAGCCTCAGTAGTTTGGTCCTTGGCACGATGCGCCACTATCAGATATGCAGGTTTTAAGCCTAAATTCTACTTGGCGCCGCAGTGGCGCGACGTGCCACTATCGCGCCTAGAGTGTTTTTGGCCTATTTTTCAGAATTTTGCAGAAAGGGAAATTTGGGAATTTTCCCAAATTATATATGTATCAGCCCTAGAATGTTTTGGACCATTATTTTCAGCTCCTCTCTCTCTCTCTAAAAGCCCTAGAAATCCCTCTCTTCTTCTTCAATCCTTCTCTAACAAAGATTTCATTCAAGAGCTTCAAGAGATTCAAGCTTTCCATTGAAGACCCAACATCAAGGTTTTCTTCAAGTCTTCACTAAGGTATGTAAGGCTATCCAAAACATGGGTTGAGTCCACCCATGTGCCCTACATCTTCTTTTGATTTATTGTCCATAAGAATGAAGCTTATTGATAGAGGTAGGTCCAAATAGGTCCTTTTCATCTATTATCCTAATTTCCATTATGATGATGTTGTGGAGTCAAGAGAGTGATGTGCTTCATGTTGTTATGAGTTGACTGAGATGAGGTGTCGATCATATATTGTTAATTTCCTAACTATGTTGATTTTGATAAAGAAATGTTAATTTTCTTAAATATGTTGTTTATCTTGAATTGTTGATTTAAAACCTTGGAGTTGTGTTGAGTCCCAAAAGATTTGTTAAATGAATAGAGGAACGATTGGATAGGTTTACATGTTGTTATGAATGCATATTTATCTACTTTTGAAAGATATGATTGAGATTGATCGGATAGTATGATTGGGAGAGGTTTGATTGTGATAGAGTTGATGAGTTGACAAGGTCGTAAATGAGACTTGTCGATATGATTTGATTGAGTTGATTGGATGGAGTTTTATGAGCATTGAGTCTTGGGAGGAGTATCGAGCACCGAATTGGGTAAGAGTATAGTCCATACTCGAATCCAATAACTACGTCGCCAAACGTAGGAGGGGATTGAACCGTTAAAGTCGGATGCTTCCCCAAATTTATTGTCCTGACATTATAGGACTTGGTTGGATTGGATCCATGATTGGTTGATTCGTTCTTGCCCTGGCAAAGTATGAACGGACGCGACAACAACGTTGGTTTGTTGTACTGTCACTGGCTCATAAGTGATGGTTGTCGGATAAGAGAAACTCCCATATAGGTCTTGATAGTACTCGGAGTCAGATCGAGTTGAGTTGTATGTGATTGGTCCCGTCTAAATCATATTCTTGTTTAGACTTAGGACACTTGATTGAGTTGTTATTTCTCTTGAGTTGAGATTCTGAGTTGATTTGATTCGGTCCTTTCTGACGTTGTTTCATTCGGCCATTTTACATACTCGTACATTCCATGTACTGACGCCATTTGGCCTGCATCGTTTCATGATGCATAGACAGGTACTAGAGATCATCAACCGGTGCACCGTTGAAGATCCACAGACTCCCAGCTAGTTGGTGAGTCCTCCTAGTTTCCGGAGGATGTTGAGTCTCCTGTATAGTTTTGTGTTGTTTCCTTTATTTTGATTGTTGGTAGCCATGGGCTTGTCATTGGCACCTCCTAGATTGTTGATAGAGGCTTCATAGACCGGAGCGTAGAAATGTTGGATTGTTCTTTTGAGTAGTTCTTCTATAACTGTTGGTTGATTTGATAGTTATTTGGCCTTTGACCCTAAATTATGAATAGTACTTCATTGATTGAGTCTTCCGCAGAGAGAATGTGATTGAATGAAAGTGTGACTGGACCAGGTAGTTTGCTTGAAGGTCAGAAATGGCTTTCGAGTGCCGGCCACGCCTAGGGTACCCTCTCGGGGCGTGACAGTTACTTCCTGATAATGATAAAAAGTTGTTGCAAAAAAATTTCAATCAAGTTATTGGTCTGAAATAAACACTCAATGAGGATGGCATTGTTGATGACATTGCTAATAAGCTGCGGAAAGAACTGTTTGGAAAGAGGTACCTAATTGTCTTGGATGACTTGTGTGTGATATTGCAACATGGAATGAGCTAACAAGACCTTTTCCTCAAATTTAGAAAAGAAGTAGAATTATTTTAACAAGTCGGAAAAAGGAAGTGGCTTTGCAAGGGAAACACCACAGTCATCCTCTTTATCTTCGATTGCTCACACCAGAAGTGTTCACACCAGAAGAAAGTTGGGAGTTATTAGCAAAAAGGTATTTGGAGAAGAACATTGCCCTGATGAACTATTGGTTTTTGGAGAAGAAATAGACCGAAAGTGTGCAGGGCTTCCTTTGGTACTTGATCTGATTGGTGGTGTCATTGCAAGGAAGGAAAAGAGAGGATTTGTGGCTTAGATCTTCAGCAGAATTATTGTGTTGCAGCAGAACATGAAACTAGCAACTGATCATCTATTTTTCATACTAACAGCACTGAGGGCTTTGCGAAATTTCATACCTAAACTATTGGGTGCTCACAAAACCCCTCAAGACTCAACTACATTAGAACACCCCTATTTTACTTTACCTGATTAAAAAAAATTAAAAAAGAGAGCACTATAATAATGCCAAGTACAGGAAGGGGAACGCACAGACTAAATTGGGAACTTCAAGAATGACTAGACTCCATAGTGCAAATATTCCAATTTCGGAATCAAATCTTCAGCTATTACAATATATGAAAGAATAATACTAAACAAAATACTATGATAGTATATAGTTTTTGGACCTTTCACTAAGATCTAGAATCCCAATAAAGCCCAATTTCATCACTAACGCCTAATCCACTATCGTTGAACAATTCGATATATGAAAGAAAATAGTCATCAATTACAGATGCTTCTGATGAACACCGTCTCTTTGATGTTCTGTGCATATTTCTGTTAGGTGAACGTGGAGAACTACAATGACTAATGCTAATGCAGACACTTGATTACTAGAATTCAAGTATAAAGCAAATTCAGATCAGCAAAATAAAGGTGTGAAGACGATCGATGATGTCAGCAAATTCAAGTAAAAATGCAGAAAAGGTTGTATCGAAAGAAATATACAAACTGAGAAAGAGGACAGAAAGCAGTTATTCCAATCACAAGTACAAAAGGCAGATTAAATTTGAGAAAAGAATAATCATATATTCCAATTAGGAACTTCAAGAATCATCATATATTCCAATTAGGAACTTGAAGAATCATCATATATTCCAACCCAAAGACTATGTTATGTTGGTTTTTGGTCCTAATTCTTGAATTATATACAGAATTTGAACATAAAACTTGAAGATATTCCCTACAGGCCCCTAATCTGTCAATACAGGCCTACTTGCTGAATCACCAACCTTAGAAAACAATTTCAAAACAATTGTTGAATGCTTAGGACGCCAATATAGCCCAATTTCATCATCAACAGCCAATCCGTGATCTTTGATCAATATCATGATCGATAAAGAATAGTCATCATTACGCAGCTTCCTAAAAGTAGATCTTCCACCTTCATACTTCTTAGGGCCATTCTCCTACGTGTCATCCCACAAGTCAACAAGCAACACCTTCCCGTTCACCAAACATCTTGCCATCTCCAAATCCCAGTATGGAAGAATATACTTAAACACCGCAGAAAATGGAATCCACAGCTTTTCAACACAGAGTTCTTGATGAGTAATGTTTTTCCTGATGTGCCTCATGTTGTTCGGATAAAATATCATGTCAGGTCCTGTCTCTATTAGCTTTTGAGTCATTATCAATTCTCTCTTAGGAAAAGAAAGGAACATATTCTGCTCCTTCATGTATATTCACCTTTTGCCTCAAACCTTCTACTAGTGAGCTCCTGTGCGAAATGGGATCATGGTACGTCCTTATCTTGTGCATTTGCTCTGAGTATAATCTTCTTTGTAGAAGTATTTTCCTTTACTTCTGCTGACTTGGCTTAGATAAATTGTTGCCAAAGAAGAGTATATTCTTATCTGAATCAACAACAAAAGAACTTTGGAAGTGAATTTTAGTAATGACAGACACTTGTGTTGTTTATTAGTAGAATGGATTGTACGTGTACTTTTCATTTGAACCAACTATGTTTAGAAGAGGACACAGAGTTAGAGAATTTGAAAATATTATATCAGCTATCAATAAATTTCAGGTTAGCTAGGTATATTTTGGGCTTCAATCATGTGAATGTTCCGAAAATTCATGATATCATTGCGGAGGTATATTTTCCGTATCCATCAAATGAAACTGCTTGACTATATGAGTCTAGGAATAAATATCTCTTCAGTAGCTTAAATCAGGAAGCAGTAGGAATTAGAAGAAATGCAAAATCTGCACAGATGTAACATGGCGTTTCAGATTTTGACCTTTTAACTATTGCATTATTCGTGGAAGACCAAGCTTTGTCCCTATTGCCACACATACATAGAAGTTCATACCTATTGTCTAATTGAAGAGTAAATGTATCCCCACCCCTGCTTTGAAATTTTGAAATCTTGACCATCGAGCTATCCGTTAAGGGCAAAACTTATGTTTCTTTTCCATCACATACCTAGCAATTGATATGGGATAGAACATTTAGTGTCAATAAGGCAAAAAACATGACCTTTTGGCGCGTGTTGGAGAACTTACCAGGGAGGTGTCCATTCTTGTTTGCAACTTAAAGGAGAAATCAATCAGTGGAGAAAACTAGTAAAACAAACTTTGCAAAACTACGATATGTGAGAATCGATGATTGTCCTGTCTTGAACTAACTGTGTTCGAAGAGGACACAAAGTTAGAGAATTTGAGAATTTTATATCAGCTCTATCTTCTCTGTGTTTGGAAGATGCAGAGGATACTATTACTGCTTTGCGAAATTGCATATCTAAATGATTGGGGGTTCACGAAACCCACCGAACTACATTATTCTCATATTAAAAGAGCACTATAGTAAATAAGGAATGAAAACACAAGTACAAAAAGAGTAATCCTAATAAAAAGATTATGGTATGTTGTTTTTGGTCCTAAATTCTTGGACCTTTCACTAAGCGTGAACCTGAGAAAGTAATTTGAACATTAAACTTGAAGATCTAGGATCCCAATTAAGTCCAATTTCATCACCAACACCTAATCCTCGATTGTTGAACAATTGGATGCACGAAAGAGAATAGTCATCATTGTACAACTTCCTTAAGCAAAC
The DNA here is from genome assembly GCF_947179165.1 of Solanum dulcamara. Classification (NCBI taxonomy): domain Eukaryota; kingdom Viridiplantae; phylum Streptophyta; class Magnoliopsida; order Solanales; family Solanaceae; genus Solanum; species Solanum dulcamara. Next base: position 75,619,286 of record NC_077238.1, on the reverse strand, counting down.
ACTTCCACCTTCATACTTCTTAGGGACATTCTCCTCAGTTACATCCCACACGCCAACAGGCACACCATACCCGTTCTCCAAACTTTTGGCCACATCCAACGTCCAATATCGAAGAATGTACTCAAAAGTCTCGTAAAATGGAATCACCATCTTTCCTACAACAACCTCGTCATTGGTAATCTTTTTCTTGATCTGCCACGGGTTTTTCAAATCAATTTTCGGGGCAGGGTATAAGTCCCTTATCTCAATTAGTTCTCGAGTCACTACCCATGGAGTGTTGTTAAGTTTGCAAACTTCTTCTTCAGCTTTTGATGGAAAGAAATTGTAAAAGAATGTCTTCTTAATGCTAAGCAAAGGCTTTTGATCAGACATTGTAAAAATAATACACCGATAAAAAGAGGCACAAGCGCTTCTATTTATAACATAATATTGTAAACAAATTAGGTTTTTGTTCTCCAACTTTGAGCGGGAAACAAAGAATTATTATTATTGTTAATTATGTTTTGAATATTTCCGGTCTATATTTTAAGAAACTCATAATAGATTTGGGAAAGAACCTTTTGCTTGTCTTGTATATATAACACACAATCAAAATACTTCTTTTCACTACGAATAGGACACTACCCATTTTTTTATTAATTTCAACAAAAAACCTTATTTAACTCGGAATAGGACACTACCAATCTTTCTTCTTCCTTTTTTTTTTTAAAAAAAATATTTGCCTTGATAATTTTAATTAGATTTTAAATCATTATGTTTACATTAAATCAATATTTAATATTTTCTTTAATTTATCTATGTATAATATAGGAGCACACTCAGGTTCCTACGCAAATATCAGACACCAAATAAAAAAATTAGAAAAACTGGGACACACTTTGGACACAAGAATGTATCGTTGAGCTCTTCTTTAACTAATACAGGTGGATTCCATCCGGACCATCTAAAATTGGCACTAACTTTCACTTAGACACCTTAACTAGGTTTTAATAATTTTAGACACATCATATTAGACTCCTCTATGTCATTTTGACACTTTTTACGGACATGACAAAATGAGTGTATACATTCATCAATAGCGCATGAAAGGCTTGTATTTAGCCATTTTTTATTTTTCTCTTCTTCTACTTCTCCATTTCTCAAGTCACCATGTTCCACCATTTTCTCAAGCTCAAACTCCTTCAATGGAGGTCAAAGTTTTTTGATTCAAATATGTTTTCAAGCCATATTTTTTCTTCTAATTCTTTAATGTATTGTTTTTCTAAATTACCTTTTTTTCATCGGAAAAAATGAATACCAACATCCATGCTTCATACTTTTTCTCTCTTTCTTTCTCTTCCTCTACCTCTACCCCTCTTTTTTTCTCACAAAACAACACCAAAATAGAAAAAAAAAATATATGAAACAATTAGAGAAAATAATAGATTGAGAAAAATACAAAAATATTATTGGATGTAATGGAGATGACGACTTCCAGCAGAGCCGGGTGAGGGGAGGGGTGGGAGAGGATGGGGTGAAATTAGTTTTTTTAGAATATTATTTTTATTTTATTTATTAAATAAATTTTAAAATAGTATTTTTTTACTTAAAATGACAAATGTAATCATTTAATTGGTTGTTTGCCACATCATCAACGAGTGTATTACACATTTACACTCTACTTCAATTTTTTGCTGATTGTCAAAATGACACAACGAAGTCCGACATGATATGTTTAAAATGAATAAATTCTAATTATGGTGTCTAAGTAAAAGTTGATGCCAACTTAGGTGGCCACCAATGGATTCCGTCACTAATAGATGAATTAATATACTTCTTGATAGTAAGAGAATATTTGCAATAGGTAGTGGAGGATTTAAACAATTCTAAACTGAATTGATTACACTAAATGTTATTATTAATTTTAGAAATATGAACACTATTCATCTTTTACATTTATTTTGTACTATCACTTTATTATTTTTTTACAATAATATATTCAGTGAAAACTTACTAAGTGGAATTTGGAGAGAATAGAGTCTACACAAATCTTACCACTACCTCGTGGAGGTAGAGAGACACTTCATTATTTTTTTTAAATGTAAATTATATATTTAATATATGAATAGATTTGAAAAGAAGGCTAAAACGGTCATTTAATTTTATGGATATTTTTAATTATGTCTTATGCCTTAATCATATTATATTTTTAATTAGGATAAATGAGTGTAGTGATAGAGGAGTAAGGACATTATTTATAAATATAATATGATTAAGGCATAAGGAGTAAGGACATTATTTATAAATATAAAGTTGAACATTTTGCTCTTTAAATTAACAATCTAACTTATGCCTAGTCACACACAAGTTCTTTAAATCTGAAGTCATGTTGGGGTATAATATAAGATATTATAATAAGAAAAATATAAATTTATGCCTCATAAAAAAATATTTTTTATAAGTGATCGACAAAAAATAAAGACCACTAAAGGAGAAGTGCAAATGAGACCACTATAAATTCGTTTGAAAACTCTTGCACTATTAATAAAGGGAAAATTATGTGATATGACAAACATTATTATTTTATTACTCCATATGGGTATAATTTTATTTTATTATCATGTGTGAGTATATTTTGATGAAATTTGCTATGGAAGGCGGGCCCCACTTTCTGATTTGTATCAAAATCAAAAACGTTTCCACTTCCCCTTTTTATTTCTGTTATACAGTTCTCTTCCTTTCTCAAAATTCGCTCCTAAAATCTAGCCGTGTATCAATTTTGAATTTACGTACACCAATCTTACTCTCCCTCCTAATTGATAATCTCCATTAAGAATCGGTCTTCTAACTAGCAATAACAGTACTTTCAAAAAAATATGCCGCCGTGCAAAATCGACCACCGCCGTGGTGAGTTGCCTCCGGTTGAAAAAAGGCAAACAAAACACAATACGCCGCCGTGCAAAACTGGCCACTGCCATTGCTTCCGATTCCAAGTTGTTCTACTTCGCTGTCAGACAAGTAGGAGATAAAATACGACGCAGTCTAGAACCTCTCTAGTCACCGACCGTCGTCGCTGTTGGCTCTGATTCCAAACTGTTGTCGCCGCCTTTTGCTAGCAGATCCGTAAACAGCGCAACATACTTATTGCAGTTGTAGCAGCTTGCCGGAGTCGGCGAATAGAGACATCCATAACCGAAGAGAGATTTTCTCTGCAGCTCTCGACCCCAGGGGCGGACCCAAGGCAAGTTCAGGGGGTTCATCCGAACCCCCTTTGTTAAAAAATTATACTGTATATATAAGATAAAATTTTTAATTTATGTGTATATATTTAACATTGAACCCCTTGAGCATAAGTCAAATGACTAGCTCAGTGGCAAATGAGGTTCAATATTTTGCCTTAGCTTGTCTCAGCTCGCGGGTTCGAATCCGAATAAGCACATTTTTTTTTCTAATTAGCGTGTTATATTTTTTTTGAACCTCCTTCATAAAATTCCTGGGTCCGCCAATGCTCGACCCTATCTGTTGAACTGCAAAATTAGATCGCCAATTTCTCTGAAGCATCTCTCACAAGTCAAGTTAGATCTACCATATACAACAACAACTCATCTGTCATTTCAATATCGTAGTCTTCTTGGCGGTTCGTCATTCAAGCTTGCTGATAGGAGATCAAGATCAACCACCTTCGTCAGATATGGTGGAATATAGGTTTTTAGTGTGACATAGAGAAAGTTGCGGCGGCAGAGCTCGTCACACCACCACAAGATTAAGGCTGCATATTTTGGTATATTTTCTTTGCTACTTCTTTCATGATATTTGTTATCTTGCAACATTTCTTTGTTCTATCTGTTTGCTGGGTTTTGGCTTGAGGATGTAACACCCCTCAAAATTTTTCTCTAAGATTCGGACCCTTCTTGTATTCGGGTAGGGTCGAACTCGAGTATTGTGGAGCGTTTGCAGGAGTTAAGACGAGTCCTTGAGAAATTGAGAAGTGCTAGAGGTGATGTGGGGTCACGAAGGACCCCTAGGACCATGCTAAGTCCAAAAGATTCGTCGTGGCTAAGTTTTAGGATGAGTTCATATGAGGGGTCGACTTCTAACGATCCTATCTTTTGAAAGACGACAATCTGGGTGGCCCACGACCCATCAAATTAAAGGTCGTCGAGTCTTCTTTCCAACGCCACCAAGAATGTAATTTTTAGAGTTCGGAGTCAAAAGATATGATGATCCTAAGATGAACTAGCAAAGTAGAGATTTTCAGGCCTGGGTTGCAATTGCTGGAAAACTGGGCTTGGCGCCTACAGTGGCACGATGCGCCACTATCGCGCCAGAAACATGCCTCAGTAGTTTGGGCTCTGGCGCGGCGCGCCACTAAAAGGTGTGCAGGGTTTTTCAAGCCAATTTCCAGAACCAGAAAATATTAGCCTTGGCGCTGTAAGAGCGCGACGCGCCACTATCATGCCAGAAACATGCCTCAGTAGTTTGGTCTCTGGCGCGGCGCGCCACTGCGAGGTGTGCAGGTTTTAGGCATAATCATCCTGGCGCTGCAATGGCTCGATGCGCTACTATCGCGCCAGGTGCATTTTTGCCTATTTTTCAGAACTTTTGAGAAGGGGCAATTTGGGAACTTACCCAAATTATATATGTATCACCCTAGACTATTTTGAGATCATAATTTCAGCCCCCACTCTCTCTCTAAAAAGCCCTAGGAGTTCTTCTCTCTCTCTCTTCTTCTTCCTCTCCAAATCCTCCTCCAACAAGAAGAGTCCCAAGAGCTTCAAGGTTTGAGTTCTCCATTGAAGACCCAACCACAAGGTTTTCTTCAAGTCTTCACTAAGGTATGTAAGGCTATCCAAAACATGGGTTGAGTCCACCCATGTGCCCTACCCTTGCTTTGAGGTTAGATGTCCATGAAAATAGAGTTTCTTGGTATGGTTTAGGTTTGAATGAGTTTTGTCCCCTATTTATTTGATGCTATATGTGTTGATGTTGTTGAGCTAAGAAGTTCCTAAAACCTTCATGTTAGTATGAGTTGATGGAGATGACCTGTTATTATATTTTGTTGATCTCTTTAGCCATGTGATTATGTTGCTTAAGTCAATTTCCTTAAATGTGTTATTCTATTTGTGTTGTTGAGCTAAAGTCATAGAGTTGTGATGAGTCTTGAGGAGATATCATAAATGCTTACCTAAATGAGACTTGATTGAGTTAATTGGAGGATAGAATTCACGAGGTCCTAAATGAAACTTGCCATTATGACTTAATTGAGTTGAAACGAGAATAGAGTTGATGAGTTGGAAATGTCTCACATGAAACTATCCGTGAGGGCTTGTTTGAGATGATTGGAGGGAGTCTTATGAGCATAGAGTCATGGGAGGAGTATCGAGCACCGAGGCGGGTGAGAGTATAGTCCGTACTCGAACCCCAGGAACTACGCCGCCAACGTAGGTAGGGATGGATCCATTAAAGTCAGATGCTTCCCATGGGATCGAACCGTTAAAGTTTGATAATTCTCATTTATTTGTCCTGAAATGATAAGACTTGACTAATCGATGGTATCCATGATTAGGGAGGCGTTCATGCCCTTGCAAGGTATGGATGGACGTGGCAACAACTTCTAATTGTTGTACTATCACCGGCTCATAGGTGATGGTTGTCGGATAAGAGAAACTCCCATTTAGGTCTTGATAGTGCTCCGAGTCAGTTTAGTTGAGTGGCTTATGAGTTAGTCCCGTCTAAACTATTCTTGTTAGACTTAGGACACTTGAGTGAGTTGTCATGTATATGTGAGTTGAGACCATGAGTTGATGTTGATGTTTCCTTGATGTTTGTTTCATCCGGCCATTTTACATACTCGTACATTCCATGTACTGATGCCATTTGTCCTGCATCATTTCATGATGCAGAGACAGGTACTAGAGATCATCAACCGGTGCTCCGTTGAAGATCCACATACACTCCCAGCTAGTTGGTGAGTCCTCCTAGTTTCCGGAGGATGTTGAACTTTATTGTATAGTTTTGTTGTAGTTTCCTTTACTCTGATTTCTTGGTAGCCATGGGCTTGTCATTGGCACCTCCTAAACTTTGATAGAGGCTTCATAGACTAGAGTGTGGGGAGGTTGAACTGTTATTTTGAGGAGTTCTATTATACTTATTTTGTTGAGTTAAACATATTTGGCCTTCGGCCCCCATATTGTAAATAGCATGTTATAATTGAGCCTTTCTTTGAGCGTATATGACTGAATGATGGAATGATTGAATTAGGTGGTTCGCTTGATGGTCAGAAATGGCTTTCAAGTGCCGGTCACATCTAGGGTACCCTCCTGGGGCGTGACAAACATGGTATCAGAGCCCAGAGTTCAAGTGTCTTAGGGAGTCTATGAAGCCGTGTCTAATAGAGTCTTGTTTATTGGTGTGTAGTGCACCACACTTTTAAGCAGGAGGCTATAGGACATTAGGAATTGTTTCCCCTCTTTCATACTCTGAATTTGTGCGATGGAGTTAAACTCTATGAAACTTCCCTTCTAATTCGTGCGTTTATACGTTATAGATAATGCCTCCAAAACGTACTGCTAGCCAGAGAAATTCTGATAATGCAGAGATGCCCAGTCTGAGGTATGCCCGGCAAGGGCTAGAGGCTGACCTGCGAGGTATGCGGAGGCGCCCCAAGTGCCTGCTACTCCGCCTGCACCCACGTCAGTGGTAGAATTTAGAGGGGCGATTGCAATGCTCACTCAATTAATGGCTGCCCAAAATGGTAACCAGAGTTCGCCGACTCTTAGCTCTAGTTTCCAAGAGCCGTCTGCTGCCGCCAGAATTCGAGACTTTCTGAGAATAAATCCGCTGGCATTCACAGGTTCTAAGTTTAATGAAGACCCTCAAAACATTATTGACGAGATGTGGAAAATTCTGAAAGCTATGCATGCTACGGAAATTGAGGGGGTTGAGTTGGTGTCTTATCAACTCAAGGATGTGGCAAACATTTGGTATAACCAATGGGAGTAAGGTAGAGGTGAGGATGCTGAACCTGCTATGTGGGATGAAATTGAGGGAGCCTTTCTTGACCACTTCTTTCCTCGAGAGTTGAGGGAAGCAAAAGTGGAGGAATTTGTGAATCTGAGACAGGAGGGTATGACTGTTAAGGAATATGGCCTGAAGTTCATCCAGCTGTCCAGGTATGATCCAAAAATGATCCCAGATATGAGGTCAAGGATGAGGAAGTTCATCTCCAGATTAGGGAGGCATGTGAAGAAGGAGTGCAAAGCAGCATTGTTGATATCGGATATGGATATTTCCAAATTAATGGTGTATGCTCAACAGGTAGAGGATAAGAAAAGAAGAGACAGAGAAGAGCACCTGAGCAAGAAGGTAAAATCAGTGGGCCATGAGAGTGAACAGAGGCAAAACAAGGGCAACAGGTCCTTCTTCCAGAAGAGGCCTTCCAACTATGCCTCATCTATTGCTAGTGCTTCTATGCCGCAGAACAGGTATGATCGGTAGGGACAGAGTCGCCAGAACCTTAGACCACAGGGTTCTCAATCCCAGGCCAGCGTAAGTCAAGGCTCGAGAGGGAAGCCACCATGCGGCAAGTGTGGTAGGCTCCATTTGGGAGAATGCAGAGCAGGAAGGGTTGGTTGTTATAAATACGGCCAAATGGACCATTTTTAGAAGGAGTGCCCGACAGGAGGAAACAGAGTCCAGCATTTTGCCACCGCACCACCGGCTAGGGGTAACCAGAGGGGCACTACTTCAGGTATGAGTGGAGGTACAAATCGCCTGTATGCCATGTGTAGTCGCCAAGATCAAGAGAACTCTCTAAACGTCGTGACGGGTATGATTCGAGTCTCTTATCTTGATTGTTATGTGTTGATGGATCCGGGTGCCACCCTATCTTTTGTGACTCCTTATGTGGCTAGTAAATTCGATAAAGTTCCTGAATATCTTCTTGAGCCTTTCAGTGTAACCACTCCTGTGGGTGATTCTGTCTTAGATGAGAGAGTCTATAGAGATTGCACTGTGTCAATTCATCACAGGGATACTTTGGCTGACTTGGTTGAGTTGGACATGATTGATTTCGATGTGATCCTTGGCATGGACTGGCTTTATGTCTGTTATACCTCCATTGATTGTAGGACTCGAATTGTTAAGTTCACATTCCCAAATGAAGCTGCCATAGAGTGGAAGGGTAGTCCGGTTATGCCTAAGGGTAAGTTTATTTCTTACTTTAGGGCCAGGAAGCTAATCTCAAAAGGGTGTATCTATCACCTTGTCCGAGTGAAAGATGGCAATGTTGAGTCTCCATCTCTCGAGTCGGTCTCGATTGTCAATGAGTTTCCCGACGTCTTTCCCGAGGATTTGCCTGGAGTCCCTCCTGATAGGGAGATAGACTTCGGGATTGATGTTCTTCCTGACACCCAGCCTATCTCAATCCCTCCATATAGAATGGCTCCAGTCGAGTTGAATGAGTTGAAAGAACAGGTGAAGGACTTGTTAGATAAGGGATTCATTAGGCCGAGTGTCTCACCATGGGGTACTCCGGTCCTATTCGTGCAAAAGAAGGATGGGTCCCTTAGAATGTGTATTGACTACAGGCAGCTGAATAAGATCACCGTAAAGAACAAATACCCTCTCCCCAGAATAGACGACTTATTCAATCAACTTCAGGGTGCCACTTGCTTCTCAAAGATAAACCTGAGATCTGGCTACCATCAGTTGAAGGTGAGGGAGTGTGATATTCCAAAGACAGCGTTTCAGACCCGTTATGGCCATTTTGAATTTTTGGTCATGTCCTTCGGGTTGACTAATGCCCCCACAGCTTTCATGGATCTCATGAACCGAGTGCTTAAACCATATCTTGATATGTTTGTGATTGTATTCATAGATGATATTCTGGTCTACTCCAAGAATGAAGAGGAGCACGCCTATCATCTTAGAGTCATTTTACAAACCTTGAGAGACCAGGTATTGTATGCAAAGTTCTCTAAATATGAATTTTGGCTTGCATCAGTGGCCTTCTTAGGCCACATTGTATCTGGAGACGGTATTCAGGTTGACGTCCAGAAGGTTGAAGCTGTAAAGAATTGGCCCAAACCCACATCCCCGACAGAGATAAGAAGCTTCTTGGGTCTGGCTGACTATTATCGAAGGTTTGTAGAGGGATTCTCATCCATATCATCACCATTGACTAAGCTGACTCAAAATAAGGCTAAGTTCCAATGGTCCGATGCTTGTGAGGAAAGTTTCCAGAAATTAAAGACCAAGCTAACCACTGCTCCTGTCCTGACCTTGCCCGATGGAACAGAGGGATTTTTGGTCTACTGTGATGCATCTAGAATTGGTTTGGGTTGTGTGTTGATGCAAAGGGGGAAGGTGATAGCCTATGCTTCGAGACAACTTAAGGTTCATGAGAAGAATTATCAAACTCATGACCTTGAGCTGGCGGCTATAGTATTCGCGCTTAAAATCTGGCGCCACTACTTGTATGGAGTGCATGTTGACGTATTCACCGATCACAAGAGCTTACAATATGTCTTTAGCCAGAAGGAACTCAACCTGAGGCAAAGGAGATGGCTTGAGCTACTCAAGGACTACGATATGAGCATCCTCTACCATCCAGGTAAAGCTAATGTTGTTGCTGATGCTCTTAGAAGGTTGTCTATGGGTAGCACTGCCTATGTGGAGGAGGGAAGGAGGGAATTGGCGAAGGAGGTACATCGATTAGCCCGATTGGGAGTTCGACTCGAAGAGAACAATGAAGGTGGAGTAAACATTCGAGATGGGGCTACGTCCTCACTTGTAGCAGAGGTAAAGGAGAAACAAGATCAGGATTCCATCCTTCTTCGGTTGAAAGAAGTTGTTCACAAACAAGGGGTGATGGTTTTCACCAAAGGGGGAGATGGTGTGTTGAGGTACCAAAGTAGATTGTGTGTACCTGATGTCAATGATGTTCGAGAGAGGATTATGGCTGAAGCGTATAGTTCCACATACTCTATTCATCCAGGCTCCACAAAAATGTATCATGACTTGAGGAAAATCTATTGGTGGAGTGGGATGAAGAGGGATATTACGGAATTTGTTTCCAAGTGCCCGAATTTCCAACAGGTGAAGGTTGAGCGTCAAAGGCCATGTGGTTTAGCCCAAAACATAGAAATTCCAGAATGGAAGTGGGAGATGATCAACATGGACTTTATTACAGGCTTGCCGAGGTCCCGAAAGCAACACGATTCCATTTGGGTGATTGTGGATAGAATGGTGAAATCAGCTCACTTCTTGGTGTTTAAGATTACTGACACCGCAGAAGATTATGCAAAGTTGTACATACATGAGATCGTCAGATTGCATGGGGTCCCTTTGTCTATCATCTCAGACAGAGGAGCCCAATTCACTTCCCAATTTTGGAAATCCTTTCAGAAGGGATTAGGTTTGAAGGTGAACTTAAGTACAACCTTCCATCCCCAGACAGATGGCCAAGCAGAGCGCACCATCCAGACATTGGAAGATATGTTGAGGGCATGTGTGCTTGACTTCAAGGGAAATTGGGATGATAACTTACCTCTCATAGAGTTTGCATATAACAATAGCTATCATGCAAGCATCCAAATGGCTCCTTATGAAGCTTTATATGGGAGGAGTTGTAGATCACCATTGGGTGGTTTGAAGTTGGTGAGATTGAGTTGATTGGGCCTGACTTTGTTCACCAAGCCATGGAGAAGGTGAGAGTTATCCAAGATAGGCTAAAGATAGCCCAAAGCCGCCAAAAATCTTACACCAATGTGAGGAGGAGAGACTTGGAGTTTGAGGTGGGTGATTGGGTGCATTTGAAAGTGTCACCCATGAAGGGTGTCATGAGGTTTGGAAGGAAAGGGAAGCTCAGTCCTCGATATATTGGTCCTTACCAAATTTCGAGGTGGATTGGGAGTGTTGCCTACGAGTTGGAGTTACCTTCAGAGCTAGCCTCTATTCATCCGGTGTTCCACGTTTCGATGTTGAAAAAGTGCTTGGGCGATCCCTCATTGGCAGTCCCCATTGATAGCGTTGGAATTAAGGATAGCTTGTCTTATGAAGAGGTTCTGGTCCAAATTCTTGATCGCCAAATTCGCAAGTGAAGGAACAAAGAGGTTGCCTCAGTCAAAGTCCTATGGAGGAACCAATTTGTTGAGGAAGCCATATGGGAAGCGGAGGAAGCCATGAAAGCTAAATATCCACATCTATTCGTGCCTACCGACGAGAATGTTGAAGGTAATGCCCATTTCCTTGACTTGAATTCATTTGTGCCTTTTGAGTCTTGATTGATAATTGTTAAAGAATTTGATTGATTGAATGATTAAATTCTTGATTTTGATTTGCGCCCCGAGTCCATTCTTGGTTACTCGTCATTCGAGGACGAATGAACCCAAGGGGGAGATAATGTAACACCCCTCAAAATATTTCCCTAAGATTCGGACCCTTCTTATATTTGGGTAGGGTCGAACTCGAGTATTATGGAGCATTTGCAGGACTTAAGATGAGTCCTTGAGAAATTGAGAAGTGCTAGAGGTGATGTAGGGTCACGAAGGATTCGTCGTGGCTAAGTTTTAGGATGAATTCATATGAGGGGTCAACTTTTAACGATACTATCTTTTGAAAGACGACAATCTGGGTGGCCCACGACCCATTAAAATAAAGGTCGTCAAGTCTTCTTTCCAACGCCACCAAGAATGTAATTTTTGGAGTTTGGAGTCAAAAGATATGACGATCCTATGATGAACTAGCACAGTAGAGATTTTCAGGCCTGGGTTGCAATTGCTGGAAAACTGGGCTTGGCGCCGCAGTGGCGCGATGCGCCACTATCGCGCCAGAAACATGCCTCAGTAGTTTGGGCTCTGGCGCGGCGCACCACTAAAAGGTGTGCAGGGTTTTTCAAGCCAATTTCCAGAACCCAGAAAATATTAGCCTTGGCGTTATAAGGGCGCGATGCGCCACTATCGCGCCAGAAACATGCCTTAGTAGTTTGGTCTCTAGCACAGTGCGCCACTGTGAAGTGTGCAGGTTTTAGGTGTAATCAGCCTGGCGCTGCAATGGCGCGATGCGCCACTATCGCGCCAGGTGCATTGTTGCCTATTTTTCAGAACTTTTGAGAAGGGGCAATTTGGGAACTTACCCAAATTATATATGTATCACCCTAGACTATTTTGAGATCATAATTTCAGCCCCCACTCTCTCTCTAAAAAGCCCTAGGAGTTCTTCTCTTTCTCTCTCTTCTTCTTCCTCTCCAAATCCTCCACCAATAAGAAGAGTCCCAAGAGCTTCAAGATTTGAGTTCTCTATTGAAGACCCAACCACAAGGTTTTCTTCAAGTCTTCACTAAGGTATGTAAGGCTATCCAAAACATGGGTTGAGTCCACCCATGTGCCCTACCCTTGCTTTGAGGTTAGATGTCCATGAAAATGGAGTTTCTTGGTATGGTTTAGGTTTGAATGAGTTTTGTCCCCTATTTATTTGATGCTATATGTGTTGATGTTGTTGAGCTAAGAAGTTCCTAAAACCTTCATGTTAGTATGAGTTGATAGAGATGACCTGTTATTATGTTTTGTTGATATCTTTAGCCATGTGATTATGTTGCTTAAGTCAATTTCCTTAAATGTGTTATTCTACTTGTGTTGTTGAGCTAAAGTCATAGAGTTGTGATGAGTCTTGAGGAGATATCATAAATGCTTACCTAAATGAGGCTTGATTAAGTTAATTGGACGATAGAATTGACGAGTGGATGAGGTCCTAAATGGAACTTGCCATTATGACTTAATTGAGTTGAAATGAGAATAGAGTTGATGAGTTGGCAATTTCTCACTTGAAACTAGCCGTGAGGGCTTGTTTGAGATAATTGGAGGGAGTCTTATAAGCATAGAGTCATGGGAGGAGTATCGAGCACCGAGGCAGGCAAGAGTATAGTCCGTACTCGAACCAGGATCTATGCCGCCAACGTAGGTAGCGATGGAACCGTTAAAGTCGGATGCTTCCCATGGGATCGAACCGTTAAAGTCAGATGTTTCCCATTTATTTGTCCTGAAATGATAGGACTTGACTAATTGATGGTATCCATGATTAGGGAGGTGTTAATGCCCTGGCAAGGTATGGATGGATGTGGCAACAACGTTTGATTGTTGTACTATCACTGGCTTATAGGTGATGGTTGTCGGATAAGAGAAACTCCCATTTAGGTCTTGATAGTGCTCCGAGTCAGTTGAGTTGAGTGGCTTATGAGTTAGTCCCGTCTAAACTATTCTTGTTAGACTTAGGACACTTGAGTGAGTTGTCATGTATGTATAAGTTGAGACCCTGAGTTGATGTTGATGTTTCCTTGATGTTTGTTTCATCCGGCCATTTTACATACTCGTACATTCCATGTACTGATGCCATTTGTCCTGCATCATTTCATGATGCAGAGACAGGTACTAGAGATCATCAACCGGCACTCTGTTGAAGATCCACATACACTCCCAGCTAGTTGGTGAGTCCTCCTAGTTTCCGGAGGATATTGAACTTTATTGTATAGTTTTGTTGTAGTTTCCTTTACTCTGATTTCTTGGTAGCCATGGGCTTGTCATTGGCACCTCCTAGAATTTGATAGAGGCTTCATAGACTAAAGTGTGGGGAGGTTGAACTGTTATTTTGAGGAGTCCTATTATACTTATTTTGTTGAGTTAAACATGTTTGGCCTTCGGCCCCCATATTGTAAATAACATGTTATAATTGAGCCTTCATTTGAGCGTATATGACTGAATGATGGAATGATTGAGTTAGGTGGTTCTCTTGACAGTCAGAAATGGCTTTCAAGTGCCGTTCACGTCTAGGGTACCCTCCCGGGGCATGACAGAGGAGTTATAAGCTATTTAGCCTTGCTGATTAGACCGTCGTGGCCGTAGCCACCGCCGGTGGTACTACCCCACCGAAGGAATTTTCACCCTTACCTTTGAAAAGCAATCCAGATCCACAAAATACTAAACCTAAAAAGTCAAATAATGCCAGTTTTCCAATATTCTTAAACCAAAAATGACCACCACACCACAGATTAGTGTTCCCCCCAAGCCTGTAGTAATGATTCATGGAGAACCGAATATCAATTGGAAAACATTGGAAGTCAAATCTCTTATCATTCAGGAAAATCTATAATTCGCCATTATTGGCAAATTCTCGTATGGTAAACCTGACATAATAGAGTTGAGGCGAACAATACCGAGTCAATGTGGAATTAGAAGTGAGAGCACGATTGACGTTTTGGATACAAGACATATCTTAATCAAACTCACAAGTTTAGAGGATTATGTGCATCTGCTTTCAACATCAGCCTTCTATGTGAAAGCGAGATAGAATTATTGGCAGATGAGAACACTAAAATGGGACCCTTGGTTTGAACCAGATGTTGAAACAACGATAGGAGTAGCATGGATATCCTTTCTGGATCTTCCACCTAACTTTTTTGCGAAGGAGATAATTTTCTCTATAGCTGCAGCAATAGGTAAGCCACTAACAGTAGATATGGCAACAAGGAATCAAACGATACCTAGTTGTGTTAAAGTCAAAATAGAGGTAGATTTGACTACAAAGTTGCCACAAAGGGTTAGAATAATGGAAGAAGATGATGTGACAGGGGTTATAAAGTTTAAGTGGATCATAGTGCAATCTGACTACATGCCCAAATACTATAAGGAATGTTGCTTACAAGGACATGACGAACATAAATGTTGGGCAATCCATCCAGAACTGTATGATTCAAGGATTGAAGAAGAGCAGAATCAGGAGGAAAAAGAACTCAAAAATAAGCAAGGAGTGAAAGGGGAAGAAAGAAGAACATTGATGAGTGGAAAGATTGTGGGGACAAAACACAACAAACATGAGTGGATGGTTTGGGGGAGGAACAAATATAAGAGGGATAAATATGGGCATATAGAAGGGAGGAAGGACGTACAAGATGATAATTCTTTTGCTGCACTAAGAGAAGAGGAAGAACAACATGACAAAACTGATAATACAAATAAATTTGATGGAAGCACGACAGAATAGGTGACAAGAAATTTTGGAGACAAGAAGAGGGGCAACATGTGATAATTATAAAGGAACAAGAGGAAGGTGATTCTGATACAAGGCAAACTAAGACACAACCAGAAAACCAAAATGACAAGGAGACAATTGCAAGAAGAAAAAAATGTAAAAGATGGACAAAACTATGACGAAGAGGAAAAGGCTGGAACCATGGTCATTTATGATCCAAGTAATGAGGAAGTAATGCCCCTAGCAATCCAAAAGGATAATTAGGAGGGATGTATTGAATTAACAGGGTTGAATAATAAAAAGGAAGATATGACACAAAATATAGAGAAGGTAGCTATAAAAGGGCATTTATCCCCTAAATAGATAAGCAGGCTAAAAAGATCACATACCAAGCCAAAGAAGAAAGGGAGAGGAGAACTCAATGCCGCACAATCTTCTTCAAGGTCTAAGAGAACGATTATCAAAAATACTAAATATCAATGAGAGCTCTAATTTGGAATATTAGATCAGTAAACACTCAAAAGGCGTTTCTAGCCTTATTAATCTTCCTAAAAGAAATCAATTTTAATTTGTGGGGATTTCAGAACCATTTAAGGAGAAGCAAGAACTAGAGGTTTTCAGAAAGAAGCTAGGGGTGAAATATGCAGTGGCAAATGTGAATGGAGAAATTTGGGCATTCATTGATGAAGCACTAGAATACTCTATAGAAGGAGATGATAAACAGATGCTAACACTCAAACTTCAGAATCAAGGGTTGGGCACAGAAGTGGTGGTATCAATTGTATATGCTAAATGTACACAAGGTGAAAAACAAAGGCTATGGGAATCCCTGGAGGAGTTGGCGGATAGTATCAATGCCCCTTGGCTGATAAGGAGAGATTTTAATGTAATAAGCAATGAAGAGGAGAAGCTCGGGGGTCTACCAGTTTTCAAAAGGAAAGTCAGAGATTTCAATCATTGTATTAATGTGTATAATCTGGAGGATAAGGGATTTAAAGAAGGTAAATATACTTGGTAGAATGGTAGAACAGATGTAGAGTGCATTTTTAAAAGGCTAGATAGGGTGATGGGCAATGACAAATTACAAGATCTCTTTCCAATACTGGAGGTGGAACACTTAGTGAGAAACAGATCAAATCATACACCTTTTCTAATTATCTTCAAAACAACTGAGGAGATAGTAGTGAGACCGTTTAAATTTCTTAATTTCTGTTTAAGAGAAAGTTCCTCTTAAGGAGGTGGTAAAGCAACACTGGAAAGCAGATTTTGAAGGAGATCTTTTTATCTTATTCCATCATAAGCTAAAAATATTAAAGAAAGCTTTGGCCAAATGGAGTAAAGATACTTATGGGAATATATTTCAAGAGACAATCACTTTGGAGGAAGTCATTAAAGTTTAGGAAACTCAATTTGAGATAGACTTATCAGAATCCAACAAGGAAAAGCTTCACAAAACTCAAGCAGAGCTTAAAAAATAACTTTCTAGGGAAGAGAAATTATGGAAACAGAAAGCAGGGATGGAATGGTTCAAAGAAGGGGAGAGAAAGACAAAGTTCTTCCATACAATAGTTAAGGGGAGAAGGAACAGACTTAGAGTGAACAAAATCTAGAAAGCTGAAGAGTTCTACATAAAAAAGTTTACAAAACAAGCAGATAGGGATGAATTTGAAATGCTGAATGAACTACCAGTCGTGATTAGTGAGGAAGAAAAAAAGCAACTTCAGGGAATGCCTTCAGTAGACGAAGTCAAAAAGGCAGTCATGAGACTAAATAAGGATAATGCAGGAGGGCCGGATGGAATGACAGAAACTTTCTATCAGCAACACATGGAACATCACTAGAGAGGACATTTACATTATGATCAGGGCTTTTTTTGGAGGGGCAAAGCTGTCGAAGTTTATAACCCACCCGAATTTAGTGCTCATTCCTAAGAAAGTTAATGTGAATACTTTCTTAGATCTTAGACCTATCTCTTTAAGTAATTTCGTGAATAAAATTTTTTCAAAAATTATTCATGAACGACTTAAGGCACTGTTACCTAAGATTAATCTCCGAAATAAGCAGAATTTGTGCAAGGAAGGAGTATAGCAAAGAATGTGCTATTAGTGCAAGAAATCATTGTTGAAATCAGAAAAAGAGGAAAGCCACCAAATCTAGTTATAAAACTGGATATGATGAAAGCTTATGACAGGGTAGAATGGATATTCATGACTAAGGTATTAAGAAAAATAGGTTTGGGGAAAGGGTTATTGATATGTGTTCAGATTAATCAGTAACAACTGGTACTCGATTCTACTAAATGGACAACCAAAGGGATTTTTTAAATCATCTAGAGGACTTAAACAGGGTGATCCTCTCTCACCTACACTATTTATATTGGCAGTTAAAGTTATGTCTAGATCCCTAAATGCTCTTATGGAGAAGAAGGACTTTACGAGGTTTGGAATGCCAAGAGGTGGTCTCAAAATGAATCATTTAGCATTTGCAGATGATATGATTATAATGTGCAAGGTAGAAGTGAGAACAATGCAGATGATTATAGATACTTTGAAGAGATATGAAGATACTTTTGGGCAGAAAATAAACAAGGAAAAGAGTGCTATTTATATGCATCATTCTGTAGCTGGAGGAGAAGCAGTGATAGCTGAGGTAGCAGCTGAAATCCTAAGAAAGGAATTCCCTTTCACTTAATTGGGATGCCCTATGTTATATAAAAGGAAGCAGAAAGGAAAATTACTATCCTATGGAGGAATAGCTATTCTAATAAAACATGTGCTCCAAAGCACTCTCATTTATTTCCTGTCAATGATGAATCCTCCTATGAATGTACTAAATCAAGCTCAAAAAATAATGGCATAATTTTTTAGAGCAGTTGTATTGGAGGGAGAGGAAGACATTGGGCAAAGTGGAGCAATTTATGCTTACCAGAGAAGGAAGGTGGACTAGGATTCAGACTAATGTAAGATATGTCAATGGCCCTATTTTATAAACTATGATGGGATTTTCGAACAAAGCCATCACTATGGAGTGAGTATATGAGGAATAAGTATTATCGAAAAGATCATGCAAATAAAGTGGTGTGGAAAATACGAAAAGGAGGATCACAAGTGTGGAAGAAAATGCTACATGCCAGAGATCATATTAAGCATCAAATCTTTTGGCTACTAAGAAATGGATCAGCATCAGTGTGGCATAATCTTGGACGGGAATGGGAAACTTGTACACCATTACAGGAGAAGACTATGAATGGGAAGATAATTACAAAAGAGTTGATGAATTAGTAAAGAGGGAAAAATGGAACATAGAAGGTTTGAATGATATACTGCCACAGGAGCTAGTAGAGTATACCAGTCATAATATTCAACCTCCTGGACAAATGATTGAGTGAAATAAGCCACTATGGATGATGGAAAATAAAGGAACCTTTTCTATGAAATTAGCTTGGCAGTATATAATGCATAAATAAGGAGAAAACAAAATTTACAAGTGGATATGGACAAAAGCCATCCCTTTTAAAGTGGCATTGACAATGTGGAGATTATAAAAATTCAAACTACTTGTAGATGACAGAGTGAGAAGATGGGGATTGGAAGGTCCATCTAGGTGCTGGTGTTGTGAAAACCTTACTTAGGAGACACTTGCTCATGTGTTCCTGAGATCTTTTTTAGCTAGCAGGACTTGGTCCTATTTTTGCTTTTTTGCAGGTTTTAACATTGAAGGACTGGCTAACAAGAGTATTATGGAATTTCCCACCAGTAGGCTGGCTAAAATACAATACAGATGAGGTTTCCAGGGGAAAGCTCCTATGCCTTTTGTTTGAGGAATGAAAAAGGGGATTTACTGTATATAGAGGGAGCTACTATTGAAAACACCACTAATACTGTAGCAGAGGAGAAGGCGATTCTAGAAGCATGTAAACATAGAATGAAGGAATATCACAATAATATAATCATTCAAACAGACTCTATACTATTGTACAAGATTCTAGAAGAAAAATGGTCATGTCCCTGGATAATCACAGAGATGGCGATAGAAATCAAGCCAACATTACAGGACAAATAACATACATTTCAGCACATTCTCAGTGAAGGAAATCAACTAGCAGACTACTTGGAAAATATTGCTTAAAGGAGGGTGAAACTATCAAAATTTCAGCAGTTTGGGAGTAGCAGGAAGAAAGATCATTAACAGTGATAAGCTAAAATATCCCTATTTGAGAGTAACTCCAGCAAAGGGATAGAGGGGATATGGAGGTTCAAAGTGTTAGGTGTTTTGGTTTTGATTGTTTATTTTTTTTCTAGTCGATTAGATGACTAGACTCTATCTATGAGAGTCACACGAGGTATACCATTGCATGCCTATTCCCCTCAAAAATTTTCATCATTTTCTATTGGCCTAACACAATTATTGGGAGAAAATACAGGATCAATTGCAAGAAGTAAAGAGATCGACAATGTTAAATCTATTAAAGACCATGAGATCAGGTCCAAGCTTAGAAACGACCCACTAAAATTTCAACAAATCACACAACAAGCAATAGAAAAAGCTGCAAAATCAGTTGAGTCAAAATAAAAAGGGCTTAGTAGATTTAGGGTCTAAAAAAAGAGGAAAACAAAAGAAATTGATACTACTAATAATGAATCAATTAGAGGAGAGGATGTTGATGAAGCTTTAATTGATAATAGTGAAACTGAAAGACCTCAAGTATTGTGTATAAACCTAATTGTATAATCTATATTTTTATATATTTGGGTGTAAACTAACATGCATAAGTGTTATCTGTTTCATTTAATTGTATACAAACAATTTGGCATGCCAAAACATATTAATTCTTATATATTGTATAAGTCTAATTTTGGCTAAATCGTAGTTGCATAAAAGAAGCTATATACATTAATTATTTATTTTTATACAATTCAACCTGTTTTGATACATGTCAGGTAAGTTTATTATTATACATTAATAACAATAGTATAGGATGACATATATATAGTTATAAAATTTATTTATACATATACAATCAATTATACATTACATGAGCATTTGTGTATAAGAGTTGATATTCCACATTATATGAAGATTTGTATTTAAGTGCAGAACATGACATCTAAAAGATATATACAATATATTAATTTGTAGTTAGTAGTTTATTATGAGTTGATATTCCACATTATATGAAGATTTGTATTTAAGTGCAGAACATGACATCTAAAAGATATATACAATATACCTGTTTTGATACATGTCAGGTAAGTTTATTATTATACATTAATAACAATAGTATATGATGACATATATATAGTTATAAAATTTATTTATACATATACAATCAATTATACATTACATGAGCATTTGTGTATAAGAGTTGATATTCCACATTATATGAAGATTTGTATTTAAGTGCAGAACATGACATCTAAAAGATATATACAATATATTAATTTGTAGTTAGTAGTAGTTTCAATCCTTTTTGTATGTTCTTTACAAGTCAATTTTATTAAGCTCATTTATTTTTGGTAGGTTGTTAAATTCATTCTCAGTAAAAACCCCAAGCACACTCCACACATGCAATGTTATCCAAACATTGACATTATGAATCATTTAGCGGAGTATTTGTCGGAGTCTCAGTTGAAGCTTTTTTGTGGTACTACATCTTTTGCTCAGTTGACTACCATGAAAAGATGTCATGTTCAAGCACAATTATTTAGGTGCTTTATGTTGCATGAATTGGAAGGTAGTTCAACATATGGTATCCTCATCTATGCAAATGACACTAGACTATGCTTAACCATAGGAATTTTTCAATTATTTATGGTCTCAAGTGTGATGAGGATGTGTCAAGTTTTTTTTTTGACACTGTTGTACCAAAAAAAATTCTTAGCCAGTACTTTGAAGGTATAAATTCTATCGGTAAACAAGATCTTATTGATAGTTTTATTGGCAAGGTATGGGGTGATAACGATGATGATGCGTTGAAGTTTGCATTATTGTACTACATTCATACTTTCATTCTATCTACGGAGCCTACTTGTTCAATAATAGACAGGATGGATTTTGATTTGGTTGAGTCTGGTAGATATATGGACTACCCATAGAGTAATAGAGCAATTGATGAACTAGCCAAAAACCTGCATAAGAAGATGCCACCAGAAGGGAAGTATTACAGAATACATGGTTTCTCACTTGCCATGCAAGTATGGTTTTATGAATGTTGTTCTAAAGTTGACCCAACAATTGCTGTCAAGGTTTATAACCACATTTCGAGAATTCTCATCTGGAAGATGGGAAAAGACAAGCCTCGCCTAGATTACTTCTTGAAAGGAATGTTACGTGATGAAGATAATCCGATAAGTCTTTTCAGATTTTAAAATTAAATCAAATATTTAAATTGTGTATGTACTATTTAAATATCTTATACAAATTTGACTCATTTTTTATAATTATACAATTAAATAGGTTTTTGTATGCACAATACAGTTAGTTATACTAATGTTATAATTGTATACTATTGGGGTTGTATAATTCAGAGTAACACTGTATAATGAGTTTAATTTACTTTTGCAGATCACTTTCCACAATATAAGTCCTTCTCCTATGGAAATTCAAATCCTCCAATTGTCGCTTGAGTACATTGTGTTAGAGTTTCATGTTGATGTAGGTGTGCCTGGTAACCCCGTTGACCCCGAGGATGATTTTGAAGATTCTCCAGATTTAAGAAAGATAAAAGCCAAAGAGAAAGTTGGTTGTCTTGCAATACCCACACTGAAGAAGTCAAGGTATTCTGTTGTTGCACCTGTTCAGAATATAAGAATAAAACAAGTGTCCAAACATCAAACTATTCCACCTACTGTCAATCCTTCACCTTCAAAGAAGCGGGGTAAACGCTCTCATCAATCCGTTGATAAACAAGTAATAAACTAATGTGTGCAGCGGAAAAAGATAGATGACCCTACTAAAAAATCATAATCTAGCAGGTCGTTTGATTTAAGAATATCTCACGATGAATTTGAGTCGTTCGAAAAATTGGTTAGATTATTTTATATATATATATATATAATTCTTATAAATCATAGTTAATTTTTATTTTTACTCTATCATCTTAATATAAGTAAAGAAGGAGTTCAAAGGTCTGCGAAAGTTGATACAAGAAAACTTTACAGTCGTGATGGAGGCCATAAACAAGAAGAACACAGATCCTAATGAACAAGTAGCTGAGCAAAAAGTTCCAACACATTCACCATCCAATAGCCACACCAACCTCCTCTTTTTGATCCTCCATCCGATCTCGGAATAAAGCACTCAGTACAATCAAGTAACATAAATCTCCCACAAATAAAGTTTTTTTTACTTATTATATATACTATTTATACAAAATGTTTGTATATAGTGTTATACATACATGGCTCATGCCTAATATTTTATGATTGTATAATCCACAGTTTGTTTATACATTTCAACATTTGTATAAATAATTGCAGATATACATATTGACTTGTCATCTTGATTTTCTTTATTTGCATCTATATATAAGGATTTCAATAATGAGGATTTGTTGCTTGATCATATCTCAGAGGTTTGAATAGTGATATATTATTTAATTTAATTTATACATTATCTATAAGTTGGATTTGTATACATGTTATTTTAACCTTTTTTAAAAGGTTGTTTGTCTAAATTTGCATAATGAAACAAATGAGGAGCCACAGTCCATGGTTGAACAATTAGACGCCAGTAAAACTCCAACTGTATGTATATATTTATATGTTGTTAATTTAGATCACAGTTTTATACTTATACATTTTATTGTATTATTCTTCATCTTTCTTAATTGTATAGCTATATATACAGTTTATACAATTTCACATTTTATACAAGTTTCAATGTTAATTAATAATATACAATGTTTCAAATCCACATTTATACATGATTAAATTGTACATATACATATACATTTGTTATTTCACTTTTGTTCACTTTTATTCATTAAAGGATTCCAACTTGGATGATCTTTTGCTCGATAAGATAATTTCAGAGGTATGATTATATATTAGTACTACAATTTCAATTATCTTTAAAATCTGTATAAGTTGGATTTGTATACACATTACCTATTGTTTTGTTTTTATAAGGTTGTTTCTCAAAATTTGAATAAGGTTTCTCATGAGCAGCCAAAACTTGTCGATGATCAAACAGATGTGAACAAGCACCCAACATTTTATATTTAAAAGTTTATTAGTTATTAGTTTTTATTTGATTTCTCAAGATGTTCTTGTGTACCTTCTTCAGAACGTGTCGACTATTGTTGAAAATGAACACCCCACAATCATTGTCACATCTATCTATGGTGACAAAGATCCATTTCCGGGTGATTGTCCCAAAGAAACAACACTGTCAGCCCCAACTGAGCCTCAAACGTCTGATACAAAAGAAGACCCAAATCTAGGTGATTGTCTTAAAGAAACAACTATGTCATCTTCATCGGCCGAGGAGTCTGTTGTATATCCTATACCACTTTCACTTTTAATGCCCAATGCAAACGTACCCAAATCCTAATATTTGTTGGCTGATCAATTTCTCCCAAGCCTTAATCCAGAAATGAGCATTGTACTTCAAGAACAATCCATAGTAGACGGCCATACACCTTTACAAATTCAAGGAATTAGGCACCTAGGTCCATATAACACATCTCCATACATTACTTCATTTGGATCAGATACAGGTATAAACCAATTTTTTCAACAACAAATTTTATACATTGTGTTAACACTGAAATGCACTATGTATACATTTCAGGGTGTTCTTCAAAGTCTCCTTCAATTTTTTCTTTGAAACATCCATTCATTGCTTTGCCAGAAGATGAGGACAATCTACCTTTGTCAAGTTCTGGAAATAGTTAAGGGAAGGTTTATTGGTTAGGCATCATACCAAGTAAGAATTAGATACAAAAAGTATGAATACTTTATGTACACACCAAAAAATGTATAATTTACACCTCTGAGTTAATTTTTTGTCTTACTGTACAGGAAGAACAATGAGGACAGATACAAAAAGCATAAAGCAGCGTTAAAACAGTTCTTTGATTATGGAGTTATTAAAATTGACAACAAGAATTGGTTCTACAAACTTGCTAATGTAGGACAGTTGCTAGATGACTCGGTATGATTTTCTATTCATTATTTTTAATATACTTTTAGTTTATAAGTTTGTATGACTGACATACTATTAGTTTATTACTTTTAACATTATTATCTTTCAGCACATAGATGTGCTCTTTTACTATCTGAGGAAAAAAGAAAAATATTCCAATAGCTCAGCCTATAAGTTCAACACAGTTGATTGCAATTTTAATAACTTAATAAGTTGCATCTCGAAAGCATATAATAATGCTGAAAATGTAGCTTCTAAGGCGAGTTCAGAAGAGGCCATCCTCGAGTATATAAAAGGATACAGGATGCACTATACTGTACCATGGCATTGAGTGGATAACATTTTCATCCAGTCAATGTGAAGGAGAGGTTTCATTGGGTCTTGATTGTTGTTTCTTTAGATGAACATTTTATAATGGTGTATGATTCAATCAGTAATGCGCTGCACCATTTGTATATTGACAACGAGGTCAAGAAATATGCATAGCTCATTCCCATGTATCTATCTATGTCTGATTTTTATACAAAGAAAGGGTTGGATGTGGCCTCTCACCCAAAGTATAACGCGCACTCTATTTTTGATTTATTTGACATTATTTATATCAACGGTATACCACAGCTAACTGAAGGAATCTCTTATGCATATTCAGTTTTTCCTCTTTTATACTATTTTACGAAATATTGTAACTCATTGTAAATTTATAATTTTTAGGGATTGTGGACTATATATGGCAGCTTATGCATTACATCTCAGTTCTGGCAATGGGATCCCAGATTCATTTGATCTAGAGTTGACACGTATGGAATACGCGCAACTGCAATTGTATTATGGAATGTAGAAGATTGAATGTGAAGAAATTAGTGATAGTGAAGCACCCCCGAAACCTGATAGGAGTAGGACTGATTGTGATATTGGTGAAAGAATCACAATTCAGTACAGTTTAAGTTTCCATTTCAGTTACTAAATGTACGTATGCTTTTATGCGCTTTTGTATTTTTGCATACATTGCTTGAAAATATACTTTTATCGCTATTAAATACGTTGGTAATATTTTGAATCATCTAATATTTTTTGTGGTCGTAAGCAATTCACGTCTTCTTTAAATTTAATTATGTTTTTATTTCTATTCAAAATATGTTGTATAATTATATAAAGACACTATGTCTCGAATCAACTTTTGACCAAACTTATCATTAAAAAATTTGGAAACAACCAGGCAAACAAAGAACTTATACAAAAAATATGAGTATAAAAACTTATACATATACAAAAAATAAATGATTCAATTATATGCAATGACAAATATACTATATATATTTATACATATTAGACAGTTATAACAAACAAGTGTATAAAATATTAAGTTCTACATATTTATATGGAATATTACTGAATGAATTAAACCTATAAATAGAATGCATCATAAAATAATTTGTATAATCAATTTTGACTTCTTATACAATTATATATGTATATACATTTATATTCTGTATAAATCTACAAACGAACTTCGTCAACAACATTATCATATTCATTTATACATTTTTGGTTTAACCTATATACTTATACAAACATAGCTAATCCAAATTTCAAATTAGATTTATACATTTATTCTTAATTAAACATCTTAACAGAAAAACAACATTTAAACGTTAAGCATTATTACTGTTTAGCTATTCAAAGAATTCATAAATTCGTAATGTATCAAACAATTTATTCCAAGAGAACTATTCAAAATACAAATGCATAGCATTTTCAATTCAAAAGAAGTTCAAATTATAAAACCAATCTATCACTTGTCAACTATCTCGAGGCTTATTTCTACATGAACGCCTATTATAACATGCAACTCCACATGTACTACACGTATTCTTCCATACACTCCCAAACAACTCTCTTGAACCCTTTGCGCGAGTCTTCTTCCTCGGCCTGCCAGGTCGTCTCTTGAAAGGTGGAGGCAGAACTACATCATCTAAGATGTATTCCAGACCATCCACTCTTTAATATCTAGTAAGGGATATATTGGCATCTCATAAATCTTTAGGACAGTTTCTAGTTTGTATAAATCAGAGCAATATTCATTTGCTGTTAGATTTTTCGATTTCAATACGGCTCAAGCATGTTCACATGGTATTTCTTCATACTGGAACCTACCATAAGACCATGTTTTTTCCTGAAGACACACTACAAAATTTCTGCCATCGTCATTTACATTGTGCACGTATTCAGTCGATGGTACAACCTATTATTGCATTAAAAAATAATAAAATAAAGATCTGTATATACAGTTTTAATATATATTTGAAGAATAATATACAAAAAAATACATACTATCATTCTTGTGCACATAGCTTCATTCTTTATGAGTATATCCTGATACTTTACAATCAATGGCGTTAAAGTCCCGGTGGCTTCCATTTTATAATCATGGTTCCATCTTCCAAACATAAGTCTAACCTGCTCCAAAAATCAAATATTGACAACTCTCTAGCTGATACTAGTGTAGCATTTATACTCTCTGCAATATTCGATGTCATAGCCCATCCTCGATGAACTTTTGCATAACACCTAGCCCAATTTTCATATCCAGCCAACTCTAAGTATTCTTTCACTCTTACATCTACCTTCTCCACAATCTCCATTAGACTATGAAATTCAATTTTTTTGCACGTCTTTGCCAGTTTGTAGAATATAGCAGTCAGCTTTTCATGTGACTTTCTGTATTATTTTTGCACATTACCCCACAAATTCCATATGCAAGCTTAATGAGGCACATCAAAAGACACTCTCATGACAACTTTTATAATGATCTCATTTCTATCAGACACAACACACATATTATTATGATCCCCATACGCCTCTTTTAGTTAATCAAAGAACCACGTCCAAGCTGCATCATTTTTAGAATCAATCACACCATACGCAAGTGGAAAGATATGACCTATAAATCAATTCATATACATATCAGTAAGCACATATATACACATATACAAAAAATTATATATACAAACATAGATATTCAACATAAAATGCACTATACCTGCTCCATCTATAGTACTTGCTGCAACAAAAGTTCTATTATATGGTCCTCTTAGAAAATTTTCATCCACAACAACAACATGTCGGCAATGTCTAAATCCTTGTATAAAAGTACCCAAAGAAACAAACACGTACAAGAATTGATCATTAATAGTTTTCTTCAATTGTATATGACATCCTGGATAAGTGATAGACATCATATACAAATAAGCAGACAGCTTGTTGTAGGATCCTGCAGGTATATCCCTCAAAGATATCAATGCCTTCTCTTTAGCCCTCCAAGCACACATGTAATTAACATTAACTTCGAGATGTAATCTCCGCAGCCATATACTTTCATTTGTGATCTACCAGCTTAGGTTTGATAATCCCTTCAATCACATTACTTGTTAGTTGTTTCTGCGAATACACTTTGTCCTTCAAAGGACATGTATGCTCCTTGTTGAAGGTCTTCCTTTTGAATATTCCAGACTTGTTAATATTTAACGCCTTTATTTGTCATTCACACACATTAGAAAAGCATTTTAGTGTATAGCTACAGGTGAAATTCAATTCAATATATCAGTCCACACATATTATACTCAAATATATACAAATACAACACAATATGTGCTTATTCAATTCAAACATTACCTGATCGCATTTGACCTCTCAATTATATACTAAAATCGGTGTGAAATTGTATATTGCTCCATAACAGATTTGATAGTTGCTTCATCCCTATATACTTGGTCCTTTTCGACATACTTAAATCATGAATCTGAAATAACCTAACCACAACATGTTGCTTCAAAACCCCCAAGCGTATCCACCAAATCAAAAATTGCCAATTGATTTGTCTTAAAATTGTCAACTAATTCTATACAAGTTGACTCTATCATATCATTGATTTCAGTTATACAAATCAGATATTTGTTAAAATCATTACTATGCTTCTTGAGCATTACATACACTCTCACACCCATGTCGTTGTGTATCTACATAGGTGTATTGCTTTGTTCTACCTTGTACTCAATCTTCAGTCTCTTGCTAGTCACATCAACCTCAAGCTGATTTGCAATTACATCATACAACTCTGAATATGATGCATTCTCTTTGAAAACAACCCCCTCAATAGTATAATCAACATAACAATTTTCATCATCCCATTTACTAGAATGCATTACCAGTATAGCTAAGGAACCCATTTATGTGTATTGTTAAGTGCAATAAAAGAGAATACATTATACAAATCAACAAATCACACATTGACACTGAATATACAATATCTAATATTATATACAAACCAACATAAACAACAACTATATTTCAACTACATTCCATATAACTGTATACGTATACAAAGTTGATTAATACACAACTTAATTGTATATGTATATATTAAACATCACACAACTTTTCTGATACACATATGAGTACTATACAAATATTCAAGTGCTTCATGTTTAGTCCATATTTATACAATTTTTACATAGCTATAGTTTTTATATATACTCATACTAATATATATTAAAATTGTATATTGACACTTTTTTAATAAATTAATTTGATCATTTATACATATACACTTAAGGAAGGTTTATACAACTTTATGTTACTCCACATATACAATCATAACTCCATCATAGCACAAAACTAGAATTATACAAGTAATATTAATATACAATATACAATATACAATCGTACTAACATGAACTACAAGATTTCATATTTCGGTAAATTAATTTTTCAATTTACAGTAAAAATTGAAACATAGATCTCGTGTACGTGTTTCTATACAAATCAACAATAGCTTTGTCACGCTCCGGGAGGGTACCCTAGACGTGGCCGACACTCGAAGACCATTTCTGGTCCCCAAGCGAACCACTTGGTACAATCACACATCCGTTCATATCAATCAATCAGCGGAAAGTTTAAAATAAAGAAATAATTTAGTGGGCAATCCAAATCAACGATTCTAACTCAAGAAAGAAAGCTCATGAGCCAACAAATCAATTTCTAATCTTTATCATTTAAATTAGTTTGACAAGAATAATTCAAGGAAAGAAAATACTCAATCGACCCATCACTATCTAGTCTATGAAGCCTCTATCACTACTATATAATTGGTGCCAATGACATGTTCATGGATACCTCAAATCAAAATGGAAAGGGCTAACTCGACGCAAGAATAACATAAGCGGTGTCCTCCGAATGTAGGGAAGGACTCACCAATATACTGAGTGTGTATAGATCCTCAATGGTGCTCCTATTGATGATCTCTTAAACCTATCTCTGCATCATGAAATGATGCAGGTCTAAATGGACGTCAGTACATGAAATGTACGAGTATGTAATATGGCAGAATGAAACATACCTCAAGCAAGAGTAACGTTGGTTCAAATATCTCAACTCAGAAAGGTAAGAGAGACTCAATCAAAGTGTCATAAGTCTAAAGTAAGAATATATATTTAGACAAAGACCAATCATATACCATACAATCCAATCCAATCATGTATAATCCAGTTCAATCAAATCATTTATAATTCGATCCCATCCAATCACATACCACTCTATTCAACCCAATCACATATCATTCTATTCAATCAAATCCAATCGTATACCATCTGATCACATATCATTTAATCCAATCCATCACATATCACCTAATATAATCCAATTATATAATCTCCAATTCAATCATATACAATCAACTTCACCATAAAGTCAAAGGACTCAACTCAATAAATATGCAAATTTAATTATGCAATATTTTTCAATTCAACCCAATCGTCTACAATCACAATCAAACCAATCATACCAAGCACAATCCATTCAATTGAGAGTTTCTCTAACCGACAACTATCACCATATGAGCGAGTGATAGTACAACAAGCCGACGTTGTTTCCACGTCCGTTCATACCTTGTTAGGGTAAGAACGAATCAACAATCATGGATCCATAACCAATCAAGTCCTATCATGTCAGGACAATAATTTAGGAAGCATCCGACTTTAACGGTTCAATCCTCTCCTACGTTTAGCGACGTAGTTTATTGGTTCGAGTATGGACTATACTCTTACCCAATTCGGTGCTCGGTACTCCTCCCAAGACTCAATATGCTCATATCTATCAAGTGAGTAAAATACTCAAAATACTCATTTAGTCTCATTGGATTCTTTCAAATTAACTCATTTAGTCTCATTGGACTCTTTTCAAAACTCAAATCAAATCTGGCCTCATTGGACCTTCTTTCAAATCGACTCATCTCAAATCATCAAACTCTTCTCTTTAAAATTGATACAATCTCAACTCAATCTCAAAAATTGACATTTTAAAGCAAAAATGCTCAACTCATTTATACTCAAAATACTCGTGTTCAAAAATGAGAACTTAAGAGACTCTTTCAAACTAAATTTATGCTTAAACTCTTTTTAAATCAAAGATGAAAATAATCACTCTTTAAACTCAAAATAGTGTATAAATAGTTTATGCAAAAATGTTCGCAAATCATTCATTTAAAACTCCTTCTCAAAAGATCATTTATTTTTAAAGTGTTCATAAGACTCCGATCAAATCAAATTATGCAAATCACATAATTACATTAGACTCCAATCCACTTCATCACACAACATCCTCATCAACATAACCTCTTCATTCACATCATCATCAAATATCATCATTCACATCATCATCATACATCATCATCACATCATTATCAATTATCATCATCAAACATCTTACTCCAAAATCCCTATTTAATTCTATATTCCATTTATAGAAACAAAAGTGACATTCTAGCTCTACCAATGTTTCATTTCTTTTTATGCCATTCACATTCATAACTATCCCAATTCTCATATAACTAAAAAAAATCAATTTCATCAAACTCATGTAAAAGAATACCTTATTTTACTATGAAAAAAAATATTATTTTTATTATACATAAAAACCATCAATCTCATCCTCAAGACAAATTATGACCAAAAAGAAATCTCATCTTGGGTTCATGTGAATGAATACATGAATCCATACTCTCAACAAAGTCAACTCAAGAATATCTTTAACACATTTTAGTAATATTCTATAGTTTAGGAAATTTCAAGAAAAACCTTCATAGAAGGTTCAAATCTTTCACAACTTCTATCCAACACATCTATGGGCATATGGAAGAACTCAATCCATATTTTAGGTTAGCCTTACATTCCTTAGAGTAGATTTTGAAGAAACCTTGTTGTTGGGTCTTCAATGGGAAGCTTGAATCCTTGAGCTTTTGAGGGCAAATTCTTGTTGGAGATGTTTGGAAG
Source organism: Solanum dulcamara (assembly GCF_947179165.1). Taxonomy (NCBI): domain Eukaryota; kingdom Viridiplantae; phylum Streptophyta; class Magnoliopsida; order Solanales; family Solanaceae; genus Solanum; species Solanum dulcamara. Next base: position 75,587,811 of record NC_077238.1, on the reverse strand, counting down.
AGAAGAGGGGATGAATATTAGGGTTTTTAGAGAGAGGCAAAAGACTGAAAATATGCTCCAAATCGTCCAAGGCTAGAGTATATATAATTAGGGAAAAGTCCAATTTGCCCTTCCTCAACAAATCTGGAAAACTGGGCAAAAACTCTCCTAGCGCTATAGTGGCGTGCCGCGCCACTGCAGCACCAAGTCAAAATAGGCTTAAAACCTGCACATCTGATAGTGGCGCATCGCGCCAAGGACCAAACTACTAAGACTTGTTCCTGGCGCTATAGTGGAGCGTCGCGCCCTTATAGCACCAAGCCTAAATTTCCTGAGTTTTGGAAAATGGTCTTAAAAACCCTGCACATCTAATAGTGGCGTGTTGCGCCAAAGACCAAACTACTGAGGCCTGTTCCTGGCGCTATAGTGGCGAGTCGCGCAACTGCGGCGCCAAGCCCAGGTTTCCTGCAGTTACAACCCAGGCCTGAAATTCCTACAGTACTAGTTCGTCTTAGGATAGTCATAACTTTTGACTCAGAACTCCAAAAATTACAATCTTGGCGGCGTTGGAAAGAAGACTCGAAAACCTTTAATTTAATAGGTCATGGACCACCCAGATCATCATATTTCAAAAGATATGGTCGTTAAAAGTCGACCCCTTATACGAACTCATCCGAAAACTTAATCGATTGGAATTCTTTGGACTCGGTTTGGTGTTAGAGGTCCCTTATGATCCCTAAACACATCTAACACACTTCAAATACTTAGAAAATGATCCTAACCCATATATGAAATTACAAGTCCTTCGATTTGAGTCTACACACACGCGATGAAATGTTCGAGTCTTTGCAAATAATTTTTTGGGGTGTTACAAGCTTTTACTCTCTAATTATTCAGAAAATTCAATCTAATTTAAAATCTGATTAACAATACATGCACATTCATGGCGCAAATTCATTTAATATACAAAAATAATTTTCGAAATCAGATGGTGAATTAATGTTATTTACCATGAATGACTTACATGATTCGCTGATTGAGATTGCAATTGTTGACTATCGCAAGCTTCAAAACCCCTTTGCAATGGCGAGTTTGCTGAAGAAGAAGAAGAAGAAAGAACGTGGAAACAATTCTATTGAAATACGAATTGCATACAATTAGGGATTCATTCCATATACGTAACTGATGTTTAGCTCCTTTTCATTCATTTTAAAAGGAAAGAAATGTTGTATAATTTTTTACTTAAAATTCAGTTTATACAAATTTAAATGTATCATAGCAAACATAAATTTGTCATTCTAAGTAATTGGGAAAACTATACCCATATGGAGTAATTAGGCTTAAAATATTTGCCATATATGAAAATTTCCCATTAATAAAATATAAGTGTATTTGGACTTCTCGAACACCCTCTTCATTATGTAATTAGTCTAGTTTCTAGGGTTTATAAGATCCAATTTTTTTGTTGGTTCTATCCTTTGCCGTTTTTCCATTTGAGAAAAGAGTGGTGATAGTGAAGGAGAGAGAAATAACAGGACAAGAGAGGCTTGCACAAATAGGTAAACATCCTCACCAACGTCCGATAGGTTGAGCGTATTCTCCCGAGGTGTAGGGTGGGAAAAAAGGAGAGAAATAACGGCCGATTGTAGATTAATGGACTCAAAGTAGCAAAAAAGTACGATAATCGGGCTAAAGAGTGGGCCTGGAACAATGTCAATGACTTGATGGACTTGTTGTGAGATGAAGAGGCCCAAAACCGCCTACTGATTCATTCAATTAAACCAAGGAGTAATTATACAGAATGTCAACCCATAAACTTACCTTCTATTTGGCCCAACTTATATATATAACCTAAGTTTTGACTTACCTATGATGTAATTATTTTATACCCAATGACCAACATTACATGTATTAACATCAATTGCGTGTGCATGATTTTGCTCAGAAGTGGCAGCAACCAATTGTTGATCTAAAGCAGTAGCATTGCTTTGATCGACGCGAAAAACCCACTTTTTTCATTTAATATTTCCTTCACATCACCTTGATATTTTTCAATATCTCTAGTACCTTTTTAAGTAGCTTCAATGGTGTCACGATCCGAGTTTACACTCTAGCCATGACACGATACTTGGAATCATGAGTGGTCCCAAGCTAACCCTTGACATAACACATCAAAGCATATCATAAGAAAACTAAGCGGAAGATGGAACATATGCATAAAAGATCTTATTAGAAAGAAAACATATCCGTAAAGATAGAAAACTAATGTCTGAAACAAGCCTCTAATATCTAAATCAAAAGAAATAAGTTTGCCTGGACATGGCCCCCGTCTACCATAACTTAGTTAAATAACTAACTAAAACTACTCCACGAAGTCCCCGAATAAGGAGGACTCACCAACTGCTGACTGGGAAATGCTGCAACCTCACTAGCCACGAGTCTGAGAATGAGTGCCGGAATCTACATCATAAAAGGATGCATCACAGAAAAAGTATGTGTCAGTATATGAAATGTACTGAGTATGTACAGAAACACTATCATAATCATATTAAATAACATATGGAGGAACAGTGAAACAAGATTTCTAAAATTATAATCATAATAAAGAAACTGAAAGAAACAGTTGGAGTCCATGCATATATATCAGTTTAAAAAACCTTCTTTCAAAAGCATATACATCAAGGTGAGTCTAAATCAATAGCCTTGCATAATCATATTTATTAAATAATATATTTAAATGAACCATATAAAGTGAAGACATATTGTAAAAAGATGCATAAACTGTGGAGTTTCTTATAACCGACATACACCATGTGAGCTCATGATGTCTAACAGCTAAACCAGTTAGGAGGGCTGCCCTATACCTTGCCAAGGTATAGAACCATATCATATCTATGTGGATCCACTAGTTTGTGACTCTCAAGTCCATATGGAGTTGTCCCACAAAGTGGTATACTCAAGTCCTACGGTGGCACGTAGTTATGGGACTTAGGGATTGCTACAAAAGGTCCACGGACGCTAAACGGAAACCTTCATCCCTAAAGTCCACTCAATACTAAATAGTCCTCCTAAAATATATAAATAAATAGTAATGCTCATAGGTATAAAAACTGTCCATATATTTTAATCGTATGTGAGACTAAGCTCAAAAGTCATATCTTGAATCATAAGTGAGACTAAGCTAAAAAGTCATATCTTGAATCATCAGTGAGACTAGGCTCAACAATCATGCCTTAAAATAACCTGTATTGAGATTGTAAATCATATCATGCTTGCTTTCATGCTTAAAAGTCATTAATGCATAAGATATCATAGAAATCATGCAAAATTAGTGCAATAAGATTTTTAAAACCAAAGTGAAACAATAAAAATAGGGATTTATGAAGGAAGATCATAATTTCATAGAATGCCTTAACTTTTTTGCTCCTAATAATTTTGTAGAATTCTTGAGAATCAAAATACTTTAAGCATGAGAGTAAAAGGATACTCTCATTGAAGCCTTACATACCTGAAAGGAAATAACTATCTTGAAACCTTGAATTGAGGCTTGAAGGTGAAGAGCCCTAGGTTATTCTTTGAGAGAACTTAGAACGTGTGATTTGATTTATCTGAGGGTTGAGCATGGGTGGGAAGGTTATAAGGCTATAAGATAGACTTAGCAGAGTTAGTTGAGGGTTAAAGGTCAAGAATACTCTTCTGGAAACATAAGATGACCATAAAAATCAAAGAAAATGACCTTTTAATGAATTTTATCGACCAAATCAGCGATCTGGAGGTCTCCTCATCGAACTATTCAATGAGTCGCTGAAAGGGAGATTTAGATCGCCAAATTATTTAGAGTTTGAAGGTGTTCAGACCATTTGGCGATCTAAATCGACTATTCCCTAAACCATTCGGCGAGTCGCTAAATTGGCTGATGAGCTCGCCGAATTTTCCGGTCTGGATATGCTCCAGTAAAATAACCATAACTTTCTACTTTGAATTCCAAATAATGCAAAAGTGGTGGTGTTGAAAAGAAGACTCATATATCTTTAATTTGATAGGTCATGGGCTCCTAACTCTTTATATGATGAGAGATATGGTCGTTTGAAGTTAACCCTTATATGAACTCATGCGAAAACTTAGCTGATAGAAATGCTTTGAACTTAGCTTGGCGTTTGAGGTTCCTTATGACCCTAAACCACATCAAATACACTTCAAATACTTAGAAAAAGGACCTTAACATATATTTAAAACTTAGAAGTCATCGAGTTCGGACCTATATTCATACAGAGGATAGTTCAGATCTTTGCTTAGAAGTTACAAGGCGTTACAAATGGTATCACCAATTTTTTTGTTATTTTGATTTCTTTTTTAGATGACATAATACATACATATGCCCTTTAACTTGGATTCAGCTGATATCTATGCCCTTCAACTTTGGTAACATTTAAACTTGTAACTTAAGCAAGTAGACATATGCATCGTACGTGTCATAATGCACGTAGAACTCCACGTAGGACACAAGTTGCCACACAGGATGCCACGTAGGACACATGTGTCTATTTATTCAATTTGTACAAGTTAAAGTGCCTACATGTGCACGTTCAAAGTTAGAGGGCATAAATGTCAATTGATACCAAGTTAAATGGCATGTTTATGTATTATTTCTTTTGAGATCAAAGGACAACTAACTTCATCATGACCTTGGTGCTTACAATAATTGCAATACAAAGGCAAATTATCATATACATTCTCCTAGAAAACCTCGATCAACTTACCAGATTTTCCATCCACAAACTGCAGCCTTATATGATTTGGAAGTTTATCCCTTAGATTAAGTATAACAGATCCGGCTCCTTTCCACTACTCTTTCTCTCCATTTCGTCAAGTACACATCTAGATGAGAGGCATGTGTCTTATTTAATTTTTAAAGGTCAAAATTATATTATATTGACCAATACCATAACCATAATTGAGTGAATAAGGTTTGAACAAATACTTTCTTAACTTTGGTAAGAAAAGATATTCCCTACAAATCTTAGAACCATTAATTTCATTTTATATTTTTATATTCAAATATTAAATTGCACAATATTTAATAAACTAACAACTTTCTGTGCTAGTAAATTTATTTTTGAAATATTATGTCGAGAAACAAAAAAAAACAAAAGGAAGAATTATCATTGGTGACAGAAATCATATAATAAAAGATTGGGAAATAAAAAACGCATCAAATGTGAAAATATCCACAAAACAATATTCTTTTATCTTTTTTTTTTGAAATAAAAGAAAATATTATTTTAAAGGAAAAATATTTTTTAAGACTACTGTTTATAGGCTAAACAAAACCGTTGTTATTAAGTTCATGTTCTATAATTTTAATATTTAAATATAAAAATATAAAGTGAAATTAATGATATACGGATACCAAAATTTGGGAAGAATAAATTTTTCTTACTAAATTTGGAGAGAACTTTTTCCAAAACTTATTCACTTAGCAATCATACTACTTGTCAATACAATATAATTTTGACCTTTAAAATTAAATAGGACACATGTTTCTCATCTAAATGTGTACTTGACAAAATGGAGAGAAATTTAATAGAAGGGAGCCAAATCTAAGTATAACCTTAACCCTAATTGTGCTAGTTTTTTTTTTTTAAATGAACTAAAAAGGAAAGTTTGACAAACAAATTGAAACAGAGGATGTATTATTAATTAGAGGTGTAAAATCATGTTCTAAGGTTTTATTGAGCTGGAGTTGTTGAGATTTTTTTCTTGAATCATAGTAGGAGAAAATGTACGTGTAAATGAAAAATTAAACTAGTTATTTGGCATATTTCCCTTTTCATTCATAGTATAAATTAACATTATATAAAAAACAACTGTAGCTCAATACACAGAGCATTTCGTGTTAGCGAGGCCAGGAGAAGGGTCACACTCCAAAGGGTGTGATGTAAATAGCCTACCCTAGTACAAGCATTATTGACTGCTTTTATGGCTAGAATCAATGACCTACAAGTGACACATAGATAACATTACGTTGTTTTAAGGCTCTCCTTCTGAAGTAATATTGTATATGTAAATCTAGTAACAAATTCGGATGATATAAAATATACTAAATAAACATGACAATACTCATGACAAATAAAATCATAATATAAAAATATTAAATAATGTGACAATACACGTGACAAATAAATTATAATATTAAAATATTAAATAATGTGACAATATACGTGAAAAATAGACTTGTGCACCTACGATAAATTACCCTGGTGTTCCTCTTAAAGTTGCTCAGGCTTATTAAGCCAAAACATCTTTAATTATTTATTTTTCCAATGAAATGAAAGACTAGCAGGGGTAAGCAAAAGATTGAAATGGAGTTTATTGAATCAAAGGAAGAGCGTGCTGCTACTATAATTTCTCACAAAAGAAAAATACCTCGTTCAAGAGAGCGGATGAACTTTCAAATCTGATTGGAGCCGATGTGTGTTAAGCTCTTTTCACCAAGTGGAAAACCATATTCTTATGGCTCCACAAATATAGAAAAAATAATTGATAAATTTCTTGAAATGAAATCAAAAGATCGTCAAAACGATCATGCTGATGTGGGAAAACCAAATGTTTGTGAGGCATTTGATGATCATGGGTCTCTTGTTGTTGGTAAATCAAGCACTAAATGGCTTAAGAGGGACCTGGTTCCGTTGCAATTGCTGAGTTGAAGGCCCAAAATAAAAGTCTCCATGCTGAAGTTGAGAGCCTTACTTAGAAATTACTATAGGCTCATGCTGACAGCAATGCAAGACTGACTCTCCTCCTTCAATCTCTTACTCCCAAACCTTCCTCTACCTGATCCCTTTGTCCTCCCAACTCCTGTCTCGTCTGTGTGTTTAGTTGGCAGGTTTTGTTGTTCTTACTTGTAATTCTTTCACAGTTTGATGTAATGATGTCTCTTTCTTGGTAATGATTATGTGTTTGCTTTTTCATCTACTGCCTTCTTCCTACTTTATGTTGTTCTATTCGTGTTAAGTGTTGCCCTTTGTGGCTAGGAATTTCTCCATGTGTGCATGAGTTTGGTTTGGTTTACTGTCTCCTTTTTTTGGCATGGAAGATATGTGTTCATTCTTGAGTTGGAAAGTTCATGATATGGTAGTAGGACCTGGTTGGACCTCAGCTATGCAGATAGGGGGAATCATCTTGAAAAGGGATATAATATTGCTAGGCGGAAGTTCTGTGGTAATGCAAAATAGATCCATATAAGTTTGTCATTATCAAAAATGGGAAAAATATAGAAAGTGCAAGAGAGGAGGGGGGGGGGGGGTGAATTGCTATTTTAAAAATAGTTAGTCGACTAACAATCAGAACAGTTAGCTGATAGTAATAAATAAACAATAAAGAGCAAGAAGAAAATTTGACGCTGGATGTTTTTATACTGGTTGGGATCCAACGTGGATCTTAGTTCAGTCCCCTAGGGTTGTAAGGGTGTTCTACTAAAGCTTGTGAATGGTTACAAAATGGAACAAAAGTAGATCCTAGATCTACACTCAATTCTTTTCTTTAACTCTCTTGTTTTTTAGTTCTTTTTCTTTTCAATACAATGCCTCACCACTCTATTTTTCTCTCCCCTCTTTTTGATTACACAGAAATTCACAAGGAATTACAATGCTTGCTAAAGTAGAACAGAGATAGTTTGAATGTATTCGACAGTGTGTTTTCTTCAGCCAAAGTCTTGGTCGATCTATAGTTTGTTGAGGATGAGTGCAACCCAAAGGAATTGATCCTTGGAAAGGAAGGTGTATCCTTTTTTCCAAGAATAAGGGCAAAGTCTTGATAGTTTTGCAGTCCTCGCCGTTGGAGATGCTATCCTTCTTCATGGAATTTGCTTGATTGAGTGCTGGTTTCCTTCCTAAGTCAAGGTTCTGATTTCCCCTTAATTTAGCTGCAAGCTGTTTCTTTAGTGATGGTATTAATTTGTTGATATCATTGCCTTTTTGTGGAGTACCAAGATTTTTGTTTATCGTTGCCTTCTTTGGGGATTATTTTGATTTGATTGCTCTCCTTGATTGCTTTCCTTCTTCTGCGATACTTGCCTTTGGATTTCCCTTAATCATGGTTTGTTTATTCTTCTTTTCTTTTTATGTTACTTTCTAGTTTTGACAAATTAACAAATTATGGGACCTGATATATGGACCTGGTCCCATTAGTAGAATTTATTCCAGAACTAATAGGGACCAGCCGTAAAACCTGCCAGCACCTGTTGTGGTTGGTAGAGACAGCTGAGGATGACACACTGATCAACTAAGCAAAACATAATAAGGTTGAGTCTGTCCAATGTTAATACACAACTTTGGACATCGAACAACTAAATTTTGCAAATCAAGAATATACATGCATTAGGATGATTCTCTCATCAGAAAAGAGCAACTTCACTAAGACAACCAGGGACTTGATAGAGTTACTTGCAAGAAAGTTTCTATTTGTCTTATATTGATGTTGTGTCTTTTGTTCTAAACAATGTAAGCTCAATCCCTATGTTATAAAGGAATATTGATCCATTTCATGTTATAGTTCATATTTCCGAGTCATGTCTAAGAGTTAGCTTGATCGGAGTGTTCAAAGTCTATGACAACTAGAGTTAGTTGGGGTAGTAGGCAATAGTGATATTTCTTAGTTGTTCCTTGTGATAGGGGTGTTACAAGAGGAAAGAGATTAAGGCTTTAATTCCTAGGTTGCATAAAGTTGTAATCTGAATCTTGACTCGTTTGATTAGTGAAGTTGGCTTCTAAATCTTGTAGGACAGGTCGTGGTTTTTTCTCCCTTGATCAAGGAGGTTTTCCACATAAAATCATATGCATTGTCTTTACTCTTAATTTGCTTCATTGTTGTTAAGGGACCTGGTCTATTGACACTGTAGTGGACTCGTATAAGCTATCACAAGAGATTGGCTACTAAAATTATTTTATTATTTTACCTTAGAGAGGATCAAAATTGGTTACATTCGATCCAAAAGATTTTCAAAAAATAACTATTTTATATAACAAAGAAGAAGAGGAAAATATGGAGTAATGAGCTTTTAATAAAGAAAGAAGTTGTTCCAATTGTTTAAAAGAAAGAACCAAATGCCTGCTGCTAAAATGCTTAAAAGGCATCACAACAGGGAGTGCATGTTTGACTTTCTGCATTTTTCTTATCTCTGTTGCTTGCTTCTTGGGTTTTACTTTGTTTGATACCAGTTCATTTGACAGAGTATGTATTATTTAGTTTTGATGATCAACAAACTATGGGACATGATACACGGACCTGGTCCCACGAGTAAGTCAAGTTGTAGACTAGCCAGCTGTAAAGCTGCCATCCTCTTCTGTGGTTGGTAGAACCAGTAGAGATAGAAGACCTAACAACCAATCAAATGAATCCTAGGATGTGTGTCTCCAACGTTAATACTCAAACCATAGACAACAAAGTTTTTTGGCTTTTCTCTCTTGAAGAATTGACAATTAAGAACAGATTTTTGTGTTCTCTCAAGAAAAGACAAACTTCAGCAAAATCTGTATGGGACTTGATAGAGCATTTCAAGATATTCTTATTTGTAGCTTTGTTGTAGTGTTGAGTCTTATGTGTAACATTGTAAAATCAGTTCCTATTGTATAAAGAAATCTTGATTATTTCCAGTTATATTGCTTTATTGTAACTTCATTGCTAGATTTAGTTTTGAAATATGTTGAAAAGTCTATATAACTGAGAAGCAGTTGTGTAATGGGCAATATTGATATTTCTTAGGCTCAAGTCTTGTAATAGCAGTGTTGCAAGCAAAGGGGTGAAGAGGGTTAGTAACTAGGTATAATAGGTTGTAATAGTTTACTTTGCTTTTGCACCTTAGTGAAGATTGGCAGCTAAATCCTAAAAGTCAGGTCGTGGGTTTTCCTCCCTTGAGCAAGGAGGTTTTCCATGTAAAATAGTGTGCAATGCTCTTACCTTCCAGTTTGTCTTACTATTTATAATTCTGTCAAAGGACCAGGTCCTTTGACACAATGGTGGACTCGTGCAAAGCTATCAATTGGTATTAGAGCAAGTGTCTCTATATGGTTAACACCAAGAGAAGATCATGTGAACTGAAAGATAGCTGCTTCACCTAATCTTGATGAGGGACAATCTGATACTAGGCCACCTAGATTTAATGGTCATTTTTATGGGTGGTTCAAAACTCGCATACACGACTTTCTCATGGCAGAGGATAGTGAACTATGGGATGTAGTTCTGGATGGACCCTACGTTCCTATGAGAGAGGTCAAAGAAGGAGAAGTTACTTGAGTTATACCTAAAAATCAAAAGGAATATGATAAATCTGACATAAAAAAGATAGAAAAGAACTACGAAGCAAAAAAGTTGTTGGTCTATGTAATAAGACCTGATGAATACAACCAGATTTTTGTATGTGAATATGCCAAGGAAATGTGGGATTGCCTAAGGACTACTAAAAAAAAACTACTCAAGTGAAAGAGTCAAAGGTTTACATGTTAACTACTCAATATGAGAACTTCACTATGAAGGAAGTGGAGACTATTCAGAAAATGCATACTAGGTTCACCTCTACCACCAATGAACTTTGGTGTTTAGGTGAACCCATCCATCCCAGCAAACAGGTCAGAAAAATTCTCAAGATTCTTCCTAAGTCCTGAGAAATCAAAGTAGATGCCATCACGAAAGCAAAGGATCTGAAGATTCTTACTATGGATGAGCTAATTGAAAATCTTCAGACTCATGAGTTAAATAAGCAACAAGACTACTCCAGGAAAGACACGAAGAATGATGAATCCTTAGCTCTTAATGTAACTCAGGGTAAAGATTATAAAGAAGATCAGGATATGACATACTTAACCAAATGATTTCACAAAATTATGAGGAAGCATGGAGGGTTCATGAAAAAGGGGTACAAGCAGAGCTGCAAATGGCACTGACCTGTGTCATGGATGTGGAAAACCAAGTCATTTCATCAGACATTGTCCCATGTAGAAAGGAGAATACAGAAATAATGGCAAGACTGGAGGTGAAAGAGACAAACGAAGGGACTAGGTTCCGGACAAATTAAAAAGAAGAGCTACAGCTGACTATGTAGTGAAGAGGGTTCTTGCTGTATGGGAAAACTCTTCAAGTGACTCAGAGGAATCTGATCACCCAGAAGATGCCTCTATGCTGGCGGTGAAGGATGATGATGATATATTCAACTCTATGTTTGCCTTTATGGCAAAGTCTGATGATGAAGCCGACGAAGAGGTAACCTTGCTTGACCTTAAGGAAAATATCAATGCCTACTCCTTTAGGAAACTAGAAAAACTAGCTTGTGTCTTGATTGATTCATTATGTGAATTAACTTCTGAAAAGGATTTCCTGAAGAATAGCATTGATATTTTTCAAGATGAAAAAATTGCCTTGGTCATCCAAATATCCGAATTAGAAGAAACAATTATGTTGTTAGAAGCTGAGAACAGTAGTGTCAAGGAAATGCTGGAATGTAGTCCTGAAATAGATGTCAAGCAGAATGGTAAGGCTAATAGAGTTGAGCTGGAACTTGAAGAAAGTCTTAAAAACTCTGAATTAAAATTAGCCATGGCCCTATAAAGAAATCTCCAACTAGAGAAGGACATGTTCCAAGTCAAGGAAGAGTTAAGTAAATCTCTCAAGTGGACTACATTATCCAAAATACTAGAAAATCTGACAAATCAAGGGTACAATGGTAGAAATGGTCTAGGAGGCAAAATGATAGAGCCTCTTTTCAATCCACATAGCAAGTATGTGTCCGTATCTGATAACTTGTTGTGCATTCATTGTGGTAGAAATGGTCATCTAAAAGGGGTCTGTGATGCTTAGAAAAGGTCTGAGAAAAATTTCTCAAAATATTTCCTACATAAAGACAATTAGAAGAAGGCACATGGTCCAAACAAGATGATGAGAAAGATGATGCTGCCTTACTGGACCAGGAAAGCCTTGATTACAACACTTTCTGCATACTGGGAGCTCAAACTTAGATGGGTTCCCAAACCTAATCAATAACTTTTTTGCAAGAAAGGTACGGAGGAAGCAGTCAGTGCTGGTTTATGAATAGTGGTTGCTCGAACCACATGACTGGAAGGACTGAAAATTTCCTCTCTCTAAAGGCTATTCAAGGTGGAAGTGTCTCTTTTGGAAATGGAAAAAGGGTTATATTCTTGGCATTGGAAGAATTGGGAAGTCACTGGAGCATTCGATTGAAGATGTGTTCTATGTAAATGGGTTGGGGTACAACTTACTCAGCGTATCTCAAATTTGTGATAAAGGAAATAAAGTCAGATTCTTGTCTGAGAAATGCATTGTCGTAAATTTTTCATCGCAGGAAGTAATCTTGACTGCAAAACTGTGTAAGAACATGTATGTAGCTGAGTTATACTCTTCTCAAGGAGACAATTTAAAATGTCTCAGAGTTCAATATGAAAGTGCAGAACTGTGGCATAGGATGCTGGGGCATGTTAGTTCATCCTTGCTAAACAAACTTGTAACAGGGACCTGGTTCGAGGACTTCCAAAGATGAACTTTACTAACAACGAAGTTTGTGATGCGTGTGTCAAAGGGAAGCAAACCAGAACCTTTTTTAAAATAAAGAAAGAGGTAAGCACAACTAGACCTATTGAACTCATTCATATGGATTTGTGTGTACCAGTCAAGATACAAAGTCTTGGAAGGAAGAAGTACATTTTTGTCATTGTTGATGATTTCTCAAGGTTCACCTTGATAATATTCTTAAAAACAAGAATGAGATGGCTGATGTGTTGATAACTTTTGCAAAAGTGATACAAACCAAGCTAAACTGCAAGATAGCAGGGATCAGGTCAGATCATGGAATAGAGTTTGAAAATGCTAGGGTTGAAAGCTTTTGTGCAGAACAGGGAATACATTACAATTTCTCAGCTCCTAGAACTCTACAACAAAATAGGGTCGTTGAAAGGAAGAATAGAACCCTGGTTGACATTGCAAGAACTATGCTAATAGACTCTGAATTGCCAAAGAATTTATGGGTTGAGGCAGTGAACACGGCTTGCTATGTAATTAATCGAGTGATTAGGTTGATACTCAACAAAATGGGGTTGAAAGCTTTTGTGCAGAACAGGGAATATATCATAATTTCTCAGCTCCTAGAACTCTACAACAAAATAGGGCCATTGAAAGAAAGAATAGAACCCTGATTGACATTGCAAGAACTATGCTGATAGACTCCAAACTGCCAAAGAATTTCTAGGCTAAGGCAGTAAACACATCTTGCTATGTAATTAATCGATGCATAATTAGGTCGATACTCAACAAAACTCCATATGAATTTATGAACAACCGAAGGTCTAAGATGAGTTATCTTAGAGCCTTTAGGTGCAAGTGCTTTATGTTGAATAATGGGAAGGATGATTTGGGTAAATTTGATCCCAAAAGTGATGAAGGGATATTTGTTGGCTATCCTCTTCCAGCAAAGCCTACAGAGTGTACAACAAAAGGACACTATGTATTGAAGAAAGTGTCCATGTTGTTTTTGACGAATTTGGCAAAATAGACAATCTCAAGGATAAAGATGATTCTGAGATTGAAGAGCTTCTTCAGATTCAGAAAGACAACGTTGTTGCAAGTGATAAAGCTCAAGCTGGTGAGGATGAAAATGATAATGAAACAAATGAAGACAAGGAACCAGAAAAGGGACCTGGTTCAACTCAAGGAGAAGAAGAACCAGTTCAGCCTACTGACAACGTGGATAACAGTTAAGCTCAATCTGAAGAGACTTTGTCTGATGTCAAAGGGACGAATACTTCTACTGATCAACAACCACGAAATCATCCAGGGTGGAAGTGTAACACCCCTTAAAATGTTATTGATTCATGTTTCCTTTCATTCATGAAGTCCAAATGAATTATCAAAATTTTCTATTTAATTCAAGCATGAAACTTTATGGATTTTCATATCATGATTTCAATTGCATAGATTATTAAATATTTGAAGTTTAATCACCTATCTTATGTTAGTTTATGTTGGCTCTTAAATGCATTAAAATTTTGATTTATGAAAGGTCCTTATATGAAGACATAAAAAGGTTTTAAAGTATTTTGATCATAATTATGTTCTTTCATGATTAAAGTATTTTGATTATATTATAATCTCATGTCTAAAGTATTTTGATTATATCATGTTCTCTCATGTCTAAAATATTTTTATCATATTATGATATCTCATGCCTAAAATATTTTGATCATAATTATGTTCTCTAATGACTAAAGTATTTTGATCATAATTATGTTCTCTAATGACTAAAGTATTTTGATTATATTATGTTCTCTCATTCCTAAAGTATTTTGATCATATTATGATCTCTCATGCCTAAAGTATTTTGATCATAATTATATTCTCTAATGACTAAAGTATTTTGATTATATTATGATCTCTCATGCCTAAAGTATTTTGATTATATTATGATCTCTCATGCCTAAAGTATTTTTATCATATTATGATCTCTCATGACTAAAGTATTTTGATCATAATTATACTCTCTAATGACTAAAGTATTTTGATTATATTATGATCTCTCATGCCTAAAGTATTTTGATCATAATTATTTCTCTCATGACTAAAGTATTTTAATTATATTATGATCTCTCATGCCTAAAGTATTTTTATCATATTATGACCTCTCATGCCTAAAGTATTTTGATCATAATTATGTTCTTCCATGCCTAAGGTATTTTGATTATACAAATTATGTTCATTTTCTTTAAGCTTTACTCTAAGGTATGTAAGAATTCAATGAGAGTATTTCTTCCTATAATATCTCCTAAAACGTTGTATGTGGTATTTTAATTCTTGACGAAAATGATACTCTCTCTATATTTTAGGAATAACTTTTCATATAATAGTCCAAATGATATGATTCAAATTTAGGAGTCACCTTAGCTTCATTATCTACAACTTTTATGAGACCATATCTTAAGATTCGGAGGGTAAGTAGGTCAAATAAATTAATCTTTGTAAGATATGGTGCTGTGACAAAATAGAGTGTTTGTAGAAGAAATTCATATCTCACGGTAGGATGCTCCAAATTAGTTGATTCTTAAACCAAATAAAACTAGACTTCTAGATCTACAATTCTTATGAAGACATCAAATCCTAATTAGGAATTTATCATATTCAAACGAAGCTCCGAAAAAGGATATTCCGTTAAAAGAGTGTTCATCTCACCTACCATGGAAAGATCTAGAATCATTTGACATCATCCATGACATCAAAATTCTCCATTGAATTTTTAAGATCATCCTTTATGATTATTTTTATTTATTGTTAGGTCCCTTCTCCACACCTATAAATACCCACCTTATTTCCTCATTTTATTCATCAAGCTTTCTTAAGCAACTCTTCTCTCTATATACTTCTTTACTCATTCTCAAATATAATTTTAGTTTTAGTAGTGTAAAAATACTACTCCGGTGATTCTTATACTCCGGGTAGTACATAAAATGCTCCGGCGAGAAGAAAAGGCTAGGGGTCTAAGAGTGTTCCAATTCAGAGTAAAGCTTCGGATTTAAGGTATGTAAGGCTTCCATAGCAACGGATTGAGTTCATCCATGCGCCCAATATTTAAATTTATTATAATTGAGTTATAGTTGAGTTTTATCCAAATCTTGAATTCTAAATGAATTAATTCTTCTTCTATTGAGTTAGATATATTTATGCATTAATATTATTATTATTGTTATCTCTCATATTATTGGATTTATTGTTCATGGCTACTTTCCCATGAATTCTAATTGATTTGATGTTCATGAATATTTTTACACATATATTGAGTAAAGATGTTGGCTTTTTAATATTTTCATTGATAAAAAAAGTGATATGAATTAATACTATATATGTATTTTATTGAGTTTTGAAAGAGCAAAAAAGTTGAATTTAAATGAATTTGAGTAAATGATGTTTTGAGCAAAATATTTTGATGAGATGTAAATGATGTTTTTTAAGTATAATGATTGATGAAAAGGTAATGAGATGAGTTTGATGATTTAAATTAAAGTCCAATGAGACTGGATGATGAGTTTAATATGAGCACATATTTTGGGAGTAGTATTGAGCACCGAGTTGGGTAAGAGTTTAAATTGACTCAAACCCCAGAACTACGTAGCCAGCGCAGGATGAAGGTTATGCCTCTTAAGTCCCAAAAAAGAGGACTTTGATGAGTGGATCCAAGATGGTGATGTCCTTTACCCTGGCAAGGTATTGGATGGATGTGGTAACGACACCGCTTTGTTGTATCATCGCTAGCTCATAAGTGATGGTTGTCGGTTAGAGAAACTCCCAACTGAGTAAGCATTGCTTATTACTATTATTTTTATTTTTATTATTATTATTTTTAAACTTGCATTACATATTGATATTGAGATGATGTTGAGTTCTGAGCCGAGTCTTCCTGAGAGGAGTTTCTTGATATCTGTCCTTACTTTCCTGCCATTTTAAATACTCGTATATTCCACATACTGACTTCATTCGACCTGCATCATTTTATGATGCAGATACAGGTGTTAGAGATCCTCAACAGGCGCATCGTTGAAGAACATTTATTTTTAGCTATTTGGTGAGTCCTTCTTGTATTCGGAGGAACTCTTTATCCTTTAATTATTGTTGAGTATTATGTTTCTTTTAAGGTAGCCATGGATATGTCATTGGCACCATCTAAGAGTATTAGACGCTTTATAGACAGAGTTTGATGATGTAATTTGAGTAGTTCTCCTTTGAAATTACTTCTTCTAAGGATTATTTCTTTCCTTGATGTTGGTGGTGAGCCCACATAAGTATTCTTATTTTCACTTAAGTCTTCCGCTAATGAACGAATGAGTGATGAGACCAAGTGGTTCTCTCGGAGGCCAGAAATGGTTTCTGAGTGTCGGTCATGCCTAGGGTACCCTCTCGGGGCGTGACAGGAAGCATCAATCTTCCCATTCCTTGGATAATCTTGTCTTACCATTGGATTCTGGAATGCATACTAGGTCTAAGACTAGAAATCTAGTGGCATTTTCAGCATTTTTGTCTACCATTGAGCCTAAAAATGTGAAGGAAGCACTGAAGGATGCGGATTGGGTAAAACTCCATGCAAGAAAAACTTCATCAATTTGAGAGAAGCAAAGTATGGCACCTGGTTCCTCGTCCCTCTAACAAAACCATTTTAGGAACTAGGTGGGTGTACCGAAATAAGATGGATGAAAATGGAGTAATAACTAGGAACAAATCAAGGTTGGTAGTTCAAGGATACAATCAAGAAGAAGGGATCGATTACAATGAAACATTTTCTCCCATTGCCAGGATGGAAGCAATTAGAATTCTGATTGCATTTTCCACGTTTATGAAATTCAAGTTGTTTCAAATGGATGTCAAAAGTAAATTTTTGAATGGATACTTGAAAGAGGAAGTGTATGTCAAACAACCTCCGAGTTTTGAAGATATCGATCAGCCAAATCACGTGCTCAAGCTTGAAAAAGCACTGTATGGTCTGAAACAGGCCCCTAGGACTTGGTATGAGAGGTTGTCAAAATTTCTACTTGACAACGGATTTAAGAGAGGGAAGATCGATAACACACTCTTCTTGAAGGCAAGAGGAAGAGATTTGCTGATTGTTCAAATTTATGTAGATGACATCATATTCGGAGCCACTTCAATATCTGGCTGAGATGAGAGGAGATGGAAACAAACTGCATTTCTCTGATAAGAAAGAAAAATCACCAAATGCTCCCGTTGTAGGGTTGGAGCCTGTCTTAGACCATACCCTAGTGCATGAGTTGCCTAGGGCACCAATTGACTAAGAAGATGAGGATAAAGATGAGATGCCTCTTCTGACTAGGTTTACAAGGAAAACTCAGCACAAAGAAAGAATGGCATACAAAAGGAGTCTAACTCATCAAGAAACTATTGTAAGTGATCAATTAGGTCGAGAAAATAAGGTTCCAGAAGAAAGTGTAGTCCTGAAGAATCTATGAAGATGTCTAAGAAATGGAAGAAAGTCATTTATGAGCCTCCTAGGAAATCTACTCGGAGCATTCGGAAGAAGTTACTTAGTGATACAATTGAGGCAAGCAAATCAAAGACCATGCAACAAAGGGAACTACGACATCGAGCTGTGGTTGACAAAGACATTATTCCAAAAGATCAAGTAATTGATGTGTGTAAAGTTGTCGAGGATAGTGATACCATTTCTGATGACGTGATTGCTGCTATAAAAAAGAGGAGACATGAAGTGTCAGTTATTGTGTCCAAAGGGGGGCAAAAAAAGCGCAAAGAAACTACTAAGGGAAAGAAGCCTGTCATTGTGGAGGCATTTTCTCCTGAGAAGGGACCAGGTTCACCCAACAAAAGGCAAAAAATGGATAATGTTTTGAGCATGGCTGAGAGAATCAAAATTCTGCGCACTCAAGAGGTTTTGAGTGGTAGAGTTTTTGATCCAGAAGTTTGTGATCTTCCAGGGATGAGGGACCTAATCGATGCAGTTGAGATTCAAGGGTGGACATATTTATTTGAGTGGCCTGTTCCCACTCTTCATGAAAAGGAGGTATGTGAATTCTACTATAATCTGGACTTTGCTGATGATGGTAGTCTCAACACAATAGTGGGTGGCATCATGTTTCACCTTTCTAAAGAAATTTTGGGGAATATTCTTGGATTTCAAGGTAAGGAGTTGCCTCAGTGGATAAAGCAGTTCCCTTACACGACTTTATCCTTGAAGCTGGTAAGTTACTAGGTTTGAGTTATGCAAGTGTCCCTAAAAAATTTGAGTTTGTGAACAAGGTTCTTTTTCCTAGATTAGAAAGGAGGACTGTTGCATCTTCAGTAGACTTGTTTCTGATGGAAATACTTAGAAACTTTGAACCTGTAATCCTTCCTGCCATTATACTGGAGCATATTCATAAAACAATGATGGTGAAAGATGAGAAACATGGGTTGGGTTATGGGTATTTGCTCAACCTAGTCTTCCAGCATTTTGGAGTTGATGTGGGCAATGGTGTTAAGGGATCTATTAAGCAAGCGTTCTCCCAATCCACCCTTCTAGAGTGTGAATATGTTGAAGGTCAAACCAACAATAAGGCAAAGTCTCAGGTGTCTGATCTCCAGACACCTCCTGGAGTAGCAGGAAAAATTAAAGTTGGAATTAGAAGAAATGACAGTGACCCTGGCAAGCCGAGATGCCGAGATTTCAAGTCTCAATGCCCAGTTGTTGCTCTTTCAGACAAAAGGACCTGGTTCAAGTGAAATTGCTGAGTTGAAAGTTCAAAATGCAAATCTTACTGTTGAAGTTAAAACTCTAACTCAACAATTACTTCAGGCTCATGCTGACAGCAATACTCGAATGACCCTCCTTCTTCAGTCTCTTTCTCCCAAGTCCTCTTTCTCTTCCTAATTCCTCAGTTTAGCCCCTTGTTATTCTTTTTTCTGTTGGCAGTTTATGTGTTAATCTTTTGTAGTTCTTCTTCAGTATAATGTAATGCTTCCCTGCTTTAATATGACTATGTTGGTTATTTGTTCTATTGCCTGCTTCTTGTCTTTATGATGATTCTACTCATGTTCAGTGTTGCTCCAGTGGGCATGAATTTACCTGCATGTATACTGTATTAGTTTGGTTTACTTTGTTTCTTTTTATGATGCCAAAAGGGGAAAGGGTGTGATTCATCTTGGGATGGGATGTTTTTACTAGGACGACCTGGTTGGAATAGAGTCAGAGGGAACAAAACGCAAGGGGAACTATGAATATTTTAGCTGACATTGTTGGAATAACGGATATTGTTGATAGGGGGAACATTATTGACTTACATATTTTTTCATCATAAAAAAAGGGGAAAATGTTATTTAGTTTTGATGATTAACAAACTATGGGACCTGATACACGGACCTGGTCCAATGAGTAAGTCAAGTTGCAGACTTGCCAGCTGTAAAGTTGCGATCCTCTGCTGTGGTTGGTAGAACCAACAGAGGCAACCTAACAGCCAATCAGATGAATCCTAAGATGTGTGTCTCCAATGTTAATACTCAAATCGTGGACAACAAATATTTTGGCTCTTCTCTCTTGAAGAATTGACAATTAAGAATGGATTTTTGTGTTCTCTCAAAAAAAGACAAACTTCAGCAAAAGTTGCACGGGACATGATAGAGTTGTTCAAGATATTCTTATTTGTATCATTGTTGTGGTGTCGAGTCTTATGTGTAATATTGTAAAATTAGTTCCTGTTGTATAAAGGAAACTTGATTATTTCCAGTTGTATTGCTTTATTATAACTTCATTGCTAGAGTTAGTTTTCGAGTGTGTTGAAAAGTCTACATCACCGAAAAGCAGTTGTGTAGTGGGCAATATTGATATTGCTTAGGTTCAAGTCTTGTAATAGCAGTGTTGCAAGCAAAGGGTGAAGAGGGATAATAACTAGGTACAATAGGTTGTAATAGTTTACTTTGCTCTTGCACCTTAGTGAAAATTGACAACTAAATCCCGAGGGTTAGGTCATGGTTTTTCCTCCCTTGAACAAATAGGTTTTCCATGTAAATTAGTGTGCAATATTCTTACCTTCCAGTTTGTCTTACTATTTATAATTCTGTCAAAGGACCTGTGGTGGACTCGTGCAAAGCTATCAGTATCGGCATATGCGCAAAGGAACATGCTTTATGATAATCCCTAGGCTGTTACGCAAATACTAGAGAAGTTGTTTTTGTAATTGTCTCTTCTAGTGATTGTTTTTATTTAACTCAGATCAAGCCTCTAAAACAACATGGAGTTTCTGATGGGGAGGTACTGAAGATTTCGACCTGTTAATACGCTGATCTTTTACTTGTTATAATGTTTTTATATTTCTATATCATTTTATTTTAGAGATAGATGGCCATTCAGTCATTTTAATTACCAGATAAATGGTCATTCGGTGTATATTCATGTATACTTTGTGTATATTTCATGTATAGAATGTATCACAATGTATATTCACTTTATAGCTCATTAATAAGTAATCTATATTGTATAGTCAGTGTATATTTTCTATGACTTTTGGCAAGTTATATTGTATAGTCACTATATATTTTCTATAATTTTTTACTATATTTTATGTAAATAAAACATGACTATATTAATTATAAACTAATTAGTTTATTGTATATATTTAAAATTGTCCCATTATTTAATTCAGAATTTTTTTTGTTTATCATCCGGTGTTCGATTTCGTCCGACTAAATGAAATTCACTCATGTCTACAATTCTGTAGATGAAATTCAATTACTACAATTGAAAGTTTAGTTTGCTTTCATTGTGAGTAATGGGGATTGCCATATCATTTGTTGTTGTAAGTACCACATCTAGTAAAAAAGAGGCATAGTACATAAAACAACCAATGACCAATCCAACGACACATTAAATAACTCAGGTCAGCCATTGAGCAAAAAGTAATGAGTTTAACTAAAGACACAAAATTCGAGTACACTCGTCTCCGGACTGCTGCTAGAATTCAACCCCTGCTCTTCGAAACAATTAAAAATAGAGCTAACAAGAATGAAGAAAAAGTAAAATAATGGAACTATCATCAGTTTATAATATGTTCCTGATAGTACAGAGTAGAATCGTATAGCCGATCTTAACTTGTTTAGAACTAAAGCGTAGTTATTGTGACAGTAGATGATGTCCATGAAAAAGTGATTACTTCTTATTACAAAGAGGAGAAGCCTCAGAATTACATACTGTTGGGTTTAAGTGAAGTGTGAATGAGAAATAAGAATTGGGAATTAACATTCGCAAAACTCCTTAAGGTCTTGCATTGTCTCAAACTCATTATATCCAAAAGGTACTTGAAAAATACAAGTATTTAAACTTCAAAAGTGTAAAAACACTAATTGATGTGAACCTTGATCTTGCTAAGAATAAAGGTGAAAGTCAGGCTCAATTGGATTATACATGAGTATTGGGAAGTTTGATGTACATAATGAACTGTACACGACCAGACATAACTTGTGTTATAATTAAATTGATCGATACACAAGTAATCCTAATCAAAATTATTGGATGGCAATAAAACGAGTTTTGGGATATTTAGAACACACTCAAAACTTTGCTTTGCATTATAACAAATATCTAGCAGTTGTTGAAGGATATAGTGATGTAAATTGGATTACTGGGTCACCTGAAACTAAGTCCACAAGTGGATATATTTTCACCATTGGTGGAGGAGCAATCTTGGAAATCATCCAAACAAACATGTATAGCTCGCTCTACAATGGAGTCTGAGTTCATAGCCTTAGACTGTTAGACAAGGCCGGTGAAGAAGCAGAATGACTCCGGAATTTCTTAGAACATATTTCATTTTGGCCCAAACCAATGGCTTCTATATGCATACATTATGATAGTCACTGCAATTGAAAAAGGTGGGAGCGTTATGTATAATAGTAAGTCTCGTCACATACGAAGAAGATATTATACCGTTTGGCAACTACTTTCTAGTGGAACTATAACAATTGACTATGTAAAGTCAAAGAATAATGTGTTGGATCCACTTACAAAAGGCCTAACTAGAGAGGGAGTTGAGAAATCATCAAAGGAAATGGGACTATAATGGAGGACAAATCATCGTGGCGGTAACTCTACGTAGAAGATAGGAGATCCCAAGATCTAGGTTCAAAGAGATCAAACAAAGTCATCGATGACGGTTCAACATTGTCAAAATAATTTTTATGATACATTCTCATGAAGAGGCAATGTTCAATAAAAAGGATAAGGCATTAGGATCTTTTAAAGATTTCTAAGTTTGATACAGGGCATAAAATGGTGTCTTTATGGGATAATACATTTAGATATCACTTATGTAAGTGTGACGTGTAAGCCGCTTCAAGGAGAATCTGGTAAGGCCAGGTTTCTATGCACTTATGAACCAGAAAGTGTTTATGACTGAAACGAACAAAACAATGAGAACCAAAAATAGTTAAGGGGTTAATTGTGTGACTTATGTTGTCTAGGTATACACCAAAGCTCGACAGTTCAAAGATATCAAATCTATCAATTGACCGAGTATATATCCGATATATGTTCACTATCGAAAGTTCAAAGGAAAATCTATTTATCCAGATGCAATTAATCCATACTTATGAATCACACAATTTTTCATGCATATGTTTTAAACAATAGTCATTCCCCATTCATGTGGGGGATTGTTGGATTTAAGTGAAGTGTGAATGGGAAATAAGAATTGGAAAATGTGGGAGAACCAAATGAGAAAATGAAGAGTTATTTTTTCCTCATTGGTAGAAGAAAGGAAATGTACTCATAAAGGGTTAAGTCGAGGTTGTCTTCTCGCGCCATTGTTGTCATCGCTCGCTCGGCTCGTCTTTGGTTTCGACTTTGACTTTGACAAATGATATGATTGATTGATAAATTTTAAGACAAGATTTATTTATCAATCTCAGGAATTAGTTTTCTTTTTCTTTATTATTAATTATTAATCCGTTGAATTATTTATTAATTAATTAATTCATAGAATTAATTTGAATTAATTAAATTATGGAATTAATAACAAAATTAACTAATTAATTCGCGAAATTGAATTAATTTGAAATTCGCAGATTCAGAAAGTTTTTGTTCCTTCCGAACAGATATTTTCCTTTGCGGATTGGAAAAGGAAATGTTCCTTTCGAACAGATATTTCACTTCCCAAAAGACACCATGCCTGTTCTGAACAGATGAGACTGTTCTGAACAAGTGAGTTCGCACCCCTTGTTGGCTATAAATAGAGAGGCTCCCTCTCAGTTTTTGACATTGAATTTCTCCCTCTTCCGCATATTGTTTCTTACAAATAAAATTGTGTCTTTATGTGATTATGTTGTTGCTTTCTGAGTTCGCTGAAATTATCAAAGTTTGAGGTACCGCTACTTCTTTAATGTTCTATCTGTTTTATCTTGGAAGGAAATAATTCATAACCTCGGGTATAGTGAGAGGATTAAATTCCGTAAGGACTCACAGTAAATTCTGTGGACTCGAATAATGTTTTTCTTTTCATCTTTATTGTTTCTAGTTTGCTAACTTTAATATAGGAGATAACATGCTTAAGGAATTAAATTTTTTTTCCTGTATCTAAGGTTTTGGGGCATTAAAACCTTTTTGGTTTTCTACTCTGTTTGAATCTAATATTGATTCGAAAAAATATATAAATTTCATTAGTATTCAAGATTCATTAGATTAACGATTGGAAGAATATAAAAACGTCATCGTTAAACTAGAAATAAGTTGTAAACTTTTGCTTTATCTTATATTTTGTTTGAGGGCTGAGACTAAAATCAAAAGACTTTCTACTCCAGTGGTTAACTTGGTTCGATGAAATAAAATTTTCATCAAGTTAATTAAGTTTTTGTTTTTCTCTGTTCGAAGAATATAAAACATTCATCGAGTTGAACAAAAATTTCTATTTGGTCATTCTGTTGTTTAATACTACTTTTGTTTTGTCAAATAGAATGGAAGATACAAATGTATCTAATTTTGAAGCAAACACAATGCCTTCATCTAGTTGAACACCAGTTTCTACAGCAATGTCTACTGCAGAAAAATCTGGAAAGTTCACCGGTATTGACTTCAAATGGTGGAAGCAGAAGATGTTTTTCTATCTGACTACCTCGGTCTACAATGTTTTATCAATGAAGATGTTCCTGTGGGAGAGGAAGGAACTCCTGAAGACGAAAAGTTTATTGTGACTGAGGCATGGAAATATTCTGATTTCCTTTGCAAGAACTACATACTCAATGACACCTGTAATATTCAGTTAAAGCAGAGCATGAAACTAACATCTGATAATCAATTAGCAGATGCTTATTTTACACTAATTCTCAAACACGTGCGTTGCACGTGTATTTCAAGCTAGCTAAGTGATAGTTTTTTGAAATAATAAAATAATATTAAAATAAATGTGTGATGAGTTATACGAATTTTGAAAGGGAAAGGTTAGCTTTCGTCTGATTTAAACTTTTGTGTCATTTCATCTTTGAATTTAACAGAAACAATTAGTTAAATAAATAAC
This sequence comes from Solanum dulcamara, assembly GCF_947179165.1. NCBI lineage: Eukaryota > Viridiplantae > Streptophyta > Magnoliopsida > Solanales > Solanaceae > Solanum > Solanum dulcamara. Next base: position 75,562,780 of record NC_077238.1, on the reverse strand, counting down.
TTCAAATTTTAGATAAGCTCATATAATTGACTGTAAAAGATAAACTACACTAATGACTTGACAGATTCATAAACTTCACATGAATGTTCTTCCAATTTATTGATTCATTCATTAAAAGGTAAATGTATTATTTGATTGAGTGTATAAAAATGAGTATTATTAAAAGTAGTGTTTAGATAAGGTTAGAAATGTCTCATTAATAAGGTGGCGTTAATGTATATATTCATGATAGAGGAAAACGAACTAACATTCATTTTTTAATAATTATTGAAAACTGAAAACTTTTGCATTCGGATTAGGGAAGATGGAAATAACAATAAGAATTTGGATAGGCTTCATTAAGCCGTTTAAATTAATTATTTTTAAAAGATAATTAAAATATTATTATTTAATATTTAATTATATATTTTTAATCTACTACGGGAGCAAAATCGTAATTCAACTTTAAAATTAGATGTTTCTCACTTTTAATATAATATAATATGATACTAACAACACTGAGGGACTTGTATCAAAATCCCCCTAAACTATCATCGCTTTACGAAATGCCATACCTAAACTAGCATTGCTTACGGAAAGCTAAAGCAATTCTCTAATCAAGGGATCATCACCCATTTCATCAGTTGATTTCAAATTTAGAAACAGGTGGAGAAGACAAATTTTTGTATGATTTTTGCCTTGTTGAATACACAAATCAAGAGAGACTCAATCATCAGTGGCGTCAAAATAAAAATTGGAGGCCTTAAATTTTTAAATTTTTTAAAATATATATTTAAAATATATTCTTTTAGTTCATTGAGATGCGAAGATATTTCTTTTAATGAAAACATTTACTTTTCTAAATAGTACTCCATTCATTATATATATACACACACCAAGATGTCTTTTAATCTTGTAGACTTAAACATGTTAGGTGGAAAGTTAAATTTAAAAATTGACAAAAAAAAATATTCTTTAATGTTTCGAAATGAACTAAGAAAAAGTAAGATAAATAAATTAAAAGACACAAATAATTTTTTCTTTAAAATAAACTTATAATATTATTATTATTATTGAAAAATAGGCCCTAAATTTGGGGGCCTAAGACGGATGCCTCCTATTTAAAGATATTGAACCGCCGTCGACCCAGATGAGCTGTGTTTCAATTTGTGTTATCTGGTTCTACATTCTGGGGATATAACTGAAAAAGACAGAGACACTTGTGTAAATCTTCTACACAATCTTCTCCAATTTCCCCATCATTCTAGCCGTGTGTGGAGTACACAAAGCAACAAGGGATTCATCAAAACGTCAATTCTTCAAATTCTGAAACAACAAAACCCAAGGAGATTTGCAAAAATATGTGGAAAATAGCATCTCTGACGCATCCCTACTAAACAGTGGCAGAGCCAGAATTTCGACTAAGGAGTGTCAGAATATAAAGAAACTAAATGTTGTAGAAATCAAGAAACTAAATGTTGTAGAAATTAAAAAGCGTCAATATAATATATATATATATAAAAAATTTATCTAGCTACACATTGTAATTTTTTGACAACCAACCCCCTTCAAGTGTATGTGGTTCCGCCACTGCTACAAAGGGTAGACAGGACTATTCTACGAAGGTTGTGTTCTGAGTTAATTAAGATGATTTCATTTACCCCGGATGGATCGACTATCTGTCGTGTCGAAGAAAAGTATATCTCCAAAATTTTAATTGTAAGGGATAACATGTTCCATTTCACTCATATGCGGAACAAAATATCAAAAAATATTCCATTCATCATATTGGTGCGAGCGATATGTAGCAGTTACAATCATTGGTGTCACTGCAAAAGGATGTGCAAAGGTATATGAAAAAATCCTCTCTTGGGTATTTGCATAGTTTTTTTGGGGTCTTTTCACCTAAGACTGTTGTTATTCTCAGCCCCTAAGTGATAATCTAGCTGAACTGATGAAAATGATCAGGAGATCAATGACAGATCCCTCTCCTGAGGTTCATTTTGCTACTATCAAAAGGGTAAAAAGTATGAGTACAGATTTACCTCCACAGAAGCTAGATCAACACTCTAACGTTCTTATCACTTGGCTATATCTGGCAATTCTAGATGACAGGAAGCCCCTCAAACAGGTGACAAATAATGATAAAACTTTTCATTTCTTTCCTTGTCAGATTCAATATTTAATGGCATTTTCCTTGTTTAAGTTACTTAAAACTCACATTTCATATTATTTATGTTAATGAAATCTAATTGCTTTATTATTTTCATAGATTGTTGCTGTTTCAGCGATGCGTTCTCTTTGTGAGAGTTGCAGTTCATGCATCGTAGTGTTTGGGGAGGAAGCACCACAACTAAAGTTTGATATGATGAAAATAATGAAAATAAATTGGACACGAGAATTTTACGTGGAAACCCCTCTAAATTATAGAAGGGAAAAACCACGGGGTAGAAGGACCTCACTATAAAATATGGAGTACACAGCTCTCAAATACAAGGAGAAAACAACAATAAACACTTCTCTCTTGTAAAAGGAACAACTACTAAAGAAGACACTCAAGACTAAAATATTTATCTTGGTGTATAACTCTCTTTGTATTCTTACTTTCTCTTTCTGGGATGATATAAATGAGGGCAGGAAGCCCTCTATTTATAGGAGGATGAAAACGCGTATACATTTTTCTGCTTGCAGCCATTCTTGACTTTCATTCTTTTCATTGCAGATTGGCAGCCATTCTTGATTGGCAGCCATTCTTGACTTTCATTCTTTTCATTTCAGATTGGCAGCCATTCTTGATTGGCAGCCATTCTTGACTTTCATTTGATTGGCAGCCATTCTTGACTTTCATTCTCCCACTTGAAGATTTAATTGAGAATCAATTAAGTTTTCACACCATCCTTTCTACCCAACTACTACAATGTTACGTTTCTGCTAGGTCAATAGAAGATCGACACCATATGAACTTGTTACTGTTGATCGGCTTCGTAAACATATCTGCCAGGTTGTCATTAGTGTGAATTTTCTGAATATCCACACTGCCTTCTTCCACCTTCTCACGAACAAAGTGATACTGAACTCGTATGTGCTTTGTCCTTGAATGAAATGCTGGATTCTTTGCAAGATGCAAAGCGCTCTGACTGTCACAAAATAGAGCAATCTTCTCTTGTTTGTGCCCGAGTTCCTCCAATAACATTTGCATCCATATTGCCTCTTTGCTAGCTTGTGTAGCTGCTACATATTCTGCTTCCGTCGTAGATGTAGCCACGATAGACTGCAGTTTTGAAACCCAGCTTACAGCTCCTCCAGCAAGAGTAAACACATAACCTGTGGTGGACTTGCTTTTATCAAGATCACCTGCATAATCTGAATCAACATAACCTTTAACAGTAAAGTCTGATCCTCCATAACACATTGTAACATCTGAGGTACCCTTGATGTATCTTAGGATCCTCTTAACAGTATTCCAATGCTCTCTACCAGGATTAGCCATGTATCGACTAACCACTCCCACTGCTTGTGCAATGTCAGGTCTTGTACATACCATGGCAAACATTAAACTTCCCACTGCTGATGCATACGGTACTCGAGACATCTCCATCCTCTCTGCTTCATTGCTAGGACTCATACTTGAGGATAACTTGAAATTAATAGGAAGTGGGGTAGAAATTGACTTACAGTCTTGCATCTTGAAGCGTCTCAAGATTTTCTTCAAGTAGTTCTTTTGAGAAAGCCAAATCTTCCTATTATTTCTGTCTCGGTGAATTTGCATCCCTAGAATCTTGTTTGCTGGTCCCAAGTCCTTCATTTCAAACTCCCTAGCCAACTGTGCCTTTAAATTTGTGAGACGATCTTTGTTGGGGCCTACTACCAACATATCGTCAACATACAACAGCAAAATAACAAAATCTTCATCACCAAATCTCTTGTAATAAACACAAGGATCTGAACTATGTCTGTTGTATCCAAGGCATATAATGAAGGAATCAAATCTCTTATACCAACATCTCGGCGCCTGTTTGAGACCGTATAGAGATTTGTTCAACCTGCAAACCAAGTTCTCTTTTCCATGTTCTTCAAAACCTTCTGGTTGGAGCATATAAATTTCTTCTTCAAGCTCTCCATGAAGAAATGCAGTTTTGACATCTAACTGCTCCAAGTACAAGTCAAATGTAGCACACATCGCCAGGACCACTCGAATTGTTGTGAGTCGAACCACTGGAGAAAATATCTCATTGAAGTCGATACCTTCTTTCTGAGCGAATCCTTTCACCACCAATCTTGCACGATACCTCTCCACTTGGTCATTACCATTGCATTTGATCTTGTAGACCCATTTGTTTCCAATGGCCTTCCTTCCTTGTGGTAATTGAACAAGATCCCATGTTTTATTTTTATGAAGAGCTTCAATTTCTTCTTGCATTGTTGCCACCCACAGAGATGATTCTTGGCCTTTCATAGCCTCGTGAAAAGTTGAAGGCTCTCCATCTTCTGTTAGTAGACAGTATGCAATATTACTCTCCATAGAATAATCTGAGTGCCAAGCTGGTTCTCTTCTCTCCCTAGTTGACCGTCGAACTCCTGGAGTTTCGATCTCAGCTTGCTCTTGTTCTTCTTGCTCTGGTGCTGCTTCAGAAGAAACTGGAACTTCTTCTATTTCTTCAACTTCAACTGTAGTAGTCTCTGATTTTTCTTTTGAAGTGCTACCTTCTTTTGCTTGTATCTTGTTTTCAACAAATACAACATCCCTGCTGATTACCACCTTGCGGGCTGTGGGATCCCACAAGCGATACCCCTTGACTCCATCAGCATACCCTAAGAAAATGCATTCCCTGGATTTTGGATCCAACTTTGATTTTTCTTGGGTGTTGTACATAACATAAGCAGGACTTCCGAACATATGTAAGCGAGAATAATCAGCTGGTTTTCCTGTCCACATCTCCATTGGCGTTTTCAGATCAATTGCGGTTGATGGTGACCGATTGATCACATAACAGACGGTTTTGACTGCTTCTGCCCAGAATGGTTTTTCCAACCCTGCAGTTGCCAACATAGCTCTTGTCCGTTCCAACAAGGTTCTGTTCATCCGCTCTGCTACTCCATTTTGTTGTGGAGTATATGACACCGTGAACTGCCGTTTAATACCTTCTTGTTTACAGAAGTTATTAAATTCATCACCAGTGTATTCTCCTCCATTATCTGTCCTCAAACACTTGATCTTTTTCTCAGATTCAAGTTCCACCCGCGCTTTGAATTCTTTGAAAACTGAAAAAACATCTGCCTTCCTCTTGATTGGATACACCCAACTTCTCCTGGAGTAATTGTCGATAAATGACACGAAATATTTCGCTCCTCCTAGAGACTCTATCGGTGCTTGCCAGACATCAGAGTGAACCAGATCTAGTATTTCCTTGCTTTTAGCAGAGGAACTGCTAAACTTCAGTCTATTTTGCTTACTGGTAACACAATGCTCACAAAAGGGTAGTGAAACCTTTTTGAGCCCTGGAAGAAGTTTTTGCTCAGCAAGAATCTTCAAACCTCGTTCCGACATATGGCCAAGTTTACGATGCCACATCATCGTTGATTCTTCAAGTGAACTTGCTGACGCGGTTGATGCTTCTCCTTCTTGGTGTGTTTCACCTTTAAGCACATATAGATTTGCAGCAAGTTTTTCTGCTTTCATCACTACAAGCGCTCCTTTGGATATTCTCATGACTCCACCCTGAGTCTTATATGAACATCCATTATCATCTAGTTGTCCTAAAGACAATAGATTCTTCTTCAAGTCTTTTACATGTCGTACCTCCTGGATGGTGCGAACCGTGCCATCATACATCTTTATTTTGATGGACCCAATACCAATAACATCCAAAGCATGATCGTTTCCCATGAACACAGATCCTCCTGAGATAGGATTATATTGATGGAACCATTCTCTCCTGGAAGTCATGTGCCATGTTGCTCCTGTGTCCATGATCCAGACATCAGCAAAACGTTTTCTGCCTTCATTATTTGATATTGCCTCACTGCATAAAATATCGCCATCATCCGAGGTACATGCAACATTCCCTTGAGCATTTGATGGCTCAGGGTGTTCACTCTTCTTCTTGAACCGATAATCTTTCTTGAAGTGCCCTTTCTTGCCACAGTTGTAGCACTTGATATTCTTCTTACTCCTTGATTGAGATCTACCATGATTGTGACTCCCACTGGGGCCACGTTCCGTTGGTCTTCCTCTCACCATCATCAAAGCTTCAGCTTGCTGCGAACTTGCTTATCTGTCTTCCTTATTTTTGTGCCGATTTTCTTCTTCCAAGACAGCAGCTGCAATTTCATCGAAAACTAGACTGTCTGTATTGTTCGTCAGGTTGATGATGAGTTGATCATACGAGTCAGGCAGACTTTGAAATAGAAGCTCCGCACGTTCAGTCCACTCTATTTTGCAACCCATTGTTGTAAGTTGCGAAAACAGAGTATTCAAAGTATTGATATGTTCAGTAACTGACATGGACTCTGCCATTCGAAGAGTATACAATCTTCTTTTTAAGAAGATTTTATTATGCAAAGACTTGGCCTCATACAACCCTGTAAGGGTATCCCATATTTCCTTCGCCGTCCGCTTTTCCGCTACACTAGACAACACTTGATCAGCTAGTGCCAAGTGTAGATCAGCAACTGTGTTGCTGTCTATGTCGTTCCACTTGCTGTCATCAACAAAGTCTGTGGGTCTGCCATCAATTGCAGCTAAGCAATTGTCTTTTCTCAATATCGCTTTTATTTTCATTTTCCACAATGAGAAATTAGTCCCATTGAATTTTTCAACATCAAACTTTGTTGTACTCGATATTGTTATTTGCTTCACACCCTTCTAGATCGTTTCTGAATATTTTTGCGAACAGTCGTGACAAACTGTACCATCACCGAAATTTACTATTCACGTGAATAGTACTATTCACCGAATTTTACTATTCACGAAAAGTTACTATTCACAGATAGTATCTTCGCATAAAATAGACAGAATAACCGAGGGCTCTGATACCACTGTTGGGGGGAGGAAGCACCACAACTAAAGTTTGATATGATGAAAATAATAAAAATAAATTGGACACGAGAATTTTACGTGGAAACCCCTCTAAATTATAGAAGGGAAAAACCACGGGGTAGAAGGACCTCACTATAAAATATGGAGTACACAGCTCTCAAATACAAGGAGAAAACAACAATAAACACTTCTCTCTTGTAAAAGGAACAACTACTAAAGAAGACACTCAAGACTAAAATATTTATCTTGGTGTATAACTCTCTTTGTATTTTTACTCTCTCTTTCTGGGATGATATAAATGAGGGCAGGAAGCCCTCTATTTATAGGAGGATGAAAACGCGTATACATTTTTCTGCTTGCAGCCATTCTTGACTTTCATTCTTTTCATTGCAGATTGGCAGCCATTCTTGATTGGCAGCCATTCTTGACTTTCATTCTTTTCATTTCAGATTGGCAGCCATTCTTGATTGGCAGCCATTCTTGACTTTCATTTGATTGGCAGCCATTCTTGACTTTCACGTAGAACCTCTCTCGGGAACAATCGTGAGCAAACTACTTGAACTCCTCCAGGTAAGAGTTGGACATTTTGTGTGGATTTACAGGTGTTAAGATTTGCATAGTCATTTTCTTTAGCTTAAAAGTGTTATTTGCTTTTGTCTAACATGACCACTTCACTTACCTAACGTTAGAGTGAACGTGCTGAGCTGCAAGCCGAGTCGTTTGCAAGATCATCAAAGGTTCATCTTGATAGAAAATTTGACTTAGTTTTTCATTCATGCTACTCCATTTCCTTAGTAATTTGGATTTAATGGTGGTGTCTGACAAAATTTCTTAAAGAGAGTTGATACCCTCAACTATCTTAGGAATCAGGTTCTTACTGCGATGTTTCAATAAAAAACAAAAAACTAAATAAAGAATACAATGATTTTCTTGTGGAAAACCTCCTAGCAAAAGGAGTAACAGCCACATCTTCAATTTACTGAAAACTCAGTTTTATGAATTGTTTATAAGAATCACAATTCCCACAAGAAGTCAAACTCACTCCTTGTCACAAAGAACTCTCAAACAAGAATAAAACAACCTAACTCTACTTTCTTTGAAGAACAACTTTGCTTGATTTGCTTAATGCCTTTGAACACAATTGAATCTTTATGCATGCAAAGAGTATCGACCTCGTCCAACTTCATGCCTTATATAGATGCAGGATCTCGACAAACTTCTCCTAGTTGGACACAAACTCTGATAGGAGGAAATAATCATTTCCTAGTTGGATACCAATATTGTTTCCTTGTTTTGTCAGATTTACCAAAAATAGACTTTTCCTCACCAAAACTTTGTGTGACACCTATGCCTTCTACTCTTCAATTTCCCCCTTTTTGAAGATGGCAAACATACATCCAGATTTTTGTAAAAAGCAAAAGCTTGTAACAACTTGCAAATTCAGAGTTTGAATATTCATTTGTTCATTTGTACGCATCAGCACATAATCAGCAATAGTAAAGCATCAACAAAGCATTAGCACATAATCAGATTCCATTTGTAAGCACAACATCAGTAAGCATCTTCCCTCTTTTGACATCATTAAAAAAGTAACATGCAATAAACAGACCCATAGCATGAGGAAGCATAGATTAGAAACAGGAACATCTATCCCATTAGCAAAAAAAAACAAACAGAGAAGGTAAAGCATCCAACCTACTCCATGTAGGCACAATGTTAAGCCACAATGTGGCCCTAAACAAAATAGCCAAAATATTTACAAAAAAACTTTAAATTGTCTGAAATTGAGAACTAGGAATGAGTGACTAAAACATAGATGGGGTTATGGAAACATCAGTGGGAGACAAGGAGGGATCAGGAGGAGGACTTGGGTCTTAGAAGCAGATCCATCAAGGACTGAATGTTCTACACATGTTTGTTTTGTTGATCAATCATTTCAGTCTTGAGAGAGTCAACCTGAGCTTGTGAAGCTACCAAGCACTCCCTTAACCCTGCATTTTCTTCTTTCAACTGAGCAATCTCCTTTAGGGCATCCTTTAAATCCAGAAAAGATTGTGTCATAGGGCTGGAACTCTTCTTCTTGAGAAGGGGAGCTGAAGTACAATCACATTCTTCCAATGTTGAAGGAGTGATTCTGTCATTGTTAGTTCCTACCATCCCTTTTCCCAATAGGACCCTAAAACTTTTAAATACCTCAGTTAACAAGAAGTCATAAGCCAACCCATGTGGTCCAGTTTTAGGAGATATCACTTTTCCCATGTGTTTTATCATTAGTGTAGGGAATTTAACCCTTTCATTCAAATCAAGAGCATTCATTATGTCCATGTCCCTAATTCTGGCCTCATGTCTCCTCCCACCCCATGGTAGTATCTCCTTATTCACAATCTCAAGCAAGAGTTTGTGATCAGGAGACATCTCCTCCTTAAGAGCATTCCTAGCTACCCTCTTCTCTTCCCCTTATGAGAATTTGCTTGTGAGCAAGCAATCCTCATCATGTTTCCATACGTACTCTTCCAACTCCTCTGAAGGAACAACTAAAATTCACCAAACTTGACATGATCAAACACAAGTTCAACTCCCTTAACCTTACTACTTACCACCAGCTCATCAAATATCTTCAAATTAGCATAAAACTCAACCACCTCTTCTTTATACAACACTGGGTTTAAGATCCTAGACAGATGATCCCACCTATGAAAACAAAGTCAATCAAACAGGGGAGTGCAGACTTCCTCTTACTCATCCTCTTGGTCAACATCAATCGGCTATCACCCCCAATTTTCTTCTTTCCCTTAGCAACACGAACCCTGCGTTTCTCTGCTTCCAGTTGGGCTTCAGCAGCCCTTTTTCTAGTGAAGGGTACATGTGGGGGAAGAGATTGGGAGGGTGTGGAAGACATAGATTGTCTGGATCTTGGTTTAATCGGTGGTTTGATGACACTGTTCTTCCTGGTACCAGGGATTGGAACAGACTCTGTTCGTGTGTATTTAGGGTTTAGAACTATGTCATTGTCGCTGTCAACTTTGACATCATCAAGAGAGGAGGGTTTTGAAGTAGTGAGAGAGGGGAACGTACGTTTCTAGTTCTTCAGATGTCCACGAATAGTTCAGAGAGTCAGATTTTTGGGGTATGAGGGAAAGCGGTGGTGATGTAGTACTGACCAATGGTGATTTTGGAAGAGAGAATGGGAGTGTGGGTGATGGAGAGAGAGAGAGTCGTTCCCCCTGAGTCATAAACGAGTCATATTCTTCATCATCATAGTGTCGACGAGGGGTGTGAATTCTTTAGAGTGTGAGGATGCCATTGATGCTGATGTTTTTGGAGAAGGAGAGAGATTTTTGGGTTTTTAATTTGGTTTGGATGAAGACTGTGTAGCATGGGAAGGGTTTGTTTAGTGATTAAGAGGAAGATAAAAGGTTTCATGTGTGGGAGAGAGTGCTTGGGATGTTTTGAAAACGACGGTTGTTTGTTTTTGAAAGAGGGGTAATCATTTAGAGCGCAGGTTTTTAATTTTGCCGCTTTTTATATAAATGTTTTGTATAAAATTTAGACTAAAGGATTGTGCATACCTGGATGATCAGATCCTTAAACACTTTTCGGTCATTGTTTTGCCAATGAAATGAAGTCTCTTCTAGTGAGGATGTCCCTTTTCAGTTACAGAAGAACATGAAACTAGAAACTGATCATCTATTAGCAGATGCTTATTTCACATGCTAACAACAATGAGGGCTTTGCGAAATTTCATACCTAAACTATTGGGTGCTCACAAAACCCCTAAGGCCTCAACTACATTGTTCTCATATTAGAACACCCCTATCTTACTTACCTGACTTTTAAAGCACTATAATAATACAAGTACAGGAAGGGGATCAGGCAGACTAAATTGGGAACTTCAAAAATCATCATACTCCATAGTGCAAATATTCCAATTTCAGAATCAAATCTTCAGCTATTACAATTATATGAAAGTAATACTAAACAGAAGACTGATAGTATGTTGTTTTTTGTCCTAAATTCTTTGACCTTTTTAGTAAGCGCGAACCTAAGAAAGTAATTTGAACATCAAAACTTGAAGATCTAGTATCCCAATAAAGCCCAATTTCATCACCAACGCGTAATCCGTGATTGTTGAACAACTCTATGCACGAAAAAGAATAGTCATCATTGTACAACCTCCTTAAGAAAACACTTCCACCTTCATACTTCTTAGGGACATTCTCCTCAGTTACATCCCACACGTCAACACGCACCCCACACCCCTTCTCCATCAAACTTTTGGCTATTTCCATAGTCCAGTATCGAAGAATGTACTCAAACATCTCGTAAAAGGGAATCACCAGCATTCCTAGAACGATCTCGTCATGGGCAATCTTTTTCTTAATCTACCACGGGTTTTCCAGATCGTTTTTGGGGCAGGGTATAAGTCCCTTATCTCAATTAGTTCTTGAGTCACTACCTGTGGAATGTTGTTGAGTTTGCAAGCTTCTTCTTCTTGTTTTGATGGAAAGAAATTGTAAACGAAGGTCTTCTTCATGCTAAGCAACGGCTTTTGATCAGACATTGAAGAAACCGTGGAAAAAAAGAGAGGCATTAACACGTGTATTTATAAGAGTACAAATTAAGTTTTAATTTCTATTCCAACTTTGAGTGGGGAACAAAGAAAATTATTACTATTATTTTTTAATTAGAAGAGGGATAAATGTGTCATTTTGGCGTTTAAGCTAGGGACAATAATTCAGAGATTGTTATCTTACCTGAAGTATGGACAAATAATATCACTATAATGTCGGGATTGCTAAAGCTAGAATAAAAAATCAAACCAATCTCAATAAATAGCTTAGTATTTCATATCTTCTATCGGGGGCGGATCTACATGGGAGTGAGGGGGTTCACCCGAACCCCCTCAATCGAAAAATTACGTTGTATATAGAATGTTAAATTTGAATATTATGGATATATACCCTTTAATGAACCCCCTTAGTACAATTGAAAAGAATGGCTTAGCGGTCAAGGGGGTTCAATTTATAACTAAGGTCGTGAGTTTGATTCTAGCTCAATTCTTTTTTTGAAATATTTTAAAAGTTTCTCACTCCCTTTTCTATTTAATGTGCATTTTGGGTTTTGGATATGTTGTTGGGCTTGAGCTTTCTCACTCTCAAATGAGCAATTGTGGCTGGGTAGACAAAAAGTAGTTAGCCCATTTGTGTATATTTGTTATTTACTTAATTGTTTTTTTATTTTTCTTAAGTTTAAATATTGTATTTAAAATATTTTTTATATTTTTTTATGTAATTGGAATGAAAAATATTCCTATTCTCTCTTTTTCATGCTCACATATAAGCCCTAACTAGATTTCTATAATTTCTAACTGATTTTCAATATTAACACACTTTTCCACCAAAAGAAAAGAAATAACACACTATGCATATCTCGTTTTGTTAAATTTTATATATTATTTATCGAGTTACATAATGAGTTCTTTTCAACTATATTTTTATCATTCTACATATTAATATATTAATGTTGTTGAACATCTTTTGTTATTATTACTATTATTATTGAGTACTAAAAATATATTATTTTAAAAAAAGTGTAAATATAAAATTATTAATATCATAATATTTTTTATTTTCTTTATCAATTTCAAAAAAATATATTATGATATTAATAATTCAATACACACTTTTTTAAGAAACTTATCTTTTGTGGGGCATTAATTTAAAAGAAAAAATAGAAAGTTTAAAATAAAGTAGGACAGTGCAAAGTGAAAGTTAAAAAAATAATATTTTTTAAAAAAGGCTGGACGGTGTAGAGAAAAATGGAAAGAAATATTAAAAGGACAAATAAGGCGAGTTAAAATTTAGCAAACGTCTGCTTTAATTTTTCTTTGCTTATTTCCTTTCTTTATATATTGAACCCCCTAAATTAAAATCCTGCATCCACCACTGTCTTCTATCACTGCTAACAAAACTATTCCAACACTTGGAACAAATCAACGAAGAAAATCACAACACAGAACGACATCGTATCAAAGTTCCTATCAGGTAGTAATACATTTATTCATCTTTTCTTATTGGTTAGTCGTCTAGAATTGCTTGGCTGTTTTAAATGGATTGTGTTGGGTTTAAGTAGAGTGTAAATAGGAAAGAATGAAAAAGAAGAATCGGAAAAGGAAAAAATGAAAAACCATTTCTCTCTCATTGGTAGAAGAAAGGAAATGTCTTGTCCTTATAAGTCTCATAAAGTGTTGAGAAGAAGGTGCCCCCTCGTGCCGTCGCCGTCGTCGTCGCTCGGTTTCGGCATCGACATATGATTGATTGATAATTTTTTAGACAAAATTTATTTATTAATCTCATTATTTGATTTCCTTTTTTTGAGTATTAATTCAAAATTATTGATTATTAATTAATTAATTAATTCGCGGATTAATTTGAATTAATTAAATTGGCGGAATTAACTAAAAAACGAAATAACTAAAATGGGATTTTAGTTTAAATTTTGCGAAAATGTTTCGGAAGGACCTGTTCCTTCCGAAAAGACACTTCCTTCCCAAAAGACACTATGCCTATTCCGAGACACTATGCCTATTCCAAACAGATGAGACTGTTCTGAACAGATATATTCTAACTCATTGTTGGCTATAAATAGAGAGGTCTCCTCTCAGTTTTCGACATTGAATTTTTTTTTCTGTTCTGCATATATTTTCTTACAAACAAAGTTTTGTGTTTGTGTGACTACGTTGTTGTTTTTCTGAGTTCGCTGATATTATCGAAATTTGAGGTACCTCTACTTTTTTAATGTTTTATCCGTTTTATCCTGGGAGGAAATAATCCATAACCTTGGATACACTAGGGGATTAAATTCCTTAAGGACACACAGTGAATTCTGTGGACTCAGATACTGTTTTATTTTTCATATTTAGTATTTCTGGTTTACTAATCTTAATATCGGAGGACTAACAGTACAATTGTTGCACAAATGGTTTAAATGTAGAGAAACACGAATACTCTCTGATTAATCAGCTGACCCAATATCTGTAATCAGGAGTTTGAGACACCTTACTAAAGATGAGGATTTAAAGAACCAACAGCTGCAGCAATTGAGATAACAAGGCAAGCTCCACTAAGTAGTTCAAGGCAAATCCAACTTCCACTCCATCTGGGAATATTCTTTTGCACAATGTACATTTTTACTGGGAAGTAGGCTGTAAGTGGACAAAATCCAAAGGCTCCAAGAATGCCAACGACGTCGTTAAAGAATGGCATCAGCATAGAAATGACTATGGTGGTGATCACGAAAATGGTCCTCCAAACCAGACGGAAAAAGTTGAGCTTGAAGGGCTTACAGCCAGGGATTGGGATATCTATCTCTTTCATGATGATTTTGCTGTCAGGGTACCATGCAGCTGCTGTTTTTTCAACAAAGGCAAAAAGGGGTTGGCAGAAAACTTGGTATGTACTCACTAGGAGGACGACGGTGGCCACGTTTGCTATGTCCAGAAGCCAATATAGGTTTGTAGAATCCAAATCCAGTCAATAGGTTTCGAGGGGATTGGTCTCCAAATGCTGCATAGCCAAAGCAGCCACAGAGCATGTAGAAAACAGTTGCTACTGCCACACTTATTAGCGTTGCCTTCTTCATCGTCTTTGCTTTGTTAACTCCAAGTAAAGATGAAAAGTAAAACAGTATCCGAGTCCACAGAATTCAGTATGTGTCCTTAAGGAATTTAACCCCTCACTGTACCCGAGGTTATGAATTATTTCCTCCCAGGGTAAAATGGATAGAATATTAAAGAAGTAGCGGTACCTCAAACTTCGATAATTTCAGTGAACTCAGAAAATAGCAATGTAATCACATAAAGACACAACTTTATTTTTAAGAAAATATATACAGAAGAGGAAAAACGATTTTAAAAACTGAGAGGAGGCCTTTCTATTTATAGCCAACAAAGCATTTGAATATGCCTATTCAGAACAGTCTCATCTGTTCAGAATGGGTATAGTATCTTTTGGAAAAGAAATGTCTTTTCGAAGGAACAGGTTCTTTCCGAAAAATTTTCGCGAAATTTAAATAAATCTCATTTTAGTTAATTTGGTTATTTAGTTAATTCTGTGAATTAATTAATTAAAATTATTCTGTGAATTAATTAATTAATAATAATCAATAATTCCGAATTAATATTCAGAAAAAGGAAATCAATTAATGAGATTAATAAATAAATTTTGTCTAAAAAATTATCAATCAATCATTTATCGAAGCCGAAGTCGAGCGAGCGACGATGACTAAGGCGCGAGGGAGCACACTCTATTTAACCCTTTATGAGTTAAAGGAAGTGTTTTCTTATAAAAGGACAAAACATTTCTTTTCTTCTACCAATGACGGAGAAATAACTTTTCATTTTTCCTTTATTTGGTTCCCCACATTTTTCAATTCTTATTTCCCATTTACACTTCACTTAAACCCAACATGCTGATTTGAGTGTATCCTGAATCTCAATAAGGACAAGGGAAAAAGAATAAGCAAAAGCTATAGCACCAAGAGCTTGAAAGCTTTTCCAAATCTTGTGCATTTCAGCCGTTCTAGCGCTAACCCCAATTAGACTTCCTTGTATTTTTCCTGTTTCAGCAACTTTAGCAACTCCTAAACATGATCAAAATCCGGGACATAACAGCAGCTGCAATAGAAAGCCACGAAATCTGATCAAAATCCGGGATTTGTGACGATAATTTCCATGACTCCAAACATGATCATGTATGGTGTGCTTGAAACATTGCAAGCAGCATGGTGACCATGGATATGGAAACAATTAGACCTCTCTGTAGAAATGATGCAATGGTTACAACTTACAATTGGTGAAAATGATAAGTTGGGAGAAGAAACAAGATATCTTTCTGTAGAAATGATGTATGTTTTTTTATGACATTTCGATAAAAAGGGTACACAAGATGATTCTAGGAAGGCTGTGTTCTGAGTTGGCTCGGATGATTTCACTTATCCCTGATGGATCGCGTAATTATCGATACATTACATATCCACTACATAACTATTTATACAATATCGATACATTTCATAACTATTTATAAAAAATCGATACATTACATATACACTACATAATTGTTTGTGTTGTTTTTACACAATTTATACAATATTGATAGATGAAAAAAAAATCCATGAAAAAAGTTTTGAAAAAAAAGAGGATATTTTTTTATTTAAAAAAACACAGCAAAATAAATTTATTTTTTTAAAAAAATCAAAACTGCAAAGGAAAAATGAAAAAGAAAAGGAAAGAAAGCAAAAAAGGCCTTGGGCTGAATTGAGCCTTGTAGTCTTCAGCCCATGGCCTCTTTTTGGCTATTTTTTGTGTAAATAAAAACGAAAAAATTAATTAATTGTGTCATTATCTCTCTCTTTCTCTTAGGGCTTTTTCTTCATTTTTCTAGCTCTCTCTTTCTCTTCTCTTAGGGCTTCTTCATTCTTTCCTTATTCCTTCATCTTTTTGTTTGTTTCAGATGGAATTCAAAGGTTTTAGGTCTACAATTGTAATGGAAGGTCAGAAATCTCATAGAAGAAGCTCACGAATTCGAATTGTTGATTCAACCGATGGTGGTGAAGTGAATAGCGGTCCTACTTTTAGTTTGAGAATTTCTGCAAATCAATCTCCAGAAGAAGTTGGTGGTGAGGTTAATCAAAATTTTTAAGCAATACATGTGAAGAAAAAGGGCGGTAGAAGTAAAAGAAAAAAACCACTGAGTTGAGTTCTAAATCTAAATCGAAAAGAAAATGAGTTGATATTGCATCGACATCTAAGAAAGTTGTTGACAATAATGATGATTTTGAGGATTTACCTTCTCAATTTCAGTCAAAGAAAGTAAGACCTACAGTTGCTCAGGAGAAGAATCCAAAAACTCGAAATCGATTGTGCAAAAATACGGTTCTGCCGGAGAGTCTATATCCGGTATGTCATTCTACCAATATATTATTTAACTGATAGCATTTTCAATTTGTTTATTTGTATTTTCTTAGTTTGTTGTTGTTTCGAACTTTGTGATTTTCGGAGTTTTAGTTAAATTCATAATGCAGTTAGGAGTGATGTATCCCAATTTTGAAAGTTCATCTTCACTTATTATAAAGGTGGATGTGATGCATCAACTGGGATGGTTTAGGAGTGGTCACAACCGTAGGGCTCCTGGATGTGTTATCAGGTCAGAGAATGTGACCGAAACTTCCACTTCCACTTCCTCTTGCCAAGGTTAGATTTCTTTCGAATTTGTAGCAAAGTCCGATCGAGCTGTCAAATCACATATATCTAAGTAATGCCTTGACTAAAGAGATGAAATGTGACTGAGCATTAAACTTTATAGTTCAATGACTTTACTTAGACGGTGTCTTAATATTTTCTACTCTCAATCTTTTAGTTAAATTTTGTAGGGACTGTGGAGTTTTTGTGGCTGCATTTGTGGAGTTAGTGAGCAATGGTCAGGATATTGCAAATAAACAACTAAGTGCAGAAGTCTCCGAAAGAGGTTTGGGGCTCTACTATGAGAATATATAGTGAAGAAGCAAAAGAGTAATCTTCAAAGTGAAGACAAAAGACCACATAAATAAATATAGTTATATTAGTTAAAATGTCTATGAAAACTATGTTGTCTAAAAACAGTTTATAGTTGATGTATTAGTTAGGTTTTGAAGATTGTTTTGTGTTATCTTTTTTAAGATGATTTTTGTTCATGTAAAATACATTTTTAATATAATTTTTTGTTCATATAAAATATATCTTCTTCTTTTTTTATAATGCAATACATAGCTATGTTAATGTTAAAGTGTTGCAGTAATGTTATCAAACTGAAACCTGCATTATGAATTAAACTTGAATGAAAAATAAATTAAAATTGAATGAAAAATAAATTAAAATTGAATGAAAAATAAATTACATACATATTAAAGTTGGATTAGAAGAGAATTAGACACGAATGAAAAATATAGCTATTGAAAAAGCCTCCAGTAATTCATAGAACACAAAAATGAATTAGACTCGAACTAAAAATGAATTACAACACACTAAAGTTGAATTAGAAGAGAATTAGAGACGAATGAAAATTGTAGCTAATGAAAAAGCCTCCAGTGATGTGTTTCAGTAGTGTTATCAAACTGAAACCTGCATTATGAATTAAACTTGAATGAAAAATGAATTAAACTTGAATGAAAAATAAATTACATACATATTAAAGTTGAATTAGAATAGAATTAGACACGAATGAAAATTGTAGCTAATGAAAAAGCCTTCAGTGATCTATAGAAACACAAAAATAAATTAATACACACTAAAGTTGAATTAGAAGAGAATTAGACACGAATGAAAAATCTAGCTATTGAAAAAGCCTCCACTAATCCATAGAACACAAAAATGAATTAGACTCGAACTAAAAATGAATTACATGTACACTAAAGTTGAATTAGAAGAGAATTAGACACGAATGAAAAATATAGCTATTGAAAAAGCCTCCAGTGATGTGTTTCAGTAGTGTTATCAAACTGAAACCTGCATTATGAATTAAACTTGAATGAAAAATGAAAGAAATGAAAATCAGTAATAAAAATGAAAAATTATGGAGAAAATTTCGCATGAATATTGTTGAATATCGTACTATTCGTTGCTCATGTTTGCTTCTTCCTCTTTTTGGCTATGGAGAACAAAAAGTTTTCTTCTGAGAAGTGAGATTCCACCGAATACACTTCACTTAATTCCAAAATTGGAGTACAAATATTGTAGAAAGTCGTGGTTGAGAAGCTATGAAGCTAAGTATTGCCCTAATTTTGGAGAAAATTATGGGTGAGAAGATTGGAGAGAATATGGGTGAGAAGATTGGAGAGAATATTGGTGTAGCAAATTTGGAGAGAAACAGGGGAAGAGAAAATAGCGGGTGAGAGTTTTAGAAGAAACAATTTCCTATATATCGTTAAAATAATTATGTTGCTCTATGTGGTAAATATTTTTTTAATATTGTACATTTAGGTGATTTATTTTTGGTACATATATGAAATTATCCCTTTTTATATTTGAAAATAATTTATTTTAAAACTTCTTACTTTATCTACAATAATATGCTTTTGGCTTTAAAAATATCATGCTATATTTAAAATTACTAAGTTTTAAAAGTTTAATTTCATAAATGCAATGCCACATAAATATATTAGTGGGAGTACTTAATACTTTCTATATATGGATTTCACACATAACTATCAAAAAAGTGGCTTTCAGCCTCAAGTATTTAGCCACGAATTTAAAATTGTCAAAACTAATAAAAAATGGAAGGTTCTCTACGTATAAGAAATTGACGTTAAAATAACTTGGGCAAATTAAAATATGTGGGTATTTTTTTTTATTTTTTTAAGCTAATTTTATGGACTCATAGTCCATCTGTTTATCAAAAATCTGTAAAAGTTCAATAAAGACTAGCCCAAAAGTGACTAGTCCAATAAACAAAACAAAAATTATATAAGTGACTGAAATCGGAAAATAAAAACATCAACCCTACAAAATAGGGTTTTCTAATCCATCTCTTCAACTCTTTTTCTCTTCCAACTTCCTCCTTAGCGCCGCAGGGATGAATCCATTGTCTCTTTCCAACTCCGGTCTTTGTTTGCTCCTACTCTGGGTGGTTAATCTCTGTCTTCATCGTGAAGCTTGAAGAAAATGGTTCAGCTTCTCGAAGTAAGTGAGGTTCACTTTCGTTTTCTTTCAGTTCCACTTTTGTGAGCTGATGGTGCTTGTTTTGTAGGTGAGTAATTTGGTGGAGATCTTTTGAAGGAACTTGTGAGAGTGTAGAACCCTATCCAGCTCTGAAGATCTCTTTTGGTGAGTATTAAAATTTTACCTCCTCTCTCTTTTTGTTTTTAATAATTTTCTCCCTTTTAAATCAAAATCCTATATGTATAAGAAATCATTTTCTCTTTTTTTTGGCTTCAACCAAAATCATCGTTTCACCCAAAATTGTTGCTTCACTCAAAAGAAAATCGACTACTTATGGCAGAATCACTTTTTTTCAAACAACAAATCTTTGCTATCCAGGTTTTTCAGGTCAATTATTTTCTTTAATGGGTTTCTTTGAGGATTTTTGTTTGTGCAAAATTTTAAAATAATTTAGGGAAAGAATTGATTTTGGAAAGAAAAATCCTTTTCATCACTTCTTCCTTTCTCATCCCCCACATATGTTTTGTTATTCAAAAATTAGCTTTTCATCTGTTATGATTTGGTTCAAGCTCCTAAGCTCTTTTATGCTTTTCTGAAAATATTGAAAAGAATATTGTTTTTTCAAGATCCAACAAGATAAATATAGTGTAACTGTTCTCTAAAAATACTGAAAGGAATATCTATTTAGAGTTTCTAATTTTTTGGTTTGTTGAGTAGGTAATATCATTAGTATAAGTTGTGTGTTTGCTTTTTGGGTAACGTTTAAGAAATCACGACTATAGAATTCATCACAGTCGAGATCTTCTTCCTTTCCTGCCTTGAGAATCTACTTCTTTACTTTGCACAATATTTTTTCCATGTCCCTCTTGTGTGAATCTAGTAAACAATATCGCTATCAAGTAATCTATCATGCCTCAACTTTGTAAAATCAGAACATGAATCATGTTCCACGCTTGACATTCATATTATTTTAAAGGAAAATTACGTAGTGAGACAAAAGTATGGTATGTATTTATTATACATCACTATAGTTTGGAATAATTACCATTCGCAGCTACAGTTTATAAATATAGCTATGCTAATGCCCTCTTTCTCTCGCCTCTCCCCCTCGCTCTCGTCTCTTTCTCTCTCTCTCGCCTTTGTCCTCTCTCTCCCCTCTTTCTCTCTCTCTCTCTCTCTCTCTCTGTATGCAATAAGCACGGACTGGCAGCAAGGAGTCAATTGAATGATCAAGGCATCGGTTGCTTCCACCTGTGGCATGCTTAGCTTACTAAACCAGCAACAGCGGAGTAAGCTCCCATATCCGTGAAGGATTGCTTTCCAGCAGAGGAAAACTTCTCGTTGTTGCGCTTGCCGTTAATACAAACATAATTGGTAATAGTCGATGATACAAATGGTAACATTCAATGATATAAATACAAATAGTAACAATTGATTATATATATAAATAAAATGGTAACACATAAATATAATACACAAGGCAACACATGAATATAAATACAAACTTGTTACGAATTACAACAATGACACAATTATATTTGGTGATACAATTGTATTCGTCCATATAAATTGTATTCGTTAATATACTTGATACAATTGATTTGCATCAACGAATTTAATACAATAGTCTTTTATACAATTGTATTCATTGATACAAATCAATTATATTCATGATACATTCATCGGTCAGATGTACAACTATCGATCGGATATATAAATTATATTCGTTAATACACTTGATACAATTGATTTGCATCAATGAATTGAATACAATAGTCTTTGATATAATTGTATTTGTTGATACAAATCAATTGTATTTCTCGATACAAATCAAGTATTCATGATATATTTATCGGTCAGATATACAATTATCCATTGGATATACAAATCAATTATATCACTTTTCTCTCTCTTCTAGATCTCACTTGCCTCTCTCTTCCCTCACCTAATTTCGTTCACCTCTCTCCTCCTTCTAGTAGCTAATTTTTTTATACAAATCAATTGTATCAATTTTATTCATGATACAAGTATTAATCAAATATACAGATCAATTGTATCTCTCTCCTCTCTCTCTCCCAAATCTGGCTCACCTCTCTCCTACCTCTTTCAATCTTGCTCGTCTCTCTCCTCCTTATAACATGTAGGTACGAATCGTAATCAAACAAACTATAGATAAGGAGTCTGATTATGTTTAATTTCTAATCTTAGTTGTTTTTGAAATTTACACCTATTTTAAGTATCGAATCATGTTTGTTTTAAGCTAGTTATGATTGTGCAGCTCATACAGAATTTATTTAGAATATTATAATCTCGATTTCTATCCTTAAATATGGTGCTAACAACCATACTTTTAATGTCATTCAAAGAATATGTCTTTGGGAATAATGAAGTCACTAACTGATTAAAATTGGAGAACATGTTCTATTAATTGAGAAGATGTAGGATACAAATATGTAATTATATGGAGACGACGAGGGAATGTTAGACTAATTTAATACCCCTATTATGAAATTAAAGAATTACAACTTAAATGCATGTTGTAAATTGTGTTTCTATCGTATGAATCAGAAAAAAACTTAGTCTCGCAAGTTGATGGTAGCAAAACCTTAGCTTAAATAAAAATATTGGATTTTCTGAATTCCTATCTAAGAAAAAAAGAAATAGTTGTCATGCAATCTAAGCTATTTCTTATCTCCATACCTCATATGTAATTGTTGTTGCTAATGATGTTTTGTTTCCAAATCAATTCCTTGAACTACGAGACCTTAGTTTTGTTCAACCAAAGATTTGAAATAGAATTTTTTTTGTTCTATTAGAATGTTTAGATTCAAGAGGTACATGTGATTGTGGTACAAGATTATAGGGCTCAGTGTAGTATGGGTTGATAATAGATTGAATCCACTTGGATTTGGTACAACACTTATACTCGAGAAAGAAGGATACATTTATCTTCAAGAATTTATAGGAACAATCATATGGATTTATAATCCAAATCGGACTGTTCCAGAGTTGCAAAACTGGTCTGGAAACAGTCTGATTTGGGTTATAAATTCATGCAGTTGTTCCTATAATTAAAATCAGAGAGAAAAATGAATCATTTTTTATCGACTACAAGTATTACACCATATCCAACTGGATTCAATCTATTACCAACCCAAACTATATACATTGGGCCCTATATTCTTGTAGGACAATCCTAGGTACTTCTCGCATCAAAACATTCTAATAGAACCAAATAAATCCTATTTCAAATTTTTGGTTGGACGAAACTAAAGTATCGTCGTCGTCGTTGAGGAATTGATTTGGGAATAAAGTATCATTAGCAGCAACAATACTTGCATATAAGGTTATGGAAATAAGAAATAGCCAAGAAAGCATGACAGCCATTTGTTTTCTCACCTAGATAGAAGAGAGTTTAGGAAATCAAATACTTCTATTCAAGTTAAAATTTCGTTTATTAGGCCTTTATATGGAAATGTAGAGAGAGATCAGTTTTAAGTAGACCTCCTCAAAAGAAAGATGGTTAAGATCCAGGTGATGCAAATTAAGGAGATACTAACACAAGAAAATACAAAGCTTCATAGTTATTTGAAACAGCTCAAAATAGTCCCTGAAGCACCCTTAACAGTTGCACCAATTGGACGACACCACTAATAATGGTTTGGCTTCAATTTTCATTATGATAACTGGAAGGAAGTTGGAAAATATTTCCGCAAGGGAAGCGAGCCCTTGCGAAAAACTGTCAAAGAGGATGAGGTTGATAGCCATTATCATTAATATCATCCTCAGCCTCGCCCTCATGGGCGATCCTTGATAGTAGGTAAATACAACAAAAGAGGCAGAGACAAGAACGAGATAGAAGCCTAAGAAAATTAAAGCATGATCAAGCCAAGGGCTCAACCATAAAAATAAAGGGAGATGAAAGCCAAAGAACATAACTCATTTCTTCTCTCTGAAGCACAAAATGAAAGAAAACTCAATTGAAGACAAGTGTGACGAGAAACAAGATCAAAGGTAGAGGCCATCAAAAAAGTGGTCTTTAGCCCCAAGTATTTAGCCACGATTTTAAAATCGTCAAAACTAATAAAAAATAGAAGGTTTACTACCTATAAGAAATTGATGCTAAAATAACGTGGGCAAATTAAAATAGGTGGGTATTTCTTTTATATTTTAAAGCTAATTTTGTGGACTAATAGTCCATTTATTTATCAATAATCTGTCAAAGTTCAACAAAGACCGGCCCAAAAGTGACCGGTCCAATAAGCAAAATGAAAAATAAACTATAAGTGAGCGGAATCAGGAAATAAAAAATCAACCCGACAAAATAGGGTTTCGTAATATATCTCTTCAACTCTCTCTCTCTCTCTCTCTCTTATTCAGCTTCCTCCTTAGTGTCACTGAGATGAATCCATTGTCTCTTCCCAACTCTGGTCTTTGTTTGCTCCTACTCTGGGTGATTAATCTCTGACCTCATCGTGAAGCTTGAAAAAAATGGTTCAACTTCCCGAAGTAAGTGAGGTTTGCTTTCTTTGTCTTTCATTTCTACTTTTGTGTACTGATGCTTGTCATGTAGGCGAGTAATCCAGTGGAGATCTTTTAATGGAACTTGTGAGAGGGTAGAACCCTACCCAGCTCTAAAGATCTATTTTGGTGAGTATTAAATTTTACCCCCTCTCTCATTTTGTTTTTAATTATTTTCTCCCATTTAAATAAAAATCCTATATGTATAAGAAATCATTTTCTCTTTTTTTTTTGGCTTCAAAATCATTGTTTCACCCAAAATTGTTGCTTCACTGAAAAGAAAATCAGCTACTTCGATGTCCCTAGCTTGAATAATAACGAAAAATGGTAGAATCACTTTTTTCAAATAACAAATCTTTGCTATCCAGATTTTTCAAGTCAATTATTTGTTCAATCTTCATTGGGTTTCTTTGAGGATTTTTGTTTGTGCAAAATTTTGAAATAATTTAGGGAAAGAATTTATTTTGGAAAGAAAAATTCTTTGTCACTTCTTCCTTTCTCAATCTCCACCTATGTTTTACTGTTCAAATTTAGCTTTTTTATTTTATGATTTGGGTCAATCTCTTAAGCTCTGTTACGCTTTTCTGAAAATATTGTAAAGGATATTGACTTTTCAAGATCCAGCAAGGTAAATATAGTGGAACTGTTCTCTAAAAATACTGTAAGGAATATCTATTTAGAGTCTCTAATTTTTTTGGTTTGTTGAGTAGGTAATATCATTGATATAAGTTGTTTTTTCTTTTTGGATAACGTTTAAGAAATCACGACTATAGAATTCATCACAGTCGAGATGTTCTTCCTTTCCTGCCTTGAGAATCTACTTCTTTACTTTGCACAATATTTGTTTTCCCTCTTGTGTGAATCTAGTAAACTATATAGCTATCAAGTAGTCTGTCATGCCTCAACCTTGTAAAATCATAACATGAATCATGTTCCAGGCTTGACATTCATATTATTTTAAGGAAAAATTATGTAGTAAGACAAACATATGGTATGTATTTATTATACACCACTATAATTTGGAATAATTATCATTCGCAGCTACTGCTTTATAAATATAGCTAAGCTAATGCCCCCCCTCTCTCTCCCCCTCCCCTCTCTCTATGCACTCTCTCTCGTCTCTCTCCCCCCTTCCCCTCTCTCTATGCAATACAAACACAAATGGTAACAGTCAATGATACAAATGGTAACATTCAATGATACAAATACAAATTAGTAACATTTAATTATATATACAAATATAAATGGTAACACAAACACACATGGTAACTCATAAATATAATACACAAGGCAACAGATGAATACAAATGCACATGAATATAAATACAATTTGTTACGAATTACAACAATGATACAATTATATTTGGTGACACAATTGTATTCATCGATAGAAATTGTATTTGTTAATATACTTGATACAATTGATTTGCATCAACGAATTTAGTACAATAGTCTTTGATACAATTGTATTCATTAATATAAATCAATTATATTCATGATACATTTATCGATCAGATATACAATTATCGATCGGATATATAGATTATATTCGTTAATAGACAATTGATTTGCATCAATGAATTGGATACAATAGTCTTTGATATACTTGTATTTATTGATATAAATTAATTGTATTTATTGATAAAAATCAAGTATTCATGATATATTTATCGCTCAGATATACAAATCAATTGTATTACTCTTCTCTCTCCCAAATCTCGCTCACCTCTCTCTTTCCTCTCCTAATCTCATTCATCTCTCTCCTCCTTCTAGTAGCTAGTTTTTTTTAATACAAATCAATTGTATTCATGATACAAGTATTGATCAGGTATACAAATCAATTGTATCTCTCTCCTCTCTCTCTCAGATCTCGCTCACCCCTCTCCTACCTCTTTCAATCCCGCCCGCCTCTCTCCTTCTTATGAGATGTAGCTACAAATTGTAATTAAGCAAACTATAGCCCTATTATAAAATTAAGACTTACAACTTAAACCTATGTTGCAAATTGTGTTTCTATCGTATGAATGTCTCTATTTCTTAACCTTGAATTTTATTTTAGAAATCACTTTATTGTACTACATAAAATGTATTTCATGTTACTTATTTTTTACTCTATACTTAATTAATGATAGTAGAAAAATTTGAGAAGGCATGTGTATCGAAGTGAGGTTGCTTAGAAAATATAGCTCTTTGTTAATTAATAAATCACCCTTCTATCTAAATCAACTTATTAGTATGTTTTTATTTTCTTAATTTTCTGCAATTGTCTCCTAAATTTACATCATCAGGGTCTTAACCACCTCTTTCTTAAAGAAGCCTACTTAACACCGCACTTTCACTATTTTTCCATGTAAAATGTTAAGCGAAAACCTTAGCTTAAATAAAAATATTTGATTTTCTAAACTCTCTCCTATCTAATAAAGAAAGAAATAGTTGTCATGCTTTCTGGGCTATTTCTTATCTAGACCTTATATGTAACTGTTGTTGCTAATGATATTTTGTTTCCAAATCAAATCCTTGAACTACGGTACCTTAGTTTTGTCCAACAAAAAATTTGAAATAGAATTTTTTGTTCTATTAGAATGTTTAGATTCAAGAGGTACATGTGATTGTGGTACAAGAATATAGGGCTCAGTGTAGTATGGGTTGATAATAGATTGAATCCACTTGGATGTGGTACAACACTTATACTCGAGAAAGAAGGATACATTTGTCTTCAAGATTTTATAGGAATAATCTTATGGATTTATAATCCAAGTCGAACTGTTTTCAGAGTTGCAGAACTGGTCAGTAAACAGTTTGGTTTGGGTTATAAATTCATGCAGTTGTTCCTATAATTAAAATTATGGAGAAAAATGAATCATTCCTTATCGACTACAAGTATTGAACCATATCCAACTGGATTCAATCTATTACCAACCCAAACTATATACATTGGGCCCTGTATTCTTGTAGGACAATCCCAGGTACTTTTTGCATCAAAACATTCTAATAGAACCAAATAAATTCTATTTTAAATTTTTGGTTGGACGAAACTAAAGTATCATCGTAGTCGTTGAGGAATTGATTTGGGAACAAAGTATCATTAGCAGAAACAATACTTGCATTTAAGGTTATGGAAATAAGAAATAGCCAAGAAAGCATACCAGCCATTTCTTTTCTTACCTAGATTGGAGAGAGTTTAGGAAATCAAATACTTTTATTCGAGTTAAAATATTGCTTAGGCTTTTATGTAGAAATGTAGTGAGAGATCAGTTTTAAGTAGGCCTCTTCAAGAGAAAGATGGTTAAGATCCAGGTGATGCAAATTAAGGAGATACTAACAAAAAAAAATATAGAGCTTCATAGTTACTTGAAAACGCTCAAAATAGTCCCTGAAGCACCCTTAACAGTTGCACCAATTGGACGACACCACTAATAATGGTTTGGCTTCAATTTTCATTATGATAACTGGAAGGAAGTTGGGAAATATTTCCGCCATGCTACTATGTTATTATCTCTATCAGAACTATGGAGATGTAGAACACACAACATGAAGCGAGCCCCTGCCCAAAACTGTTAGAGATAGGACGAGGTTGTTAGCCATTATCACCAATATCCTCAACCTCACCCTCATAGGCAATCCTGGATAGTCAGCAAAGACAACAAAAGAGGCAGAGACATGAACGAGATAGAAGCCGGAGAAAAATAAAGCATGAGCCAAGGGTTCAACCATAAAAATAAAGGGAGATGAAAGCCAAAGAACAAAACTCATTTCTTCTCTCCGAAGAACACAATGAAAGAAAAATAAATTGAAGACAATTGTGATGGGAAACAAGATCAAGGATAGAGAATATTTATACCCACCCCGAGAAAATTTTTGGGAAACGATAAGAGCCTTTTAAAAATGAAAGAAAAGATCATGTTGAAGATTTTCAGCCCAATTAACAAGGCTTCGAAAGAAAGGAAAGGCAAAAAAGGAGGATGAAAAATTGTCGGTGGCGAGTCAAAAATCTAACCGCCTCCAAGAACTGATCACACAAAGACACGTGGCTTGAAAAAAATTGAACAAATGACTCATCAGTTCCTTCTACTAGAGAAGTTGATTCAGAGCAAAATTAGGGCTCGATACCCAGTGAAAAAGGAAAGTAATCAATTATGTTCCACAAACAAAAAGATTAATTCTTGAAAACATGAGGATTCACAACACATATAAGATTGGAAGGTACAATTTAATGGACGATTAGACAATCTTATTGAAAGAAAAGTCAACAAAGGCTGCTAAGTAAAGTCAAATTCAAAAAAAAAAAAAGTAGACAGAAAAAGAAAAAGGAAAGGAAAAAAATTTCCTAATATGATTGAGTTTTCCTTTTCCTAAACGGAAAACACAAAGTTTCTATATATTTGGCTAGTTCTTTTCTTATAGGAAAAGGTTTATAACTCTATAAATATAAGTTCATTCCTTCTAACATGATAACATTCACAATGTAGTCCTAAGGGCTTTGAGGGTTTTGTGTAGGAGAGAGAGAATAAGAATACAAAGAGAGTTATACACCAAGATAAATATTGTATTTTTGAGGGTCCTCTTTAGTAGTTATTCCTTTTACAAGAGAGGAGTGTTAATTGTTGTTTTCTCTTTGTATTTGAGAGCGGTGTACTCCATATCATAAAGTAAAAATCCTTCTATCCTGTGGTTTTTTCCCTCTATTTGTTTGAGGGTTTCCACGTAAAATTCTCGTGTCCAATTTATTTTTATTATTTATCATCATATCAAATTTTAGTTGTGGTGCTTCCTCCCTCCAACAGTGGTATCAGAGCCCTTGATTATTCTGTCTATTTTATGTGAAAATACTATTCACGTGAATAGTAAATTTTGGTGATGGTACAATTTGTCACGATTGTTGGTAAAAATATTCAGAAATGATCTAGAAGGGTGTGAAGCAAATAACAATGTTGAGTACAACAAAGTTTGACGTTGAGAAATTCAATGAGACTAATTTCTCATTGTGGAAAATGAAAATAAAAGCGATATTGAGAAAGGACAATGGCTTAGCTGCAATTGAAGGCAGACCCACAGATTTTACTAATGTCAGCAAGTGGAATGACATAGACAGCAACGCAATTGTTGATCTATACTTGACACTATCTGATTGTAACACCCCTAAAATAATTTTTCCTAAGATTCGGACCCTTCTTGTTTTTGGGTAGGGTCAAACTCGAGTATTGTGGAGCATTTGCATGAGTAAGGCGAGTCGTTGAGAAATTTAGCAGCGTTAGAGGTGATGTGGGGTCATGAAGGACCCCTAGGAACAAATCAAATCCAAAAGATTCGTCGTGGCTAAGTTTGAGGAGGAGTTCGCATAAGGGTTTAACTTCTAACAACCCTATCTTTTGAAAGACGATAATCTGGGTGGCCCACGACCCATCAAATTAAAGGTCGTCGAGTCTTCTTTCCAACGCCACTAAGAATGTAATTTTTGGAGTTTGGAGTCGAAATATATGACGATCCTAAGACGAACTAGTACGACAGGAATTTTCAGGCATGGATTGCAATTGCTGGAAAACTAGGCTTGGCGCCGCAGTGGCGCAATGCGCCACTATCGCGCCAGGAACACGCCTCAGTAGTTTGGCCCCTGGCGCGGCGCGCAGCTAAAAGGTGTGCAGGGTTTTTCAAGCCAATTTCCAGACCCCAGAAATTTTGACCTTGGCGCCATAAGGGAGCGATGCGCCACTATCGCGCCAAGAATGTGCCTCAGTAGTTTGGTCCTTAGCGCGGTGCGCCACTACGAGGTGTGTAGGTTTTAGGCATAATCAGCCTAGCGCTGCAATGGCGCGACGCGTCACTATCGCACCAGGTGCATTTTTGCCTATTTTTCAGAACTTTTGAGGAGGGGAAATTTGGGAACTTACCCAAATTATATATGTATTACCCTTGGTCTTTTGGGAACACATTTTTGTATCCTCACTCTCTCTCTCTAAAAGCCCTAGGAGCTTCTCTCTCTCTCTTCTCCTTCTTCTCCATTTTCAATAAAAAGAGTCCAAGAGCTTCAAGATTTGAGTCCTCCATTGAAGACCCAATTTCAAGGTTTTCTTCAAGTCTTCACTAAGGTATGTAAGGCTATCCAAAACATGGGTTGAGTCCACCCATGCGCCCTTCTCTTACTTTGAGGTTAGATGTCTATTGAAATGGAGTTTCTTGGTATGGTTTATGTTTGAGTGAGTTTTGTCCCCTATTTATTTAATGTTATATGTGTTGATGTTGTTGAGCTAAGAAGTTCCTAAAACCTTCATATTAGTATGAGTTGATGGACATGACTTATTATTATGTTTTGTTGACCACTTGAGCCATGTGATTTTGTTGCTTAAGTCATCTTCCTAAAATGTGTCATTCTACTTGAATTGTTGAGCTAAAGTCATAGAGTTGTGATGAGTTTTGAGGAGACGTCATAAATGCTTACTTAAATAAGGCTTGATTGAGTAAATTGGAGGATAAAATTGACGAGTGGATGAGGTCCTAAATGGAACTTGCCGTTACGACTTAATTGAGTTGAGAATGAGGATGGAGTTGATGAGTGGGAAATGTTCCACATGAAACTAGCCGTGAGGGCTTGTTTGAGATGATTGGAGGGAGTCTTATGAGAATGGAGTTATGAGAGGAGTATCGAGCACCGAAGCAGGTAAGAGTATAGTCCATACTCGAACCCCAGAAACTACGCCGCCAACGTAGGTAGGGATGGAACCGTTAAAGTCGGATGCTTCCCATGGGATCGAACCGTTAAAGTCGGATGTTTCCCATTTTATTATCCTGAAATTATAGGACTTGACTAATCGATGGTATCCATGATTAGGGAGGCGTTCATGCCCTGGCAAGGTATGGACGGACGTGGCAACAACGTCTGATTGTTGTACTATCACCGGCTCATAGGTGATGGTTGTCGGATAAGAGAAACTCCCATTTAGGTTTTGATAGTACTCTGAGTCAGTTGAGTTGAGTGAGTTGTCCAGTATATATATATATGAGTTGAGGTTCTGAGTTGATATTGATGTTTTCTTGATGTTTGTTTCATCCGGCCATTTTACATACTCGTACATTCCACGTACTAACGCCATTTGGCCTGCATCATTTCATGATGCAGAGACAGGTACTAGAGATCGTCGACTGGCGCTCCGTTGATGATCCACATATACTCCCAGCTAGTTGGTGAGTCCTCCTAGTTTCCGGAGGGTCTTGAGCTCCTTGCATAGTTTTGTTTTGTCTCTGTATTTTGATTGTTGGTAGCCATGGTCTTGTCATTGGCACCTTCCAGACTTTGATAGAGGCTTCATAGACTAGAGTGTGGGGAGGTTGGACTGTAAATTGAGGAGTCCTATTATACTTATTTTGTTGATTTTAACGTGTTTGGCTTTCGGCCCCCATATCGTAAACAACATGTTATAATTGAGTCTTCCTTTGAGCATGTATGAATAAAATAACAGAATGATTGAGTTAGGTGGTTCGCCTGAAGGTCAGAAATGGCTTTCAAGTGCCGATCACATCTAGGGTACCCTCCCGGGGCATGACACTGATCAAGTGTTGTCTAGTGTGGCTGAAAAATGGACGATGAAGGAAATATGGGATACTCTTACGGGATTGTATGGTCTTGTTATGTACAACACCCAATAAAAACCAAAGTTGGATCCAAAATCAAGGGAATGCATTTTCTTAGGGTATGCTGATGGAGTTAAGGGGTATCGCTTGTGGGATCCCACTGTCCGTAAGGTGGTAATCAGCAGGGATGTTGTATTTATTGAAAACAAGATACAAACAAAAGAAGGTAGCACTTCAAAAGAAATATCAGAGACTACTACAGTTGAAGTTGAAGTTGAAGAAGTTCCAGTTTCTTCTGAAGCAGCACCAGAGCACGAAGAACAAGAGCAAGCTGAGATTGAAATTCCACAAGTTCGACTGTCAACTAGGGAGAGAAGAGAACTAGCTTGACACTCAGATTATTCTATGGAGAGCAATGTTGCATACTGTCTATTAACAAAAGATAGAGAGCCTTTAACCTTTCACGAGGCTATGGAAGGCGAAGAATCATCTTTGTGGATGGCAGCAATGCAACAAAAAATTGAAGCTCTTCACAAAAATAAAATATGGGATATTGTTCAATTACCATAAGTAAGGAAGGCCATTGGAAACAAATGGGTATACAAGATCAAACACAATGGTAATGATCAAGTGGAGAAGTATCATGCAAGATTGGTGGTGAAAGGATTCGCTCAGAAAGAAGGTATAGACTTCAATTAGATATTTTCTCTGGTGGTCCGACTCACAACAATTCGAGTGGTCTTGGCGATGTGTTCTATATTTGACTTGTACTTGGAGCAGTTAGATGTTAAAACTGCATTTCTTCATGGAGAGCTTGAAGAAGAAATTTACATACTCTAACCAGAAGGTTTTGAAGAACAGGGAAAAGAGAACTTGGTTTGCAGGTTGAACAAATCTCTATATGGTCTTAAACAGGTGCCGATATGTTGGTATAAGAGATTTGATTTTTTCGTTATAATCCTTGGATACAACAGACATAGTTCAGATCCTTGTGTTTATTACAAGATATTTGGTAATAAAGATTTTGTTATTTTGCTGTTGTATGTTGATGACATATTAGTAGCAGGCCCCAACAAAGATCGTCTTACAAATTTAAAGGCACAGTTGGATAGGGAGTTTGAAATAGAGGACTTGGGACCAACAAACAAGATTTTAGGGATGCAAATTCACCGAGACAGAAATAATAGGAAGATTTGGCTTTCTCAAAAGAACTACTTGAAGAAAATCTCGAGACGCTTCAAGATGCATGACTGTAAATCAATTTCTACCCCACTTCCTATTAATTTTAAGTTATCCTCAAGTATGAGTCCTAGCAATGAAGTAGAGAGGATGTAGATGTCTCGAGTACCGTATGCATCAGAAGTGGGAAGTTTAATATTCGCCATGGTATGTACAAGACTTGACATTGCACAAGCAGTGAGAGTGGTTAGTCAATACATGGATAATCCTGGTAGAGAGCATTGGAATAGTATTAAGAGGATCCTGAGATATATCAAGGGTACCTCAGATATTGTAATGTATTATGGAGGATCAGACTTTACTGTTAAAGGTTATGTTGATTCAGATTATGCAGGTGATCTTGATAAAAGTAAGTCCACCACAGGTTATGTATTTACTCTTGCTGGAGGAGCTGTAAGCTGGGTTTCAAAATTGCAATCTATCGTGGCTACATCTACGATAGAAGCAGAATATGTAGCAGCTACACAAACTAGCAAAGAGGCAATATGGATACAGATGTTACTAGAGGAGCTCGGGCATAAACAAGAAAAGATTGCTCTATTTTGTGACAGCTAGAGCGCTTTGCATCTTGCAAAGAATTTGGCATTTCATTCAAGGACAAAGCACATACGAGTTCAGTATCACTTTGTCCTTGAGAAGGTGGAAGAAGGCAGTATGGATATCCAGAAAGTTTACACTAGTGACAACCTAGCAGATATGTTTACAAAGCTGATCAACAGTAACAAGTTTAAATAGTGTCGATCTTCTATTGGCCTAGCAGAAATGTAACATTGCAGTAATTGGGTAGAAAGGATGGTGTGATGACTTAATTGATTTTCAATTAAATCTTCAAGTGGGAGAATGAAAGAAAAGTCAAAAAAGGCTGTTAAGTAAAGTCAAATTCAAAGAAGGAAAAGTAGACAGAAAAAGTAGGCATAAAAAGGAAAAGGAAAGGAAAAACATTTCTTAGTATAATTGGGTTTTTGTTTTCCTAAAAGAAAAATACAAAGTTTCCATATATTTGGCTAGTCCTTTTCTTATAGGAAAGATTTATGACTCTATAAATATAAGTTCATTCCTTCTAACATGATAACATTCACAATGTAGTCCTAAGGGCTTTGAGAGTTTTGTGTAGGGGAGTGAGAGTAAGAATACAAAGAGAGTTATACACCAAGATAAATATTGTATTCTTGAGTGTCCTCTTTAGTAGTTGTTTCTTTTACAAGAGAGAAGTGCTAATTATTATTTTCTCCTTGTATTTGAGAGCGGTGTACTCCATATCATAATAGTAAAAATCCTTCTACCCTGTGGTTTTTCCCCTCTATTTGTTTGAGGGTTTTCACATAAAATTCTCGTGTCTAATTTATTTTTATTAGTTATCATCATACCCTGTGTCAGCTAACTGAGTTACCCAAAGCATAGAGATACACTGGGTATCAATTACATTTAGTAAAGTGATATATCAGACCAAAAGGACAGGACATATGATTTGATACAAATAATGGAGTGTCTCAAATTTGGTACAAGCAATAGAAGGAAGATAGGGTTGTTGATGCAGGCCCAGTAGACTAGGACAAGTTTGAGACTACATTTCTGGACAGGTTCTTTCCACTAGAGTTGAAGGAAGCTAAGGTCCAGGAATTCATTAATCTGAAGAAAGGTAACATAACAGTGAAGGAGTATTCTCTGAAGATCATCCAACTCTCTACGTATGCTTCATCAATTGTGGCTGAATCTAGAGCCCATATGAGTAAGTTTATCTTTGGTATTTTTGAGATGGTGGTGAAAGAGTGCAAGATTGCGATATTGATCAAGGAGATTAACTTCTCCTGATTGATGACTCATGCCTAGCAAATTGAGAAAGAAAAGGTTAAAGAGAGTACTAAGGAGACTAAGAGGTCTAGGATAGACAGTGTGGACTACTCTCTACAGAAATCGGACGGTGACAATCACTCTTAGTTTCGTCGGAAGTTTTCAAGACCATCCTCATCTTCTTTTAGTGCCCCAATGCCCAATTTTATATCAAAGACAAGAATAGAGCACCAAGCTCTAATTCATATGGCAGTGTCACTAGTGGTCGCACTTTTTCAGTTTGTCAAAAGTATAGTAAGAATCGGCTTGGGAGTGTATGGCCGGTAGTGGTAGCTCTTTTGAATGTGGAAAGATAGGTCATAGATTGAGGGAGTTCCCAGTGTCCTTAGGGAGAAAGGATGTTCATCAGCAGAATCGACTTAATATTTTAGCAGATCCAGCAGATCATCCGACTCAATAGGGTACCTCATCTAGTATTGGTGGGTGATAATGATAGAATATATTTTATGCTTTGTAGACTCGACAGGATCAGGAAGATTCCCTTGATATAGTTAGTGGTGTGTAATGTGTCTTTCAGTTTAATGTTTATGTATTGTTAGATCGACATGCTACACTTTCTTTTGTGAAATCTTATATTGTAGTAAATTACTATATTAGTGCCAAAATTTTATTTGAATCTTTCTTGGTCTCTGTTCATGTTGGTGAGTCAGTCTTAGCTAAGCGGGTACACGGAAATTGTCCAGTCTTAATTTTTTAGAAAATCATCTCAGTTCATCTAGTGTAGTTAGACATGCTTAATTTTGACATCATTCTTGGCATGAACTGGTTATACTCTTGTTATGCCTCAGTTGACTATAGAACCATAGTCGTTAAATTTTAGTTTCTAAATTAACCAGCCATAGAGTGGAAAGGTAGTACTTCAACGCATATGGATCGGTTTGTCTCATATATTAAGGCCTAAAAAATTATTTCTAGAGGTTTCATGTACCATTTAGTCCAGGTTAAAGATTCTAGTTCCAAAATCCCAACCCTTCAATCCATCCCAATAGTGAATAAGTTTCCAAAAAAGTTTCTTAGATATCTTCCCGAACTCCCTTACAAAAGAGAATTGACTTTGGAATAAACCTTCTTCTAAATATCTAGCCAATCCCAATTCTGCCTTACAAAATGGCTGCAACTGAGCTTAGAGAGTTGAAAGGTCAGTTGAAGGACCTTCTAGATAAAGGTTTCATCAGACCTAGCATCTCTCCATGGAGTGCTCCAGTTATCTTCATGGTAAGAAAGATGGTTCTCTTAGAATGTACATTGGTCACAGTCAGCTAAACAAAGTCACAATCAAGAATAAGTATTCCATTCCCAAGATGAATGACTTGTTCGACCATTTTCAGGGTGCTAGTTTTTTTCTAAGATAGACCTAAGATCCGGCTAACATCAGCTCAAAGTCAGAGCATGTGACATCCTAAAGATAGCCTCTAGGACTCAGTATGGTCACTATGAATTTGTGGTTATGTTTTTTGGACTAAGGAATGCTCGTGGAACTTACACGGACTTGATGAATAACGTGTTCAAATAGTACTTAAACATGTTCTCCATTGTCTTCATAGATGAAATCCTTATTTACTCCTAAAAGCGAGGATGATCATGTTGTCCATTTGAGGATTATTTTGAAGATTCTAAAAGACTGTTAATCATTTGCTAAGTTATATGAGTTTTAGTTGAGATCATTAGTATTCCTGGGTCATATAGTCTCCAGTGGAGGCATACAGGTTGATCCTCAAAAGACCAAAGCAGTTACAAACTAGCCTAGACCCCTTTTTCCTTTAGATATCAGGATGTTTTTGGGTTTAGCTGATTACTACATATGATTTATTAAAATATTTTCCTCAATTACCTCTCTTTTATCCACACTGACTCAAAAGAAAGTCAAACTTCAGTGGTTCAAATCTTATAAGAAGAGTTATCAGAAAATGAAGACTCGACTTACTTCAGCTATAATTCTGATTTTATCTAACAGTTCAGATGGATTTGTAGTTTATGTAACGTTTTCTGATGTGGTCTTGGTTATGTATTAATGCAATATGTTAAGGTCATAGCTTATGTTTCCAAGAAATTCAAGGTACATGAAAAGAACTTGCCACATGGTGGTTTTCCCTTCGAACCTTGACCCACGCTAGCCTGGGATTGAGAACCTTGGGACCTGAAATTCTGGTAACTCTGTCCCTGCCGATCATACTTGTTGTGCAGCATAGGTGCACTTGCGGTGGATGAGACATAGTTGGAAGACCTCTTCTGGAAGAAGGACCTATTTTCCTTGTTCTGCCTCTGTTCATTCTCATGTCCAGCTGATTTTGCCTTCTTGCTCAGATGCTCCTTC
Source organism: Solanum dulcamara (assembly GCF_947179165.1). Classification (NCBI taxonomy): domain Eukaryota; kingdom Viridiplantae; phylum Streptophyta; class Magnoliopsida; order Solanales; family Solanaceae; genus Solanum; species Solanum dulcamara. The sequence goes on along the minus strand of NC_077238.1, from coordinate 75,525,580 downwards.
CTGTCTTTCCTCTTCTCATCCTCGACCTATTGAGCATACACCATTAATCTTGAAATATCCATGTCGGAGATCAATAATGCCTCTTTGCACTCCTTCTTCACATGTCTTCCCAATCCGGAGACAATTTTTTTCATCTTCGACCTCATATGTGGGATTATCTCTAGGACCTATCTGGATAGCTGGATGAACTTTAGACTGTACTCCTTAACGGTCATACCCTCTTATTTCAAATTGACAAACTCTTCTACTTTTGCTTCCCTCAATTCTCTAGGAAAGAAGTGATCAAGAAAGGCTCCCTCAAATTCATCCCAAATAGCAGGCTTAGCATCTTCACCTTTATTTGTTCCTACTGGTTATACTAGATGTTTACCACATCCTTGAGCTGATAAGACACCAACTCAACCCCTCGATCTCCGTAGCATGCATAGCTTTTAGGATCTTCCACATCTCATCAATGAAGTTCTGGGGGTCTTCATCAACCTTAGAACCCGTGAATACTAGTAGATTCATTCTCAAAAAATCTTTAACCCTCATGGCAGCAGACAGATCTTGAGAACTAGAGCTAAAAGTTGGCAAACTCTGGTTACCATTGCGAGTAGCCACTAATTGAGTGAGCATGACAATCGCTCCTCGAAAATCTACCTCCGAAGTTGGTGCATACAGAGTAGTAGTCACTTGAGGTGCCTCTGCATATCTTGCAGGTCGGCCCCTAGCCCTCAATGGGCACACTTCTGACTGTGGCATCTCTGTGTCCTCAGTATTTCTCTAGCTGACAGTACGTTTAGGAGACATTGTCTACAACATATAAATGCACGAATTAGAAAGGAAGTCTTATAGAGTTTAACTCTATCACACGAGTTCAGAGTATGAAAGAAGTAAAACAGTTCTTAATGTCTTATAGCCTCCTGATTATAAGTGTGGTGCACAACACACCCATAAGCAAGACTCTACTAGACATGGCTTCATAGACTCCCTAGGACTCTTAAACTCTGTGCTTTGATACCATGTTTGTCATGCCCCGGGAGGGTACCCTAGGTGTGGCCGACACTCAAGAGCTATTTCTGGCCTTCAAGCGAACCACATAGTCCAGTCACACTTTCATTTATTCATATTCTACTAGCGGAATACTCAATCATAAAGAAACTATTCATAATTTAGGGCCAAAGGCCAAACATATATCCAATCAACAACTAGCAAGAATAAAATTAGTCAAAATGAACAATTAAACATTTTCCACACTCTAGTCTATGAAGCCTCTATCAACAACCCAGGAGGTGCCAATGACAAGTCCATGGCTACCAAAATCAAAATAAGGAAAACAAATCAAAGCTATAAAGATAATCTCAGTATCCTTGGAAACTGGGAGGACTCACCAACTAGCTGGAAGTGAATAGATCTTCAACGGTGCATTGGTTGATGATCTCTAGTACCTATCTCTGCATCATGAAATGATGCAGGCCAAATGGCGTCAGTACATGGAATATACGAGTATGTAAAATGGTCGAATGAAACAAACATCAAGAAAGAATCAAATCAACTCAGACTCTCAACTCAAGAGAAAGAACAACTCGATCACGTGTCTTAAGTCTAAACAAGAATATGGTTCAAATGAGACCAATCACATACAATTCAACCCAATCCGACTCAAAGTCCTATCAAGACCTATATGGGAGTTTCTCTTATCCGACAACCATCACTTATGAGCTAGTGATAGTACAACAAGCTGATGTTGTTTCCACATCCGTTCATACCTTGCCAGGGTATGAACTAATCAACCAATCATGGATCAATATCCAACCAATTCCTATTATGTCAGGACAATAATTTGGGAAGCATCCGACTTTAACGGTTCAATCCCCTCCTACGTTTGGCGACGTTGTTATTGGATTTGAGTTATTACTTAATCTTACCCAATTCGGTGCTCGATACTCCTCCCAAGACTCAATGCTCATAAAAATCCATCCAATCAAATCATATCGACAAGTCTCATTTGGAACCTTGTCAAATCATCATTTCTATCACAATCAAACCTCTTCCAATCATACTATCCGATCAATCCCAATCGTATCTTTCAAGAGTAGTTTAAATATGCATCTATAACAATATACAATCCTATCCAATCATTCCTCTATTCATTTAGCAAATCTTTCCAGGACTCGTCAAGATTCCAAGGTTCTAAATCAACAATTTAAGGTAAACAACATATTTAAGAAAATTAACAAAAACTTGTTTAACAACTCATATCAATCAACTCATACCAACATGTAGCACAACACTTTCTTAACTCAACAACACCAACAAAATAGAAATTTAGTTAATAGTTGAAAGAAAGACCTATTTGGACATAAATCTATCAATAAATCCATTCTTATGAACATTCAATCTCAATGAAGATGTAGGGCACATGAGTGGACTCAACCCATGCTTTGATTAGCCTTACATACCTTGGTGAAGACTTTGAAGGAACCTTGATGTTATGTCTTCAATGGGAGGCTTAAATCCTTGAAATTTTCGGAAGGCAATTCTCGTTAGGGATGGATTGAGGAAGAGAGAATGAGGATTAGGGATTTTGAAGAGGCAATGGACTGAAAAAAAATGGTCTAAAATGTGACCAAGTCAGTGTATATATAATTAAGAAAATGCCCAATTTGCCCTCCCTCAAAAATTTGGAAAAAATGGGCTAAAACCCTCTTGGCACTATAGTGGCGCGCCACGTCAAGTCAAAATAGGCTTAAAAACCCTGCAACCTAATAATGGTGCGTCGCGCCAAGGACCAAACTACTGAGGCTTGTTTGTGGCGCTATAGTGGTGCGTCGTTCCCTTGCAGCGCCAAGCCTAAATTTTCTAGGTTCTGGAAAATGGGCTTAAAAACCCTGCACACCTAATAGTGGCGCGTCGCGCCAAGGACCAAACTACTGAGGCTTGTTTCTGGTGCTATACTAGTGCGTCGCGCCACTGCGGCGCCAAGCCCACGTTTTTCTCTATTATAGTCCAGGCCAGGAATTTCTGCAGCACTAGTCTATTGTAAGATAGTCATAACTTTTGACTCCAAACTCTAAAAAATGCAGTATTGGTGGCGTTGGAAATAAGACTCAAAGACCTTTAATTTAATAGGTCATGGGCCACCCAATTCATTATATTAAAAAAGATAAGGTCGTTGGAATTTGACCCTTATACAAAATCATTCGGAAACTTAGCCAAGACGAGTTCTTTGGAATTGGCTTGGTTTTAGGGATCCCATATGACCCTAAATCACATCCAACACTCTCCAATTTCTTATGAATTGATCCTAACTCATGCAGGAACTTTACAATTATCTAGTACGATCCTATACATACACGAAGAATGGTCCGAATCTTAGTAAAAATTTTTGGGGGTGTTACACTTATGCCTTCTCGGTTAACTATTTAGCTCTCTTAGGCTCATGTGATCATGGGTTATCCCGAAGTCTCATATTCATAACATTCAAGGACAATAGTTCATAAACGTTGTTCATATCATCACATCATAAGGTTACATTTCATGTATCTTAGCTTGGCATTCATGAGAGACATATATCATACAATAACAACAATAATAATAAAGTTAGGGAATCATAAGATAGCATCATAAAGTCTTGAGAACTTTCATAATTCATAGTTCTAGTGTTCACAACAAAAGATTTTTTAAGAAAACATTAAGAAATCGTTAAAAAGTTATCAAGAAGTCATAAAGAAGATCATTAAAGTAGTTTTCAAGATAATAATTTCATCTTACAATAATCATCCATAATTTTTCATTCTTTCGTCACCTGAGTGACGACTCATCGCTTGGGTGATGGGCCATCGCCTAGACCATCATAACTAACCCCAAAAAGGGGAATTCTACCTAAGTGTGACGGCCAAGTCTGACGAGCATCACAGGTCTGACGGGCAGTCACTTTTCCCTTCAGACACTGACAACTTATAGTGTCTCTAGTAAAATGGTCATAAATTTTTACTCTGAACTCGAATTGATGCAAACTTGGTGGCGTTGAAAATAAGACTCAAAGAACTTTAATTTAATAGGTTGTAGGCCACCTAAATTTGAGATAAATAGTTATTTGAAGTTGATCCTTATATAAACTCATGCGAAAACTTAGTCGGTAATAAAGCTTTGCACTTGACTTGGTGTTAGAGGTTTATTATGAGCCTAAACCACGTGCAATACGCTTCTCACACTTAGGAATGAACCTTAAAATATATGAACAAGTAGTATATCACCCAACCCAAGTTGGTAATCTTATGACAAATGGTTTGAATCCTAAGAGTAGAGTTGCGAGGTGTTACAATTATAAAGGCCACTCCTTAGACCAGGATTGACTCCTTAGTTCTTTATGGATGTTAGCTTAGTGGTACCACATTAGCTTAGATCATCCTTTATACCCTGACAAGGTATATTGGGCCATTCTCAATGGGAATTGAACATCGAACTCCATGTTTGTTCACATGGTTATATATCAGTTATTAGTAGCTTCCACATTCTAGTCTCAGATATCACATGACCTTGTAATCGTCCTTTTCAGTTTAGTGATTATGAATGAATGTGTCTACTACTTGGTCATTGCATCAGTTTATATTATTTCAGTTTAGTATTTCAGATTCAACATGTTTAGTTTATCAATTTTATCATGTATATTTTGTATACTTGGTATATTCAAAGTATTGATCACGTACTTTCATACTATATTATTTTATAATATAAGTTCATACACTCAGTATCCAGTTTGAGGTTAGTATGATCTCAGTCAGAAGCAGCAAAGTTGGTGAGTCCTCATCTTTTGAGGACCATCCTTATATTTTTTTTATTAGTCTTTCAATTTTCAGACAGTTAGAGTTAGCTTGGGGCTTGTCCCAGCAACTCATCTTAGTAGAGGCTTTTAGGCAGTCAGACTTAGTATCAACTTATTTAGTATTCAGATATTTATTTATTTAATATTTGATTCTTAATACACTATTTCAGGTTCAGCTTCCGCATCCTTTATTTTCATTTGTTATGTGTATATATCTTAGTGTCATGCCAGAGCATGGGTTAGCTTTGTATGGGAAATCTGAATTAGTAGGCTAGAATTTTGGACACCGAATGATTAAACAAAAAGCAGGACTAATGTTTCTTTTATGTAAGAAGCCCAATAACATTTTGCTTAATAATCAATTTCAAAAATTAATTTAATTTTGTATCAACTAAAATTAATAAATTCAATGTCTAAAATTGTAATAATTATAAGATTATTTTTAAAGTATGAAGGAATTATCTTTATAAGAAATTGACCACAACGTGGTCTATATATATATTACTCTACATTTTTAAATAAAATAAAATAGACCAAATTATGTTGTATGCTCAAAGAATATACATGGACAAATAGGTTTGCTCTTCCTTTTTTTCTATGTAAAATTGTAGTGTTTTTCATTTGTTCCATTCTTCATAGTACTCTAAAACGAAAGTGACACATTTTTATATTTGAAAATGATTTATTTTTAAACTTCTTACTTTATCTATAATAATATGCTTTTGGCTTTAAAATATCAGGCTATATTTAAAATTACTAAGTTTTAATAGTTTATTTTCATAAATACAACAACAACAAACTCAATGAAATTGCACTGTATTTTCATAAATATAGTGCCAAATAAATATATTAGTGGGAGTTCTATAAATACTTTCTATAAATGGATTTCTCACATAACTATCAAAAAAGTGACTTTTAGCCTCAAGTATTTAGCCACGATATTAAAATCGTCAAAACTAATTTAAAAAAGGAAGGTTTTCTACATATAAGAAATTGACGTTAAAATAACATGGGCAAATTAAAACAGGTGGATATTTCTTTTATTTTTTAAAGCTAATTTTGTGGACTCATACTCCATTTATTTATCAAAATCTGTAAAAATTTAACAAAGACTAGCCCAATAAGCTAAATAAATAAAAATTATATAAGTGACCGAAATCAGGAAATAAAAACATCAACCCTACAAAATAGGGTTTCCTAATCCATCTCTTCGACTCTTTATCTCTTACAACTTCCTCCTTAGCGCCTTAGCGCCGCAGGGATGAACCTGTTGTCTCTTCCTAACTCGGGTCTTTGTTTGCTCCTACTCTGGGTGATTAATCTATGTCCTCATCGTGAAGCTGGAAGAAAATGATTCAGCTTCCTGAAGTAAGTGAGGTTTGCTTTCTTTGTCTTTCATTTCAACTTTTGGGAGCTGATGATTCTTGTCTTGTAGGTGAGTAATCTGGTAGGGATCTTTTGATGGGACTTGTGAGTGGGTAGAACCCTAACTAGCTTTGAAGATCTCTTTTGATAAGTATTACAATTTACCCCCTCTTTTTTTTTTTCTAATTATTTTCTCCCTTTTAAACCAAAATCTTATATGAATAAGAAATTATTGTCTCTAGTTTTTGGCTTAAATCAAAATCATCATTTTGCCCAAAATTGTTGCTTCACTCAAAAGAAAATCGACTACTTTGATATCCCTAGCCTGAATAGTAGCAGAAAATGGTAGAATCGCTTGTTTCAAATAACAAATCTTTCTTATCCAGGGTTTTTAATTCAATTATTTGTTGAATCTTCAATGGGTTTCTTTGAGGATTTTTGTTTGTGCAAAATTTTGAGACAATTTAGGGAAAGAATTGATTTTGTAAAGAAAATTTATTTTCATCACTTCTTCCTTTCTCATCCCCCCACTTATGTTTTAATGTTCAAATTTAGCTTTTGATCTGCTATGATTTGGATCAAGCTCTTAAACTCTATTGCGCTTTTCTGAAAATATTGTAGAGGACATTGTTTTTACAAGATTCAGCAAGGTAAATATAATGTAACTATTCTCTAAAAATAATGTGAGGGACATCTATCTAGATTCTATGATTTTTTATTTTGCTGAGTAGGTAACACCATTGGTATAAGTTGTGTGTTAGCTTTTTGGGTAATGTTTTAGAAATCATGACTATAGAATTTATCACAATCGAGATCTTCTTCCTTTCTTGCCTTGAGAAATCTACTTCTTTACATTGAACATACTTTTTCCATGTCCCTCTTGTGTGAATCTCGTAAACAATATCGCTATCAAGTAATCTACCATGCCTCAACTTTGTAAAATAAGAATATAAATCATTCAAATTATTTTAAGGAAAAATTACATAGTAAGGCAAACAAAGTCTATGCTGCCTGTTTTGCTGAAGTTTTTGGTCCATTTTTTAATCCTGTTTTGCTGTAGTTTTTTTTCCTGTGTGATGCAGTTTTATTGTTGTTTTGGTCCATTTTTGTTATTGTTTCGTGTCTAGTTTTTGTTTCATATTTGGTGAGTTTTTTGGTCCAACTTTGGTGTAAAGTTTGTCCATAATTTTGTAGTTTTCTTTTTCCAATTTCATTATTTTTTTTCTCTCCATATTTTGCCATTTTTGTGTACATAATTAAATTGATGTTTAAAAATTGCAATCACAATTAATGGCAAGAAATCAGAAAAAACTTAAGTCTCGCATGTCAATGGTAGCAAAGCTATGGAAAGAGAGATCGTCAAATAGTAAGTTTCTTAACCTTGAATTTTATTTTAGAAATTACTTTATTGTACTAAATAAAATGTATTGCATGTTACTTTTTTTTTTACTCTACACTTAATTAACAATAGGGACAAAATTTGGGAAGGCATGTGTAACGATGTGAGGTTGTTTAGATAAATCACTTATTAGTGTGTTTTATTTTCAAAAATTTCTGTCATTTTCCACTAAATTTACATCATCGGTCTCCTAACCACCTTTTTCTTAAAGAGGCCTACCTAACAGCGCACTCTCACTATTTCTCCATGTAAATTGTTAAGTGAAAACCTCAGCTTAAATAAAAACATTTGATTTTCTGAACTCTCTCTTGTCTAAGAAAGAAAGAAATAGTTGTCATGCTTTCTAGGTTATTTCTCATCTCCATACCTTATATGTAAATGTTGTTGTTGCTAATGATATTTTATTTCCAAATCAATTCCTTGAATTGCGAGATCTTAGTTTTGTTCAACCAAAGATTTGAAATAGAATTTTTTTGTTCTATAAGAATCTTTAGATTCAAGAGGTACATGTGATTGTGGTACAAGAATATAGGGCTCTGTATAGTATGGGTTGATAATAGACTGAATCCACTTGAATGTGGTACACCACTTATATTCGACAAAGAAGGATATTTTTTCCTCACGATTTTATACGAACAATCGAATGGGTTAATAATCCAAATTTGACTATTCCAGAGTTACAAAATTGATCTTGAAATATTCTGCTTTTGATTATAAATTCATACGGTTGTTCCTATAAAATCAAGGAGAAAAATGAATCATTCTTTGCCGAGTACAAGTGTTGCACCACATCCAACTGGATTAAATCTATTACCAACCCAAACTACAATGGGCCCTATATTCTTGTGCTATAATCACATGTGCCTCTTGCATCAAAACATTCAATAGAACCAAAAAAATCTTATTTCAAATTTTTGATTGGACGAAACTAAAGTCTCATTTCATCAAGGAATTGATTTGGGAATAAAGTATCATTAGCAGCAACAATACCTGCATATAAAGTTACGGAGATAAGAAATAGCCAAGTAAGCACGGCAGCCATTTCTTTTCTTACCTAGATAGGAGAGAGTTTAGTAAATCGAATACGTTTTTTCAAGTTAAAATTTTGCTTAGGCTTTTATATAAAAATGGTTGTTGTTGAGTAATTAATTTTTTATTAGAATCGTTCGAGGTTCCATTCTAATATAACACATGTATACTTTAAATTTACCACGAAGCATGCCTCCTTAAATCTTGGCTTGATTATTTTATTTCAAAACTGATTGTTCTTTTTCTTCTAATGTAAATTGATCAAGAAACCCATGTGTGTTTGATATAAGATATAAATATGTTTGAGGATTAAAGGAAGTTTGGTTAACAGTTTTCGATCTAAAGATTGTTTGGAAAGGCAAGCACAAACAAAGGTGCACGACGGGGCAATAACGAAAGAAAAACAAAATCTAAACTTTCCCTTCAATTTGAACCAAGAGGAAACAAAAACATTCAAGAGCAAACACCATTTTTGGCAGCAAGTATATCAACTAAACCAAACAAGACAAAGCAAGAACAAATCAACAAAACGAGGAATCAAGATTTACTAAAGGTTCAATGATTATGGCTCGAGGTGACTAGTTGTCTAACTTATATATTTCAGGGCTCCATTATTAGAGGCTTAGTAAACTTGGTGGAGAATGATACTTCATCAGAGTTATGACATAGAAGAGTGAGTCATATGAGTGAGAAAGGGATTGATAATTTGTCTAAGAAAGATTTGCTTTATGGAGTGAAACAAGCAAAGCTGAAGAAATATATTCATTGCTTAGCCAGTAAATAGAAAAGAGTTTCTCTTTAGAGTCATAAACATTCAAGAAAGCTTAATTTATTGGAGTTGGTACATTAAGATGTGTGGTCCTTTTAAAGAAAGGTCTCATAGTGGTGTACCTTTGTGACTTTTATTAATGATCATTCTTGAAAACTTTGAGTATTTTCTTTGAAGTCAAGGATCAAGTACTTGATGTGTTCGAGAATTTTCAGGTCTTGGTTGAGAGACAGACTGGGAAGAAACATAAATGTATTCGCTCAGATAATGGTGGTGAGTATATTGGTCCTTTTGATAAATATTGTAGAGAGCAGGGTATTCAACATTAGAAAACTCCTCAGCTAAATTGTTTTAGCAGGGAGGATGAAGAAAATTCTAGTTGAGAGGGTCAAATGTTTGCTTTCAAATGCTAAGCTACCAAATTCATTTTGGGCAGAAGCACTTAATATTGTTGCATATGTTATCAATTTATCTCCCATTGTTGCTTTGAATAGTGATGTCCTTGACAGAGTTTGGTCTGGTAAGAATGTTTTTTATGATCATCTTAAAGTATTTGGCCTTTGTGCATGTTCCTAAGAATGAGAGGTCAAAGTTGGATGTTAAATCTAGGTAGTGTATCTTTGTTGGTTATGATCAAGATGAATTTGGATATCGTTTCTTTGATCCAGTTGAGAAGAAACTTGTTAGAAGCCGTTATGTTGTGTTCTTTGAATACCAAGTATAATTAAAGATCTTGAAAAAGCTGAGAAAGTTGATTCTCAGAGTAGTGAGAGCTTAGTTGATGTTGATCTAGTTCCTTTGACTATTGCACTTGAAGAAAATCTTCAAAATGATAAAAATCAAGCTGATAATGAAGATAGTGATTATATTCAGAATGACCAGTATGATGTTGATACTCTAATGCAAGATGATGTGGTTGGTCAGCAACCAACTGTTATTGATGCTCCAGGGAGATCTCTCAGAAGATCTATGAGACAGAAAATACCTTCATCTCATTATTCTCCCAATGAGTATGTCCTCTTGACTGAGAGGGAGAATCATAGAGTCTTGATGAGGCCATGAAAGTTAAGAAAAGAAAGATGGTTTGATGTTATGGAAGTTGAAATCAACTCTCTACATGATAATCATACATTTGATTTGGTTAAGCTATCTAAAGACAGAAAACCTTTTAAAAATAGGTGAGTTTTCAAGGTGAAACATAAAGATAGCAACCCAGTTCTATGTTATAAGGCTAGATTAGTTGTGAAAGGATTTAATCAGAAAAAGAGAGTTGATTTTGATGAGATATTCTCTCCAAATATGAAGATGTCATCCATTCGTGTAGTTATAGGCTTGGCTGCAAGTTTAGATTTAGAGGTTGGGCAAATGGATGTTAAAACTGTTTTTCTTCATAATGACTTAGATGAAGAGATTTATATGGAGCAACTAGAAGGTTTTCAAGTCAAGAAAAAGAGAATTATGTTTTCAAATTGAAGAAGAGCTTGAATGGTCTAAAATAAGCTCCCAAGCAGTGGTACGGGAAGTTTGGTTCTTTTATGAGTCAGCATGGCTTTAGAAATGCTTCTTCAAACCATTGTGTTTTTGTGTGAAAAATCTCTAATAGTGACTTTATTATTATTTTGCTTTATGTTGATGACACGCTTGTTGTTGGTCAGAATGCTTGCACGATTCAAAAGTTGAATTAAGAATTGAATAAGTCTTTTGTTATGAAAGACTTGGGGCTAGGAAGGCAAATTCTTTGCATGCAGATTGTCTGTAACAAAAAGGCCAAGAAGTTGTGGTTATCACAAAAGAAGTACATTTAGAAAGTACTTCGTAGATTTAACATAGACAAAGCTAAGGTTATCAGTACATCTTTAGATATGCACTTCAAATTGAGCACAAAACAATGTCCTTCCAGTGATAGTGAAAAGGAAGCTATGAAAAAAGTTCTTTATGTTTCCGCCATTGGTAGTTTGATGTATGTATTAGTGTGTATAATACGATATATTACTCGTGTTGTTATCTTTAGGATTTTTTTTCTAATCCAGGAAGAGAGCATTGGAATGTTGTAAAGTGGATTATGAGATATCTTTGTGGCACTTCTAATCTGAGTTTGTGTTTTGGAACAGGAAAGCCTATTATCTATGGTTACATTGACTTAGATATGGCTGGTGATGTTGATACTCACAAGTCTACTTCAGGCTACTTGACTATTTTCGCAGGGGAGGCCGTGTCTTGGCAATCTAGGTTGCAAAAATGTGTTGCTCAATCTACTATAGTAGCTGATTTTATTGCTGTTATTGAAGCTAGTAAAGAGTTGCTCTGGATGTAAAGCTTTTTTGGAGAGTTTGATTGTGCTCAGTAGAAGTATATGCTCTATTGCAACAGTCAAAGTGCTATTCACATTGGCAAGAATTCTACATTTCATGATCGGTCTAAATACATTGATGTGAGATGCTATTGAATTTGAGATGTGTTGGATTTTGCTTGAACTTAAGAAGATTCATATGAATGATAATGATTCCAACATGATGAATAAAACTTTGCCAAGAGGTAAGTTTGAATAATGTTGCATGATCGTCGGCATGAGAGTCTTCTCCACATAGTCGGGAGGAAGTTTTAGTTCATTATGGGAGTCTAATAGTGTAATCAACATAAACCACCATGTGAGCACATGGAGTCTTAACTCAGCCCGATCAGCTAAGCCATCTCATACCTTGCCGGGTATGAGACCAGGGACATACAGAAGGAGTCGCATGTAACACCCTGGATTTTTTTTCCATTAAGACTCGAACCGCTCTTCTTGTGCTTGTAGGATCGAACTTGATGACTTGTAATTTCATATATGAGTTAGGATCTATTCCTAAGTATTTGAAGAGTATTAGATGTGTTTTGGGGTCATAAGGGATCTCTAACACCAAGTCGAGTCCAAAGAATGTTTATCGGCTAAGTTTCTGAATGAGTCTGTATAAGGGTCAACTTCAAATGACCATATCTCCTAGAATATAATGAATTGGGTGGACCATGACCTATAACATTAAAGGTATTTGAGTCTTCTTTTCAACGCCACTAATATTGTATTTGTTTGAGTTCGGAGTCAAAAGTTATGGCCATTTTACAAAGACTATAACTGCAGAAATTTTAGGTCTGGGCTACAGTGGCGCCCAGCGCCAGTATAGCGCTAGAAACTAGTCTCTGTAGCTTGGACCTTGGCACGGCATGCCACTATAGCGCCTGCATGCTTTTTGGCCCATTTTCCAAATTTTTCATAAGGGGCAACTTGGACATTTTCCCTAAATATCTATACACTATCTTGGAACGGTTTGGGATCAATTTTTCAGTCTTCTCACCTCCAAAGGACCCTAATCTTCATCCTCTTCTCTCTCAAATCATCTCCAACAAAAATCCTCTCAAAAGCTCAAGGATTCAAGCTTCCCATTGAAGACCTAACATCAAGATTTTTTCAAAATCTACTCTAAGGTATGTAAGGCTAACCTAAAATATGGATTGAGTTCTTCCATATGCCCCATAGATGTGTTGGATGGAAGTTGTGAAAGGCTTGACCCTTTTATGAAGGTTTTCTTGAATTTTTCCTAAACTATAGAATATTTATATATACTATTAATTGATTGATGATTTTTATGACTTGAATTATTGAATAATTATCTTTCATAAACCATAGCTACATATTGACTATTAATGAATTTTTGTCTATAAATTCATATGTATTGATGGTGTTCTTGAGTTGAGTTTTGTTGAGACTATGGATTCATGTATTCATTCACATGAACCCAAGATGAAATTTATTTTTGTCATAATTGTCTTGAGGTTGAAATTGATGGTTTTTGTGTATATATATTGATTGGAATGAAAAGAATGAACTGGGATAGTTATGAATGTGAATGGCATAAAAAGGAATGAAACCTTGGTAGAGCTAGAATGTTCTTTTGTCTCTATAAATTAAACACATAATTAAATAAGGATTTTGGAGCAAGATGTTTGATGATGATGTGAATGATGATGTTTGGTGATGATGTGAATGATGATGTTTGATGATGAAGTGAATGATGTTTATTTAACTAAGGAAAAATAATTGATGAAGAGGTTATGTTAATGATGATGTGTTGAGATGAAATGGATTGGAGTCTAATGTGACTACATGATATGTGATTTGCATAATTTGATTTGATTGGAGTCATATGAGTATAAATGATTTATTGAGAAGGGGTTTTAAATAAATGATTTGTCAACATTTTTGCATAAACTATTTATACAATATTTTGAGTTTAAAGAATGATTATTTTTACCTTTGATTTGAAAAGAGTTTAAGCATGAGTTGAGTTTGAGAAGTCTCTAAATTATCATTTTTGAACATGAGTATTTTGAGTATAAACGAGTTGAGCATTTTTACATGAAAATATCTATTTTGAGCTTGAGTTGAGAAGTTGAAATGATGTTTTAAATGCATCTAATATTTTTTGCATTTATTAAGTTGAGATGGTATCGAATTTAAAGAGAAGAGTTTGATGATTGTGATGAGTTGATTATGAAAGAAGGTCCAATGAGACCAGATTGATTGAGTTTTGAAAAGAGTCCAATGAGACTAAATAGGTTGATTTGAAACTAAAGTCCAAAGAGACTAAATGAGTATTTTGAATATTTTACTCACTTGATAGATCTGAGCATATTGGGTATTAGGAGGAGTACTGAGCACCGAATTGGATACGAGTATATTCCATACTCGAACCCCATGAACTACGAGCTAATGTAGGAAGGGATTGGACTGTTAAAGTCGGATGTTTTCCATTTCATTGTCCTGAAATAATAGGACTTAATTGACTGATGGATCCATGATTGGTTGATTCATTCATACCCTGGAAAAGTATGGACGAACGTGATGTTTGTCGGTTAGAGAAACTCCCAAATTGGGTGGATTGTGCATGATATGATTGGTTTGATTGTGATTGTAGATGATTGAGTCGAATGGTAAAACGTTGTTAAATTCTAATTTGCATATCTATTGAGTTGAGTCCTTTGACTTGATTGTTGAGTCGATTGTATATGATTGGATTGGATTAGATGATATGTGATTGGATTGGATTAGATGATATGTGATTGGATTGGATTAGATGATATATGATTGGATTGGATCGTATGGTATATGATTGGATTGGATCAGATTGTATATGATTGGATTGAACTGATTGTATATGATTGGATTGGATCGGATGATATATGATTGGATTGGATCGGATTGTATATGATTGGATTAGATCAGATTGAATTACAAATGATTTGATTGAACTATATTGTACATGATTGGATTTGATTGGATGGTATATGATTGGTCTCTGTCTAAACTGTATTCTTACTTTACACTTATGACACCTTGATTGAGTATCTCTTATCTTTATGACTTGAGATATTTGAACCGGTATTGTTTCATTCTGCCATATTACATACTCGTACATTCCATTTACTGACATCCATTTGGACCTACATTATTTCATGATGCAGAGACATGTTTAAGAGATCATCAATAGGCGCACCATTGAGGATCTATTCACACTCAGCTTATTGGTGAGTCCTCCCCTACATTCGGAGGACACCACTTATGTTATTCTTGCATTTAGTTTAGTCTTTTTTTCATTCTGATTTGAGGTAGCCATGAACCTGTCATTGGCACCAATTAGATAGTAGTGATAGATGCTTCGTAGACTAGATAGTGATGAGTCGATTGAGTATTTTAATTCCTTAATTATTCTTGTCAAATTATTTAATGACATAGATTGGAGATTGATTTGTTGGCCCATGACCTTTCTTTCTTGAGTTAGATTGTTGATTGGGATTGTCCACCTAATTATTTCTTTATTTTAAGCCTACTACTGATTGATTGAATGAATGGATGTGTGATTGGATTAAGTGGTTCGCTTGGGGACCAGCAATGGTCTTCGAGTGCCGACCACATCTAGGATACCCTCCTAGGGTGTGACATCGCACAAACCAATGGTACGATCATTATCTTACATCGACAAATGAATTTTTGGTATTTTTCATATAGACTTACGCCTTCTCGGTTATCTATTTAGCTCCCTTAGGCTCATGTGATCATGAGTTAGCCCGAAGGCTCATATTCATAACATTCAAGGACCATAGTTTATAAACTTTGTTCATATCATCACATCATAAGGTTATATTTCATGTATCATAGCTTGGCATTCATGAGAGACATATATCATATAATAACAATAATAATAATAAAGTTAGGGAATCATAAGATAGCATCATAAGGTCTCACATTTGAGAACTTTCATAATTCATAATTCTAGTGTTCATTACAAAAGAAATTTTAAGAAAACATTAAAAAATCATTAAAAAGTTATCAAGAAGTCATAAAGAAGATCATTAAAGTAGTTTTCAAAATAATAATTTCTTCTTAAAATAATCATTCATAATTTCATGTAGAAAATCTTTAAAAAACTCATGGGTAAAAGAATTATCAAGGAATTGAAATACTTTCATTGAGGGTTCTTAGGGTTTTATGGAGATTAAAGAGTAATTCAAGAATATGGGGTTTTGTCCTAACCCTAATTCATTCATGGAGGATAATAGTTTGTGGGAAGAACAAGGTGTTCCCACACGTGGAGATAGCCTTACATACCTTAGTGATGAATCTTGAAGAAAATCTTTGGAAGATGAACCCTTGCCTTGGTGTTTCTTGAAGTTCTTGTGCGTAGATGTTTTTGAGAATGAGAGCATTTAATGATGAAAAACAATTTTCTACACGTTTAAGGCCATTTAGATAACTCCCCAAAGGTTTTAGGATTAAAATACCCTCTTAAAAACTCAAAATAGGCCGAATTTGTCGCTCTGCCTTCATCTGAGTGACGTCTCAATGCTTGGGTGATGGGCCATCGCCCAGACCATCATAACTGACCCAAAAAAGGGGAATTCTACCTAAGTGTTATGGCCAAGTCTGACGAGCCATCACAGGTCTGACGGGCAATCACTTTTCCCTTCAGACGCTAACAACTTATAGCATCTCCAGTAAAATGGTCATAAAATTTTTACTCTGAACTCGAATTGATGCAAACTTGGTGGCGTTGAAAATAAGACTCAAAGAACTTTAATTTAATAGGTTGTAGTCCACCTAAATCCTTATAGTTTGAGAGATATAGTCGTTTGAAGTTGACCCTTATATAAACTCATGCGAAAACTTAGTCGGTAATAAAGCTTTGCACTTGACTTGGTGTTAGAGGTTTATTATGAGCCTAAATCACATGCAATATGCTTCTCACACTTAGGAATGGACCTTAAAATATATGAACAAGTAGTATTAGGAATGGACCTTAAAATATATGAACAAGTAGTATATCACCCAACCCAAGTTGGTAATCTTATGACAAATGGTTCGAATCCTAAGAGTAGAGTTGCGAGGTGTTACAATTATAAGGGCCACTCGTTAGACAAGGATTGACTCCGTAGTTCTTTATAGACATTAGCTTAGTGGTACCACATTAGCTTAGATAAGCCTTTATACCCTAACAAGGTATATTGGGCCATTCTCAATGGGAATTGTACATCGAACTCCATGTTAGCTCACATGGTTATATGTCGGTTATTAGTAGCTTCCACATTCTAATCTCAGATATCGCATGACCTTGTAATCAGCCTTTTCAGTTCAGTGATTATCAATGAATGTGTCTACTACTTGGTCATTGCATCAGTTTATATTATTTCAGTTCAGTATTTCAGATTCAGCATGTTCAGTTTAACAGTTTTATCATGTATATTTTGTATACTTGGTACATTCAAAATATTGATCACATACTCTCATACTATATTATTTTATAATATAAGTTTAGACACTCCCATAGTGAGCTTTGTACGGGAAATCTGAATTAGTAGGCTAGAATTTTGGACACCGAGTGATTAAACAAAAAGCAGGACTAGAAGCCCAATAACATTTTGCTTAATAATCAATTTCAAAAATTAATTTAATTTTGTATCAACTAAAATTAATAAATTCAACATCTAAAATTGTAATAATTATAAGATTATTTTTAAAGTATGAAGGATTTATCTTTATAAGAAATTTACCACAACGTGGTCTATATATATATATTACTCTACATTTTTTAATAAAATAAAATAGACCAAATTATGTTGTATGCTCAAAGAATATACATGGACAAATAGGTTTGCTCTTCCTTTTTTTCTATGTAAACTTGTAGTGTATTTCATTTGTTCCATCCTTCATAGTACTCTAAAACGAAAGTGACACATTTTTATATTTGAAAATGATTTATTTTTAAACTTCTTACTTTATCTATAATAATATGCTTTTGGCTTTAAAAATATCAGGCTATATTTAAAATTACTAAGTTTTAAAAGTTTATTTTCATAAATACAACAACAACATACCCAGTGAAATTCTACTGTATTTTCATAAATACAGTGCCACATAAATATATTAGTGCGAGTACAATAAATACTTTCTAAATGGATTTATCACATAACTATCAAAAAAAGTGGCTTTTAGCCTCAAGTATTTATCCACGATTTTAAAATCATCAAAACTAATTTAAAAAAAGGAAGGTCTTCTACATATAAGAAATTGACGTTAAAATAACGTGGGAAAATTAAAATAGGTGGATATTTCTTTTATTTTTTAACGCTAATTTTGTGGACTCATACTCCATTTATTTATCAAAATCTGTAAAAATTTAACAAAGGCTGGCCCAAAAGTGATTGGTCCAATAAGCTAAACGAAAAATAAAATACATAGGTGACCGAAATCATGAAATAAAAACATCAACCCTGTAAAATAGGGTTTCCTAATCCATCTCTTCGAATCTTTCTCTCTTACAACTTCCTCCTTACCGCCGCAGGGATGAACCTCTTGTCTCTTCCAAACTCAGGTATTTGTTTGCTCCTACTCTGGGTGATTAATCTATGTCCTCATCGTGAAGCTGGAAGAAAATGATTCCGCTTCCCGAAGTAAGTGAGGTTTGCTTTCTTTGTCTTTCATTTCAACTTTTGGGAGCTGATGATTCTTGTCTTGTAGGTGAGTAATCTGGTAGGGATCTTTTGATGGGACTTGTGAGTGGGTAGAACCCTAACCAGCTTTGAAGATCTCTTTTGATGAGTATTACAATTTTACCGCCTCCTTTTTTTGTTTTTAATTATTTTCTCCCCTTTAAACCAAAATCTTATATGAATAAGAAATTATTGTCTCTCTTTTTTGTCTTCAATCAAAATCATCGTTTTGCCCAAAATTGTTGCTTCACTTTAAAGAAAATCGACTACTTTGATATCCCTAGCCTGAATTGTAGCAGAAAATGGTAGAATCGCTTGTTTCAAATAACAAATCTTTCTTATCCAGGGTTTTCAATTCAATTATTTTTTCAATCTTCAATGGGTTTCTTTGAGGATTTTTGTTTGTGCAAAATTTTGAAACAATTTAGGGAAAGAATTGATTTTATAAAGAAAATTTATTTTCGTCACTTCTTCCTTTCTCATTCCCCCACTTATGTTTTAATGTTCAAATTTAGATTTTGATATGTTATGATTTGGATCAAGCTCTTAAACTCTATTGCGCTTTTCTGAAAATACTGCAAAGGACATTGCGTTTACAAGATCCAGCAAGGTAAATATAGTGTCACTATTCTCTAAAAATACTGTGAGGGATGTCTATACAGATTCTATGTTTTTTTATTTTGTTGAGTAGGTAACACCATTGGTATAAGTTGTGTGTTAGCTTTTTGGGTAATGTTTTAGAAATCACGACTATAGAATTTATCACAATCGAGATCTTCTTCCTTTCTTGCCTTGAGAAATCTACTTCTTTACATTGAACATACTTTTTGCATGTCCCTCTTGTGTGAATCTAGTAAACAATATCGCTATCAAGTAATCTACCATGCCTCAACTTTGTAAAATAAGAATATAAATCATGTTCCAGACTTGACATTCAAATTATTTTAAGGAAGAACTACATAGTAAGGCAAACAATGGTTATGCTGCCTGTTTTGCTGAAGTTTTTGGTCCATTTTTTAATCCTGTTTTGTTGTAGTTTTTTCCTGTGTGATGCAGTTTTATTGTTGTTTTGGTCCATTTTTGTTATTGTTTCGTGTCTAGTTTTTGTTTCATATTTGGTGAGTTTTTTGGTCCAGCTTTGGTGTAAAGTTTGTCCATAATTTTGTAGTTTTTTTTTTTCCAATTTTGTAGTTTTTTTTCTCCATTTTTTGTGTACATAATTAAATTGATGTTTAAAAGTTGCAATCACAATTAATGGCAAGAAATCAGAAAAAACTTAAAGTCTCGCAAAGCTATGGAAAGAGAGATCGTCAAATAGTATGTTTCTTAATCTTTAATTTTATTTTAGAAATTACTTTATTGTACTAAATAAAATGTAATGCATTTTACTTGTTTTTTACTCTACACTTAATTAACAATAGGGACAAAATTTGGGAAGGTATGTGTACCCATGTGAGGTTGTTTAGCTAACTCAACTTATTAGTGTGTTTTATTTTCAAAAGTTTCTGTCATTTTCTCCTATATTTACATCATCGGGATCCTAACCACCTTTTTCTTAAAGAGGCCTACCTAACACCGCACTCTCACTATTTCTCTATGTAAACTATTAAGTAAAAACCTCAACTAAAATAAAAATATTTGATTTTCTAAATTCTCTCCTGTCTAAGAAAGAAAGAAACAGTTGTCATGCTTTCTAGGTTATTTCTCATTTCCATACCTTATATGTAAATGTTGTTGTTGCTAATGATATTTTATTTCCAAATCAATTCCTTGAATTGCGAGACCTTAGTTTTGTTCAACCAAAGATTTGAAATAGAATTTTTTTGTTCTATAAGAATCTTTAGATTCAAGAGGTACATGTGATTGTGGTACAAGAATATAGGGCTCTGTATAGTATGTGTTGATAATAGACTGAATCCACTTGAATGTGGTACACCACTTATATTCGACAAAGAAGGATATTTTTTCCTCACGATTTAATAAGAACAATCGAATGGGTTAATAATCCAAATTTGTCTATTCCAGAGTTACAAAATTGATCTTGAAATATTCTGCTTTTGATTATAAATTCTTACGGTTGTTCCTATAAAATCAAGGAGAAAAATGAATCATTCTTTGCCGAGTACAAGTGTTGCACCACATCCAACTGGATTCAATCTATTACCAACCCAAACTACAATGGGCCCTATATTCTTGTACTATAATCACATGTGCCTCTTGCATCAAAACATTCAATAGAACCAAAAAAATCTTATTTCAAATTTTTAATTGGAAGAAACTAAAGTCTCGTCGTCGTCGAGGAATTGATTTGGGAATAAAGTATCATTAGCAGCAACAATACCTGCATATAAAGTTACGGAGATAACAAATAGCCAAGAAAGCATGGCAGCCATTTCTTTTCTTACCTAGATAGGAGAAAGTTTAGTAAATCGAATACGTTTTTTCAAGTTAAAATTTTTCTTAGGATTTTATATAAAAATGGTTTTTGTTGAGTAATTAATTGTTCATTATAATCGTTCGAGGTTCCATTCTAATATAACACTTGTATACTTTAAATTTACCATGAAGCATGCCTCCTTAAATCTTGGTTTGATTATTTTATTTCAAAACTGATTGTCCTTTTTCTTCTAATGTAAATTGATCCAAAAACCCATGTGTGTTTGATATAAGATATAAATATGTTTGAGGATTAAAGGAAGTTTGGTTAACTGTTTTCGATTTAAAGATTGTTTGGAAAGGCAAGCACAAATAAAGGTGCACGACAGGGCAATAACGAAAGAAAAACCTAATCTAAACTTTCCCTTCAATTTGAACCAAGAGGAAACAAAAAATATTCAAGAGCAAACACCATTTTTGGAAGCAAGTATATCAACTAAACCAAACAAGACAAAGCAAGAATAAATCAACAACATAAGGAACCAAGATTTATGTGGAAACCTCTTCGGTGTGAAAAGTGAAAACCACAAGGCCAAAGCTCTGCTATAATCAACAAGAGTTATAAATGTGCTCTCCAAAATGGCTGCCAAAGAAGTGTCAAACAATGAGCAATAACAACTACAAGATATAACAAAGAGCTAGAGAAGTAAAAAGAGTAAAAATATCAAAACATAGCTACTATTCACATCGTAAAATCTGGAGCAACAGGACTCTAAATCCACCTCTGTTAGTTTTCAATCAAATATTAAGTTGAAAGAAATAAGCTATCCAAAAATCAACTCAATCGGACAAGGAACGAAGCGGAAATCACAATTCGAAAATGGTTGTTAAGGCTCGTGCGAAAATTTGCACTCTCACGCTTCTCTCTATTGTTGTAGTTAATATCTCTTGTGAATAATAAAAATAAGACCTAAAAGAAATCTTACATATGCATCATAGTATTTGAATTATTGGAAAAAGTGGGATGGTCTAATTGGGCTTATATTTATCCACATAGGAGGGAAAAAGACTCGAATCCAATCGTTGTTGGGTTTTTGGGTCTTTTTCCCTTCATATGTGGATAAATATAAGCCCAATTTAGATCAGTGCACTAGCCCATAAGCCCAAACTATGGTGCACATGTAAGACTTCTTTTAGGTCTTATTTTTCAATTATTCAGAAGAGAGATTAGCAGCCACAATAGAGAGAAAAGTGTGAGACTGCACATTTTCTCACAAACCCTAACAACTACTTTCTAATCGCAATTTCCACTCCGTTCTTTGTTCGATTGAGCTAATTTTTAGAAAGATTGTTCCTTTAAACTTAATATTTGATTAAGAACTAACAAAGATGGATTTAAAGTTCTATATCTCCTGATTTTAACTCATGAATAGTAGGTGCATTTTGGTAATTTTACTCGTTTTACTTCTCTAGCTCTTGGTGTTATCTTGGAGTTGTTGTTGCCCATTGTTTGGCACTTATTTGGTGGCCATTTTGGAGAACACATCTGTAATTCTTGTTTATTAATGTTGAGATTGGCCCTGTGGTTTTTACTTTTCACAACGAAGCGGTTTTCCACATAAATCTTGGTGTCTCATGTTGTTGATTTATTCTTTCTTTGTCTTGTTTGGTTTGGATGATATACTTGTTTCCCAAAACAGTGTTTGTTCTTGAATATTTTTATCTCCTCTTGGTTCAAATAGAATGAAAAGTTTAGATTTGAGTTTTTTCTTTTGCTATTGCTCTGTCGTGCACCTTTGTTTGTGCTTGTCTTTTTCAACAAAGTGGTATCAGTGCATTAGTTGTTGTTGATTGTATATTTGAATGATGGAGTCAAATATGAGCAAGATTGTGTAATTAAATGGTAGTAATTATCATATTTGAAAGAGCAAGATGAAATATCTTCTATTTGTCAAGAAAATGCATTTACATATGTTTGTTTCTAATGAACCTGAGTCTATGAATGATGAGGATTGAGAATTTGAGAACCTAAAGATTTGTTGCTATATCAGACAATGAATTATTAGAAATCACATTGTGAATAAGACACATGCTAGAAGTTTATGGGATAAGCTTGAGACACTTTATGCTTTGAAGACTTGGAATAACAAGTTGCTCCTATTGAAACAATTAATAAATATCACATATAAAGAGGGCAATCATGTTTCTGATCAAATAAATGATTTTTAGGATGTCCTTGACCAGCTGATCTGAATGGGTGTAAAGTTTGATGAAGAAATACAAGGACTCTGGTGCTAGCCAGTAGAAGTTTACTAAAGGTTCAATGATTATGGCTCGAGGTGACTAGTTGTCTAACTTATATATTTCAGGGCTCCATTATTAGAGGCTTAGTAAACTTGGTGGAGAATGATACTTCATTAGAGTTATGGCATAGAAGAGTAAGTCATATGAGTGAGAAAGGGATTGATAATTTGTCTAAGAAAGATTTGCTTTATGGAGTGAAAAAAGCAAAGCTGAAGAAATATATTCATTGCTTAGCCGGTAAATAGAAAATAGTTTCTCTTTAGAGTCATAAACCTTCAAGAAAGCTTAATTTATTGGAGTTGCTACATTAAGATCTGTGTGGTCCTTTTAAAGAAAGTTCTCATAGTGGTGTACCTTACTTTGTGACTTTTATTAATGATCATTCTTGAAAACTTTGAGTATTTTCTTTGAAGTCAAGGATCAAGTACTTGATGTGTTCGAGAATTTTCAGGCTTGGTTGAGAGACAGACTGGGAAGAAACATAAATGTATTCGCTCAGATAATGGTGGTGAGTATATTGGTCATTTTGATAAATATTGTAGAGAGCAGAGTATTCAACATCAAAAAACTCCTCAGCTAAATTGTTTAGCAGGGAGGATGAACAAAATTCTAGTTGAGAGGGTCAAATGTTTGCTTTCAAATGCTAGGCTACCAAATTCCTTTTGGGCAGAAGCACTTAATATTGCTGCATATGTTATCAATTTATCTCCCACTATTGCTATGAATAGTGATGTCCCTGACAGAGTTTAGTCTGGTAAGAATGTTTTTTATGATCATCTTAAAGTATTTGGCCTTTGTGCATGTTCCTAAGAATGAGAGGTCAAAGTTGGATGTTAAATCTAGGCAGTGTATCTTTGTTGGTTATGATCAAGATTAATTTGGCTATCGTTTCTTTGATCCAGTTGAGAAAAAAGTTGTTAGAAGCCGTTATGTTGTGTTCTTTGAATACAAGTATAATTAAAGATCATGAAAAAGCTGAGAAAGTTGATTCTCAGAGTAGTGAGAGCTTAGTTGATGTTGATCTAGTTCCTTTGACTATTGCACCTGAAGAAAATCTTCAAAATGATAAAAATCAAGCTGATAATGAAGATAGTGATTATATTCAGAATGACCAGTATGATGTTGATATTCTAACGCAAGATGATGTGGTTGGTCAGCAACCAACTGTTATTGATGATCTAGAGAGCTCTGTTAGAAGATCTATAAGAAAAAAAATACCTTCATCTCATTATTCTCCCAATGAGTATATCCTCTTGACTGAGGGGGGAGAATCATAGAGTCTTGATGAGGCCATGAAAGTTAAGAAAAGAAAGATGGTTTGATGTTATGGAAGTTGAAATCAACTCTCTACATGATAATCATACATTTGATTTGGTTAAGCTATCTAAAGACAGAAAAGCTTTTAAAAATAGGTGAGTTTTCAAGGTGAAACATGAAGATGGCAACCCAGTTCCATGGTATAAGGCTAGATTAGTTGTGAAAGGATTTAATCAGAAAAAGGGAGTTGATTTTGATGAGATATTCTCTCCAAATATGAAGATGTTATCCATTCGTGTAGTTATAGGCTTGACTGCAAGTTTAGATTTAGAGGTTGAGCAAATGGATGTTAAAACTGTTTTTCTTCATAATGACTTAGATGAAGAAATTTATATGGAGCAACTAGAAGGTTTTCAAGTCAAGAAATAGAGATTATGTTTGCAAATTGAAGAAGAGCTTATATGGTCTAAAACAAGCTCCCAAGCAATGGTACAGGAAGTTTGGTTCTTTTATGCGTCAGCATGGCTTCAGAAAGCTTTGTCACGCCCCGAAAGGGTACCCTAGACGTGACCGGCACTCACGAACTATTTCTGGCTCCCAAGCGAACCACATAGCTTGATCACACATCCGTTCATTCGTTCAATCAGCGGAAGACTTAAAATAAAGAGAATATTTGGTGGACAAATCCCAAATCAACAATCTAACTCAAGAAAGAAAGGCCATGGGCCAACAAATCAAACTCCAATCTTTGTTATTAAAATAGTTTGATAAGAATAATTCAAGGAAAGAAAATACTCAATCGACCCATCACTATCTAGTCTATGAAGCCTCTATCACTACTATCTAATTGGTGCCAATGACATATTCATGGCTACCTTAAATCAAAATGAAAAGGGATAACTCGGCGTAAGAATGACATAAGCGGTGTACTCCGGATGTAGGGAAGGACTCACCAATACAATGAGTGTGTATAGATCCTCAATAGTGCTCCTATTGATGATCTCTTAAACCTGTCTCTGCATCATGAAACGATGCAGGTCCAAATGATCGTCAGTACATGGAATGTACGAGTATGTAATATGGAAGAATAAAACATACCTCAAGGAAGAGTAACTTTGGTTCAAATATCTCAACTCAAAAAGATAAGATAGACTCAATCAAAGTGTCATAAGTCTAAAGTAAGAACACAGTTAGGCAGAGACCAATCATAAACCACCCAATCCAGTCTAATCATGTACGATACAATTCAATTAAATCATTCAATCCAATTCAATCATATATCATCCAATCCAATCCAATCATCTACCATTAACTCAAAGTCAATCACATACCGTCTAATCCAATCCTATCACATACCCAACCAAATCATGTACAATCCAATCACAATTCGTCTAACCCAATCCAATCATATACCATCAACTCAACAATCAACTCAAAGAACTCACCTCAATAAGTATGCAGATTAGACTATACAATGTTCTACAATTCAACTCAATCATCTACAATCACAATTAAGCCAATTATATCAAGCACAATCCATTTAATTGGGAGTTTCTCTAATTGACAACTATCACCATATGAGCGAGTGATAGTACAACAATCTGACGTTGTTGCCACGTCCGTCCATACCTTGCCAGGGTATGACCGATCAACCAATCATGGATCCAATCCAACCAAGTACTATCATGTCAGGATAGTAAAATGGGAAACATCCAACTTTAACGGTTCAATCCCCCGGCGATGTAGTTTATTGGTTCGAGTATGGACTATACTCTTACCCAATTCGGTGCTCGATACTCCTCCCAAGACTCAATATGCTCATATCTATCAAGTGAGTAAAATACTCAAAATACTCATTTAATCTCATTGGACTCTTTCAAATCAACTCATTTAGTCTCATTGGACTCTTTTCAAAACTCAAATCAAATCTGGCCTCATTGTACCTTCTTTCAAATCGACTCATCTCAAATCATTGAATTCTTCTTTAAACTTGATACCATCTCAACTCAATGGAGGTAGAAAATATTATGTGCATTTAAAATATAATTCCAACTCCTCAACTCAAACTCAAAATAGATATCTTAATGTAAAAATACTCAACTCATTTATACTCAAAATATTCATGTTCAAAAATGATAATCTAGAAGCTCCTCAAACTCAACTCATACTTAAACCCCTTCTTTAAATCAAAGATGAAAATAATCATTCTTTAGACTCAAAATAGTGTATAAATAGTTTATGTAAAAAGGTTCACAAATCATTTATTTAAAGCTCCTTCTCAAAAGATCATTTATTTTCAAAATATTCATAAGACTCCAATCAACTCAAATTATGCAATTCACATATCACATAATCACATTAGACTCCAATCTACTTCATCACACAACATCCTCATCAAGATAACCTCTTCATCAATCATTTTGCATATGGTAAATAACCACCATTCACATCATCACTCACACCATCATCAAAACATCACCATTCGCATCATTATCAAACATCATCATCCACATCATTATCAATTATTATCATCACATCATTATCAAATATCATCATCACATCAATCGTCAAACATCTACTCCAAAATCCTTATTTTAGTCCTGTGTTAAATTTATAGAAACAAAGAGACATTCCTAACTATCCAATTCATTCTTTTCATTCCAATCAATATATATATACACAAAACCATCCACCTAAACCTCAAGACAATTATGACAAAAGAAATCTCATCTTTTGTTCATGTGAATGAAACATGAATCCATACTCTCAACAAAACTCAACTCAAGAATATCATCAATACCTATAAATCTATATACAAAGATACATTTGCAGTCAATAATATGAAAGTTGACTATTTAATAACTCAAGTCATGAAATCATCCATCAATTTTTAGTATATAAAGATATTCTAGGGTTTAGGAAAAATTTCAAGAAAACCTTCCTAGAAGGTTCAAATCTTTCACAACTCCTATCCAACACATACATGGGCATATGGAAGAACTCAATCCATATTTTAGGTTAGCCTTACATACCTTGTTTGAAGAACATCCCACCGAAACCAAAGACATGACTTGAAGATCTTGAATCCTTGAGCTCTTGAGGACAAATCTTGTTGAAGATGTTTGGGAGAGAAGAGAATGGAGATTAGGGTTTTTTAGAGAGAGGCACAAATTGAAAAATATGGTCCAAATCGTCCAAGGCTAGAGTATATATAATTAGGGAAAAAGTCTAGTTTTCCCTTCCTCAAAATCTGGAAAACTGGGGAAAATTCCTGCTGGCGCTATAGTGGCCATAGCGCCACTGCAGCGCCAAGCCAAAATAGGCTTAAAACTTGCACATATGATAGTGGTACATCATGCCAAGGACCAAACTACTGAGGCTGTTTGATGGCGCGATAGTGGCGCGTCACGCCCTTACAGCGCCAAGCCTATATTTTCTGGGTTCTGAAAAATAGGCTTAAAAACCCTGCACATCTCCTAGTGGCGCATCGCGCCAGGGACCAAACTACTGAGGATTGTACCTGGTGTGATAGTGGCGCATCACGCCACTGCGGCGCCAAGCCCAGGCTTCCTGCAGTCATAACCTAGGCCTGAAATTCCGGCAGTACCAGTCCGTCTTAGGAGGGTCATAACTTTTGACTCCGAACTCCAAATTTTACACGGCGGCGTTGGAAAGAAAACTCAAAGCCCTTTAATTTGATAGGTCATGGGCCATCCAATTCATCCTATTTTAGGAGACATGGTCATTTGAAGTTGACCCTTATACTAACTCATCCGAAAACTTAATCGATTGGAATTTTTTGGACTCGACTTGGTGTTAGATATCCCTTATGACCCCTAAACACATCTAACACACTCACGTGAAGAAATGTTCTAGTATTTGCAAAAAAAAATCGGGGTGTTACAGACTTCTTCAAA
Organism: Solanum dulcamara; assembly: GCF_947179165.1. Classification (NCBI taxonomy): domain Eukaryota; kingdom Viridiplantae; phylum Streptophyta; class Magnoliopsida; order Solanales; family Solanaceae; genus Solanum; species Solanum dulcamara. Next base: position 75,497,333 of record NC_077238.1, on the reverse strand, counting down.
CTTGTGTGTTTTTTATGTGAAAATTCTCTAATAGTGACTTTATTATTATTTTGCTTTATGTTGATGACATGCTTATTGTTGGTCAGATTGCCTGCACGATTTAAAAGTTGAAGTAAGAATTGAATAAGTCTTTTGTTATGAAAGACTTGGGGCTAGGAAGGCAGATTCTTGCATGCAGATTGTCTGTAACAAAAAGGCCAAGAAGTTGTGGTTATCACAAAAGAAGTACATTCAGAAAGAACTTCGTAGATTTAACCTAGACAAAGCTAAGGTTATCAGTACATCTTTAAATATGCACTTTAAATTGAGCACGAAACATTGTCCTTCCAGTGATAGTGAAAAGGAAGATATGAAAAAAGTTCTTTATATTTCTGCCATTGGTAGTTTGATGTATGAGATATCTTTGTGTACAATACGAGATATTGCTCGTGTTGTTATTTTTAGCAATTTTCTTTCTAATCCAGGAAGAGAGCATTGGAATGTTGTAAAGTAGATTATGAGATATCTTTGTGGCACTTCTAATCTGAGTTTGTGTTTTGGAACACGAAAGACTATTATCTATGGTTACACTGACTTAGATATGGCTGGTGATTTTGATACTCGTAAGTCTACTTTAGGCTACTTGATAACTTTCGCAGGGGAAGCCATGTCTTGGCAATCTAGGTGGCAAAAATGTGTTGCTCTATCTATTGTAGAAGCTGATCTTATTGATGTTGTTGAAGCTGATCTATAGGGTCATAAGGGATCTCTAACACCAAGTTGAGTCCAAGAATGTTTAAAGGTATTTGAGTCTTCTTTTCAATGCCACCAAGATTGTATTTGATTGAGTTCGGAGTCAAAAGTTATGACCATTTTACTATAGACTATAACTACAAAAATTTCAGGCCCGGGGCTACAGTGGCGCCCGGCGCCACTATAGAGCCAGAAACTAGTCTCTGTAGTTTGGCCCTTGGCGCGACACACCACGATAGCGCCTGCAAGGTTTTTAGCCCATTTTCCAGATTTTTGATGAGGGGCAACTTGGACATTTTCCCTAAATATATATACACTATCTTGGAACATTTTGGGATCAATTTTTCAGTCTTCTCACCTCCAAAGAACCCTAATCTTCATCCCCTTCTCTCTTAAATCATCGGGTCATCGTTCCTCGACGTTGTTATATGATATGCATGTATACGGATCGGGCCGTATTTCATAAATCGTAGCTACATATTGACTACAAATGAATTTTTGTCTATAAATTCATATGTATTGATGGTGTTCTTGAGTTGAGTTTTGTTGAGACTATGGATTCATGTACTCATTCACATAAACCCAATATGAGATTTACTTTTGTCATAATTGTTTTGAGGTTAAAATTGATGTTTTTTATGTATATGTATTGATTGCAATGAAAAAAATGAATTGGGATAGTTATGAATGTGAATGACATAAAAAGGAACGAAACCTTGGTAGAGCTAGAATGTCCTTTTGTCTCTATAAATTAAACATAGAATTAAATAAGGATTTTAGAGCAAGATTTTTGATGATGATGTGAATGATGATGTTTGATGATGATGTGAATGATGATGTTTGATGATGAAGTGAATGATGTTTATTTAACTAAGGAAAAATGATTGATGAAGAGGTTATGTTGATGATGATGTTTTGAGATGAAATGGATTGTAGTCTAATGTGACTACATGATATGTGATTTGCGTAATTTGATTTGATTGAAGTCATATGAGTATAAATGATTGATTGAGAAGGAGTTTTAAATAAATGATTTGTGAATATTTTTGCATAAACTATTTATACAATATTTTGAGTTTAAAGAATGATTATTTTCACCTTTGATTTAAAAATATTTTAAGCATGAGTTGAGTTTGAGAAGTCTCTAAATTATCATTTTTGAATATGAGTATTTTGAGCATAAACGAGTTGAGCATTTTTACATGAAAATGTCTATTTTGAGATTGAGTTGAGGAGTTGAAATGATGTTTTAAATGCATCTAATATTTTTTGCATTCATTGAGTTGAGATGGTATCGAATTTAAAGAGAAGAGTTTGATGATTGTGATGAGTTGATTGTGAAAGAAGGTCCAATGAGACAAGATTAATTGAATTTTGAAAAGAGTCCAATGAGACTAAATGAGTTTATTTGAAACTAAAGTCCAAAGAGACTAAATGAGTATTTTGAATATTTTACTCACTTGGTATATATGAGCATATAGTCTTAGGAGGAGTACTAAGCACTGAATTGGATACGAGTATAGTCCATACTCGAACCCCATGAACTACGTAGCCAACATAGAAAGGGATTGGAATGTTAAAGTCGGTTGTTTTCCATTTCATTGTCCTGAAATGATAGGACTTGATTGATTGATGGATCCATGATTGATTGATTCATTCATACACTGGAAAAGTGTAGACGGACGTGGCAACAACGTTGGCTTGTTGTACATCACTGGCTCATAGGTGATGTTTGTCGGTTAGAGAAACTCCCAAATTGGGTGGATTGTGCATGATATGATTGGTTTGATTGTGATTGTAGATGATTGAGTCGAATGGTAAAACGTTGTTAAATTCTAATTTGCATATCTATTGAGTTGAGTCCTTTGACTTGATTGTTGAGTCGATTGTATATGATTGGATTGGATTAGATGATATGTGATTGGATTGGATTAGATGATATGTGATTGGATTGGATTAGATGATATATGATTGGATTGGATCGTATGGTATATGATTGGATTGGATCAGATTGTATATGATTGGATTGAACTGATTGTATATGATTGGATTGGATCGGATGATATATGATTGGATTGGATCAGATTGTATATGATTGGATTAGATCAGATTGAATTACAAATGATTTGATTGAACTATATTGTACATGATTGGATTTGATTGGATGGTATATGATTGGTCTCTGTCTAAACTGTATTCTTACTTTACACTTATGACACCTTGATTGAGTATCTCTTATCTTTATGACTTGAGATATTTGAACCGGTATTGTTTCATTCTGCCATATTACATACTCGTACATTCCATTTACTGACATCCATTTGGACCTACATTATTTCATGATGCAGAGACATGTTTAAGAGATCATCAATAGGTGCACCATTGAGGATCTATTCACACTCAGCTTATTGGTGAGTCCTCCCCTACATTCGGAGGACACCACTTATGTTATTCTTGCATTTAGTTTAGTCTTTTTTTCATTCTGATTTGAGGTAGCCATGAACCTGTCATTGGCACCAATTAGATAGTAGTGATAGATGCTTCGTAGACTAGATAGTGATGAGTCGATTGAGTATTTTAATTCCTTAATTATTCTTGTCAAATTATTTAATTACATAGATTGGAGATTGATTTGTTGGCCCATGACCTTTCTTTCTTGAGTTAGATTGTTGATTGGGATTGTCCACCTAATTATTTCTTTATTTTAAGCCTACTACTGATTGATTGAATGAATGGATGTGTGATTGGATTAAGTGGTTCGCTTGGGGACCAGCAATGGTCTTCGAGTGCCGACCACATCTAGGATACCCTCCTAGGGTGTGACATCGCACAAACCAATGGTACGATCATTATCTTACATCGACAAATGAATTTTTGGTATTTTTCATATAGACTTACGCCTTCTCGGTTATCTATTTAGCTCCCTTAGGCTCATGTGATCATGAGTTAGCCCGAAGGCTCATATTCATAACATTCAAGGACCATAGTTTATAAACTTTGTTCATATCATCACATCATAAGGTTATATTTCATGTATCATAGCTTGGCATTCATGAGAGACATATATCATATAATAACAATAATAATAATAAAGTTAGGGAATCATAAGATAGCATCATAAGGTCTCATATTTGAGAACTTTCATAATTCATAATTCTAGTGTTCATTACAAAAGAAATTTTAAGAAAACATTAAAAAATCATTAAAAAGTTATCAAGAAGTCATAAAGAAGATCATTAAAGTAGTTTTCAAAATAATAATTTCTTCTTAAAATAATCATTCATAATTTCATGTAGAAAATCTTTAAAAAACTCATGGGTAAAAGAATTATCAAGGAATTGAAATACTTTCATTGAGGGTTCTTAGGGTTTTATGGAGATTAAAGGGTAATTCAAGAATATGGGGTTTTGTCCTAACCCTAATTCATTCATGGAGGATAATAGTTTGTGGGAAGAACAAGGTGTTCCCACACGTGGAGATAGCCTTACATACCTTAGTGATGAATCTTGAAGAAAATCTTTGGAAGATGAACCCTTGCCTTGGTGTTTCTTGAAGTTCTTGTGCGTAGAGGTTTTTGAGAATGAGAGCATTTAATGATGAAAAACAATTTTCTACACGTTTAAGGCCATTTAGATAACTCCCCAAAGGTTTTAGGATTAAAATACCCTCTTAAAAACTCAAAATAGGCCGAATTTGTCGCTCTGCCTTCATCTGAGTGACGTCTCAATGCTTGGGTGATGGGCCATCGCCCAGACCATCATAACTGACCCAAAAAAGGGGAATTCTACCTAAGTGTTATGGCCAAGTCTGACGAGCCATCACAGGTCTGACGGGCAATCACTTTTCCCTTCAGACGCTAACAACTTATAGCATCTACAGTAAAATGGTCATAAAATTTTTACTCTGAACTCGAATTGATGCAAACTTGGTGGCGTTGAAAATAAGACTCAAAGAACTTTAATTTAATAGGTTGTAGGCCACCTAAATCCTTATAGTTTGAGAGATATAGTTGTTTGAAGTTGACCCTTATATAAACTCATGCGAAAACTTAGTCGGTAATAAAGCTTTGCACTTGACTTGGTGTTAGAGGTTTATTATGAGCCTAAACCACATGCAATACGCTTCTCACACTTAGGAATGGAACTTAAAATATATGTACAAGTAGTATATCACCCAACCCAAGTTGGTAATCTTATGACAAATGGTTCGAATCCTAAGAGTAGAGTTGCGAGGTGTTACAATTATAAGGGCCACTCGTTAGACAAGGATTGACTCCGTAGTTCTTTATAGACATTATCTTAGTGGTACCACATTAGCTTAGATAAGCCTTTATACCCTAACAAGGTATATTGGGCCATTCTCAATGGGAATTGTACATCGAACTCCATGTTAGCTCACATGGTTATATGTCGGTTATTAGTAGCTTCAACATTCTAATCTCAGATATCGCATGACCTTGTAATCAGCCTTTTCAGTTCAGTGATTATCAATGAATGTGTCTAATTCTTGGTCATTGCATCAGTTTATATTATTTCAGTTCAGTATTTCAGATTTAGCATGTTTAGTTTAATAGTTTTATCATGTATATTTTGTATACTTGGTACATTCAAAATATTGATCACATACTCTCATACTATATTATTTTATAATATAAGTTTAGACACCCATAATGAGCTTTGTACGGGAAATCTGAATTAGTAGGCTAGAATTTTGGACACCGAATGATTAAACAAAAAGCAGGACTAATGTTTCTTTTATGTAAGAAGCCCAATAACATTTTGCTTAATAATCAATTTCAAAAATTAATTTAATTTTGTATCAACTAAAGTTAATAAATTCAATGTCTAAAATTGTAATAATTATAAGATTATTTTTAAAGTATGAAGGATTTATCTTTATAAGAAATTGACCACAACGTGGTCTATATATATATTACTCTATATTTTTTAATAAAATAAAATAGACCAAATTATGTTGTATGCTCAAAGAATATACATGGACAAATAGGTTTGCTCTTCCTTTTTCACTATGTAAACTTTTAGTGTATTTCATTTGTTCCATCCTTCATAGTACTCTAAAACGAAAGTGACACATTTTTATATTTGAAAATGATTTATTTTTAAACTTCTTACTTTATCTATAATAATATGCTTTTGGCTTTAAAAATACCAGGCTATATTTAAAATTACTAAGTTTTAAAAGTTTGTTTTCATAAATACAACAGCAACATACCCAGTGAAATTCTACTATATTTTCATAAATACAGTGCCACATAAATATATTAGTGCGAGTACAATAAATACTTTCTATAAATGGATTTCTCACATAACTATCAAAAAAGTGGCTTTTAGCCTCAAGTATTTAGCCACGATTTTAAAATCGTCAAAACTAAATTAAAAAAAGGAAGGTTTTCTACATATAAGAAATTGACGTTAAAATAATGTGGGCAAATTAAAATAGGTGGATATTTATTTTATTTTTTAAAGCTAATTTTGTGGACTCATACTCCATTTATTTATCAAAATCTGTAAACATTTAACAAAGGCTGGCCCAAAAGTGATTGGTCCAATAAGCTAAACGAAAAATAAATTACATAAGTGACCTAAATCAAGAAATAAAAATATCAACCCTACAAAATAGGGTTTCCTAATCCATATCTCCGACTCTTTCTCTCTTACAACTTCCTCCTTAGCGCCGCAGGGATGAACCACTTGTCTCTTCCAAACTCAGGTATTTGTTTGCTCCTACTCTGGGTGATTAATCTATGTCCTCATCGTGAAGCTGGAAGAAAATGATTCAACTTCCCGAAGTAAGTGAGGTTCGCTTTCTTTGTCTTTCATTTCAACTTTTGGGAGCTGATGATTCTTGTCTTGTAGGTGAGTAATATGGTAGGGATCTTTTGATGGGACTTGTGAGTGGGTAGAACCCTAACCAGCTTTGAAGATGTCTTTTGATGAGTATTACAATTTTACCGCCTCCTTTTTTTTGTTTTTAATTATTTTCTCCCTTTTAAACCAAAATCTTATATGAATAAGAAATTATTGTCTCTCTTTTTTGTCTTCAATCAAAATCATCGTTTTGCCCAAAATTGTTGCTTCACTCAAAAGAAAATCGACTACTTTGATATCCCTAGCCTGAATAGTAGCAAAATATGGTAGAATCGCTTGTTTCAAATAACAAATCTTTCTTATCCAGGGTTTTCAATTCAATTATTTGTTCAATCTTCAATGGGTTTCTTTGAGGATTTTGGTTTGTGCAAAATTTTGAAATAATTTAGGGAAAGAATTAATTTTGTAAAGAAAATTTATTTTCTTGACTTCTTCCTTTCTCATTCCCCCACTTATGTTTTAATGTTCAAATTTAGATTTTGATCTGTTATGATTTGGATCAGCTCTTAAACACTGTTGTTCTTCTCTGAAAATATTGTGAAGGACATTGCGTTTACAAGATCCAGCATGGTAAATAGTGTAACTATTCTCTAAAAATACTGTGAGGGATGTCTATATAGATTCTATGATTTTTTATTTTGTTGAGTAGGTAACACCATTGGTATAAGTTGTGTGTTAGCTTTTTCGGTAATGTTTTAGAAATCACGACTATAGAATTTATCACAATCGAGATCTTCTTCCTTTCTTGCCTTGAGAAATCTACTTCTTTACATTGAACGTACTTTTTCCATGTCCCTCTTGTGTGAATCTAGTAAACAATATCGCTATCAAGTAATCCACCATGCCTCAACTTTGTAAAATAAGAATATAAATCATGTTCCAGACTTGACATTCAAATTATTTTAAGAAAAAATTACATAGTAAGGCAAACAAAGGCTATGCTGCCTGTTTTGCTGAAGTTTTTGGTCCATTTTTGTTATTGTTTCGTGTCTAGTTTTTGTTTCATATTTGGTGAGTTTTTTGGTCCAGCTTTGGTGTAAAGTTTGTCCATAATTTTGTAGTTTTCTTTTTCCAATTTCGTTATTTTTTTTCTCCATTTTTTGTGTACATAATTAAATTGATGTTTAAAAATTGCAATCACAATTAATGGCAAGAAATCAGAAAAAACTTAAAGTCTCGCATGTCAATGGTAGCAAAGCTATGGAAAGAGAGATCGTCAAATAGTAAGTTTCTTAACCTTGAATTTTATTTTAGAAATTACTTTATTGTACTAAATAAAATGTATTGCATGTTACTTGTTTTTTACTCTACACTTAATTAACAATAGGGACAAAATTTGGGAAGGCATGTGTAACGATGTGAGGTTGTTTAGATAAATCACTTATTAGTGTGTTTTATTTTCAAAAGTTTCTGTCATTTTCCACTAAATTTACATCATCGGACTCCTAACAACCTTTTTCTTAAAGAGGCCTACCTAACACCGCACTCTCACTATTTCTCCATGTAAACTGTTAAGTGAAAACCTCAGCTTAAATAAAAACATTTGATTTTCTGAACTCTCTTGTCTAAGAAAGAAAGAAATAGTTGTCATGCTTTCTAGGTTATTTCTCATTTCCATACCTTATATGTAAATGTTGTTGTTGCTAATGATATTTTATTTCCAAATCAATTCCTTGAATTGCGAGACCTTAGTTTTGTTCAACCAAAGATTTGAAATAGATTTTTTTGTTCTATAAGAATCTTTAGATTCAAGAGGTACATGTGATTGTGGTACAAGAATATAGGGCTCTGTATAGTATGGGTTGATAATAGACTGAATCCACTTGAATGTGGTACACCACTTATATTCGACAAAGAAGGATATTTTTTTCCTCACGATTTTATAAGAACAATCGAATGGGTTAATAATCCAAATTTGACTATTCCAGAGTTACAAAATTGATCTTGAAGTATTCTGCTTTTGATTATAAATTCATACGGTTGTTCCTATAAAATCAAGGAGAAAGATGAATCATTCTTTGCCGAGTACAAGTGTTGCACCACATCCAACTGGATTCAATCTATTACCAACCCAAACTACAATGGGCCCTATATTCTTGTACTATAATCACATGTGCCTCTTGCATCAAAACATTCAATAGAACCAAAAAATCTTATTTCAATTTTTTGATTGGACGGAACTAAAGTCTCGTCGTCGTCGAGGAATTGATTTGGGAATAAAGTATCATTAGCAGCAACAATACCTGCATATAAAGTTACGGAGATAACAAATAGCCAAGAAAGCATGGCAGCCATTTCTTTTCTTACCTAGATAGGAGAAAGTTTAGTAAATCGAATACATTTTTTCAAGTTAAAGTTTTGCTTAGACTTTTATATAAAAAATGGTTGTAGTTGAGTAATTAATTGTTCATTAGAATCGTTCGAGGTTCCATTCTAATATAACACATGTATACTTTAAATTTACCATGAAGCATGCCTCCTTAAATCTTGGTTTGATTATTTTATTTCAAAACTAATTGTCCTTTTTCTTCTAATGTAAATTGATCTAGAAACCCATGTGTGTTTGATATAAGATATAAATATGTTTGAGGATTAAAGGAAGTTTGGTTAACAGTTTTTGATCTAAAGATTGTTGGGAAAGGCAAGCACAAACAAAGGTGCACGACAGGGCAATAACGAAAGAAAAACCAAATCTAAACTTTCCCTTCAACTTGAACCAAGAGGAAACAAAAAAACTCAAGAGAAAACACCATTTTTGGCAGCAAGGATATCAACTAAACCAAACAAGACAAAGCAAGAATAAATCAACAAAACGAGGAACCAAGATTTATGTGGAAACCTCTTCTATGTGAAAAGTAAAAACAACAAGGCCAAAGCTCTGCTATAATCAACAAGAGTTACAAATGTTCTCTCCAAAATGGCCGCCAAAGAAGTGCCAAATAATGAGCAACAACAACTACAAGATATAACAAAGAGCTAGAGAAGTAAAAGGAGTAAAAATATCAAAACATAGCTACTATTCCCAAGCTAAAATCTGGAGTAACAAGACTCTAAATCCACCTCTGTTAGTTTTCAATCAAATATTAAGTTGAAAGAAACAAGCTATCCAAAAATCAACTCAATCGTACAAGGAACGAAGCAGAAATCACAATTTTGAAAATGGTTGTTAAGGCTCGTGCGAAAATTTGCACTCTCATGCTTCTCTCTATTGTTGTTGTTAATATCTCTTGTGAATAATAAAAATAAGACCTAAAAGAAATCTTACATAATCATCATAGTATTTTAATTATTGGAAAAAGTGGGATGGTCTAATTGGGCTTATATTTATCCACATAGGAGGGAAAAAGACTCGAATCCAATCGTTGTTGGGTTTTTGGTTCTTTTTCCCTTCATATGTGGATAAATATAAGCCCAATTTAGATCAGTCGACTAGACCATAAGCCCAAACTATGGTGCACATGTAAGACTTCTTTTAGGTCTTATTTTTTAATTATTCAGAAGAGAGATTAGCAGCCACAATAGAGAGAAAAGTGTGAGACTGCACATTTTCGCACAAACCCTAGCAACTACTTTCAAATCACAATTTCCACTCCGTTCTTTGTTAGATTGAGCTAATTTTTAGAAAGCTTGTTCCTTTCAACTTAATCTTTGATTAAGAACTAACAAAGATGGATTTGAAGTTCTATATCTCCTGATTTTAACTCGTGAACAGTAGGTGCATTTTGGTAATTTTACTCGTTTTACTTCTCTAGCTCTTGGTGTTATCTTGGAGTTGTTGTTGCCCATTGTTTGGCACTTCTTTGGTGGCCATTTTGGATAACACATCTGTAATTCTTGTTTATTAATGTTGAGATTGGCCCTGTGGTTTTTACTTTTCACAACGAAGCGGTTTTCCACATAAATCTTGGTGTCTCATGTTGTTGATTTATTCTTTCTTTGTCTTGTTTGGTTTGGATGATATACTTGTTTCCCAAAACAGTGTTTGTTCTTGAATATTTTTATCTCCTCTTGGTTCAAATAGAATGAAAAGTTTAGATTTGAGTTTTTTCTTTTGCTATTGCTCTGTCGTGCACCTTTGTTTGTGCTTGTCTTTTTCAACAAAGTGGTATCAGTGCGTTAGTTGTTGTTGATTGTATATTTGAATGATGGAGTCAAATATGAGCAAGATTGTGTATTTAAATGGTAGTAATTATCATATTTGAAAGAGCAAGATGAAATATCTTCTATTTGTCAAGAAAATGCATTTACCTATGTTTGCTTCTAATGAACCTGAGTCTATGAATGATGAGGATTGAGAATTTGAGAACCTAAAGATTTGTTGCTATATAAGACAATGAATTGTTAGAAATCACATTGTGAATAAGACACATGCTAGAAGTTTATGGGATAAGCTTGAGACACTTTATGCTTTGAAGACTTGGAATAACAAGTTGCTCCTACTGAAACAATTAATGAATATCATATATAAAGAGGGCAATCATATTTCTGATCAAATAAATGATTTTCAGGATGTCCTTGACCAGCTGTTCTGAATGGGTGTAAAGTTTGATGAAGAAAGACAAGGACTCTGGTGCTAGCCAGTAGAAGTTTACTAAAGGTTAAATGATTATGGCTCGAGGTGACTAGTTGTCGAACTTATATATTTCAGGGCTCCATTATTAGAGGCTTAGTAAACTTAGTGGAGAATGATACTTCATCAGAGTTATGGCATAGAAGAGTGAGTCATATGAGTGAGAAGGGGATTGATAATTTGGCTAAGAAAGATTTGCTTTATGGAGTGAAACAAGCAAAGCTGAAGAAATATATTCATTGCATAGCCGGTAAATAGAAAAGAGTTTCTCTTTAGAGTCATAAACCTTCCAGAAAGCTTAATTTATTGGAGTTGGTACATTAAGATCTGTGTGGTCCTTTTAAAGAAAGGTCTCATAATGGTGTACCTTACTTTGTGACTTTTATTAATGATCATTCTTGAAAACTTTGAGTATTTTCTTTGAAGTCAAGGATCAAGTACTTGATGTGTTCGAGAATTTTCAGGCTTGGTTGAGAGACAGACTGGGAAGAAACATAAATGTATTCGCTCAGATAATGGTGGTGAGTATATTGGTCATTTTGATAAATATTGTAGAGAGCAGGGTATTGAACATCAAAAAACTCCTCAGCTAAATTGTTTAGCAGGGAGGATGAACAAAATTCTAGTTGAGAGGGTCAAATGTTTGCTTTCAAATGCTAAGCTACCAAATTCCTTTTGGGCAGAAGCACTTAATATTGCTGCATATGTTATCAATTTATCTCCCAGTATTGCTATGAATAGTGATGTCCCTGACAAAGTTTGGTCTGGTAAGAATGTTTTTTATGATCATCTTAAAGTATTTGGCCTTTGTGCATGTTCCTAAGAATGAGAGGTCAAAGTTGGATGTTAAAGCTGGGCAGTGTATCTTTGTTGGTTATGATCAAGATTAATTTGGTTATCGTTTCTTTGATCCAGTTGAGAAAAAACTTGTTAGAAGCCGTTATGTTGTGTTCTTTGAATACTAGTATAATTAAAGATCTTGAAAAAGCTGAGAAAGTTGATTCTCAGAGTAGTGAGAGCTTAGTTGATGTTGATCTAGTTCCTTTGACTATTGCACCTGAAGAAAATCTTCAAAATGATAAAAATCAAGCTGATAATGAAGATAGTGATTATATTCAGAATGACCAGTATGATGTTGATATTCTAACGCAAGATGATGTGGTTGGTCAACAACCAACTGTTATTGATGCTCTAGAGAGATTTCTCAGAAGATCTATAAGACAAAATATACCTTCATCTCGTTATTCTCCCAATGAGTATATCCTCTTGACTGAGGGGGGAGAATCATAGAGTCTTGATGAGGCCATGAAAAGTTAAGAAAAGAAAGATGGTTTGATGTTATGGAAGTTGAAATCAACTCTCTACATGATAATCATACATTTGATTTGGTTAAGCTATCTAAAGACAGAAAAGCTTTTAAAAATAGGTGAGTTTTCAAGGTGAAACATGAAGATGGCAACCCAGTTCCATGGTATAAGGCTAGATTAGTTGTGAAAGGATTTAATCAGAAAAAGGGAGTTGATTTTGATGAGATATTCTCTCCAAATGTGAAGATGTTATCCATTCATGTAGTTATAGGCTTAACTACAATTTTAGATTTAGAGGTTGGGCAAATGGATGTTAAAACTGTTTTTCTTCATAATGACTTAGATGAAGAAATTTATATGGAGCAACTAGAAGGTTTCCAAGTCAAGAAAAAGAGATTATGTTTGCAAATTGAAGAAGAGCTTGTATGGTCTAAAACAAGCTCCCAAGCAGTGGTACGGGAAGTTTGGTTCTTTTATGCGTCAGCATGGCTTCAGAAAGCTTTGTCACACCCCGAAAGGGTACCCTAGACGTGACCGGCACTCAGGAACCATTTCTGGCTCCCAAGCGAACCACATAGCTTGATCACACATCCGTTCATTCGTTCAATCAGCGGAAGACTTAAAATAAAGAGAATATTTGGTGGACAAATCCCAAATCAACAATCTAACTCAAGAAAGAAAGGACATGGGCCAACAAATCAAACTCTAATCTTTGTCATTAAAATAGTTTGTTAAGAATAATTCAAGGAAAGAAAATACTCAATCGACCCATCACTATCTAGTCTATGAAGCCTCTATCACTACTATCTAATTGGTGCCAATGACATATTCATGGCTACCTTAAATCAAAATGAAAAGAGCTAACTCGGCGCAAGAATGACATAAGCGGTGTACTTCGGATGTAGGGAAGGACTCACCAATACACTGAGTGTGTATAGATCCTCAATAGTGCTCCTATTGATGATCTCTTAAACCTGTCTCTGCATCATAAAACGATGCAGATCCAAATGATCGTCAGTACATGGAATGTACGAGTATGTAATATGGAAGAATAAAACATACCTCAAGGAAGAGTAACTTTGGTTCAAATATCTCAACTCAAAAAGATAAGATAGACTCAATCAAAGTGTCATAAGTCTAAAGTAAGAACACAGTTAGGCAGAGACCAATCATAAACCACCCAATCCAGTCTAATCATGTACGATACAATTCAATTAAATCATTCAATCCAATTCAATCATATATCATCCAATCCAATCCAATCATCTACCGTTAACTCGAAGTCAATCACATACCATCTAATCCAATCCTATCACATACCCAACCAAATCATGTACAATCCAATCACAATTCGTCTAACCCAATCCAATCATATACCATCAACTCAACAATCAACTCAAAGGACTCAACTCAATAAATATGCAGATTAGACTATGCAATGTTCTACAATTTAACTCAATCATCTACAATCACAATCAAGCCAATCATATCAAGCACAATCCATTTAATTGGGAGTTTCTCTAATTGACAACTATCACCATATGAGCGAGTAATAGTATAACAATCTGACGTTGTTGCCACGTTCGTCCATACCTTGCCAGGGTATGACCGATCAACCAATCATGGATCCAATCCAACCAAGTACTATCATGTCAGGATAGTAAAATGGGAAACATCCAACTTTAACGGTTCAATCCCCCGGCGATGTAGTTTATTGGTTCGAGTATGGACTATACTCTTACCCAATTCGGTGCTCGATACTCCTCCCAAGACTCAATATGCTCATATCTATCAAGTGAGTAAAATACTCAAAATACTCATTTAATCTCATTGGACTCTTTCAAATCAACTCATTTAGTCTCATTGGACTCTTTTCAAAACTCAAATCAAATCTGGCCTCATTGGACCTTCTTTCAAATCGACTCATCTCAAATCATTGAATTCTTCTTTAAACTTGATACCATCTCAACTCAATGGAGGTAGAAAATATTATGTGCATTTAAAATATAATTCCAACTCCTCAACTCAAACTCAAAATAGATATCTTAATGTAAAATATTCAACTCATTTATATTCAAAATATTCATGTTCAAAAACGATAATCTAGAAGCTCCTCAAACTCAACTCATACTTAAACCCCTTCCTTAAATCAAAGATGAAAATAATCATTCTTTAGACTCAAAATAGTGTATAAATAGTTTATGTAAAAAGGTTCACAAATCATTTATTTAAAGCTCCTTTTCAAAAGATCATTTATTTTCAAAATATTCATAAGACTCCAATCAACTCAAATTATGCAATTCACATATCACATAATCACATTAGACTCCAATCTACTTCATCACACAACATCCTCATCAACATAACATCTTCATCAATCATTCTGCATATGGTAAATAACCACCATTCACATCATCACTCACACCATCATCAAAACATCACCATTCCCATCATTATCAAACATCATCATCCACATCATTATCAATTATTATCATCACATCATTATCAAATATCATCATCACATCAATCGTCATATATCTACTCTAAAATCCTTATTTTAGTCTTGTGTTAAATTTATAGAAACAAAGAGACATTCCTAACTATCCAATTCATTCTTTTCATTCCAATCAATGCATATATACACAAAACCATCCACCTCAACCTCAAGACAATTATGACAAAAGAAATCTCATCTTTTGTTCATGTGAATGAAATATGAATCCATACTCTCAACAAAACTCAACTCAAGAATATCGTCAATACCTATAAATCTATATAAAAAGATACATTTGTAGTCAATAATATGAAAGTTGACTATTTAATAATTCAAGTCATGAAATCATCCATCAATTTTTAGTATATAAAGATATTCTAGGGTTTAGGAAAAATTTCAAGAAAACCTTCCTAGAAGGTTCAAATCTTTCACAACTCCTATCCAACACATACATGGTCATATGGAAGAACTCAATCCATATTTTAGGTTAGCCTTACATACCTTGTTTGAAGAACATCCCACCGAAACCAAAGACATGACTTGAAGATCTTGAATCCTTGAGCTCTTGAGGACAAATCTTGTTGGAGATGTTTGGGAGAGAAGAGAATGGAGATTAGGGTTTTTTAGAGAGAGGCACAAATTGAAAAATATGGTCCAAATCTTCCAAGCCTAGAGTAGATATAATTAGGGAAAAAGTCTAGTTTTCCCTTTCTCAAAATCTGGAAAACTAGGAAAAATTCCTGCTGGCGCTATAGTGGCCATCGCGCCATTGCAGCGCCAAGCCAAAATAGGCTTAAAACTTGCACATCTGATAGTGGTACATAATGCCAAGGACCAAACTACTGAGGCTATTTGATGGCGCGAGCGCCCTTACAGTGCCAAGCCTATATTTTCTGGGTTCTGGAAAATAGGCTTAAAAACCCTGCACATCTCCTAGTGGCACATCGCGCTAGGGACCAAACTACTGAGGCTTGTTCCTGGTGCGATAATGGCGCATCGCGCCACTGCGGCGCCAAGCCCAGGCTTCCTGCAGTCATAACCTAGGCTTGAAATTCCGGCAGTACCAGTCTGTCTTAGGAGGGTCATAACTTCTGACTCCGGACTCCAAAATTTACAAGGCGGCATTGGAAAGAAAACTCAAAGAACTTTAATTTGATAGGTCATGGGCCATCCAATTCATCCTATTTTAGGAGACATGGTCATTTGAAGTTGACCCTTATACTAACTCATCCGAAAACTTAAACGATTGGAATTCTTTGGACTCGACTTGGTGTTAGATATCCCTTATGATCCCTAAACACATCTAACACACTTCAAATACTTAGAAATTAATCCTAACTCATGTGAAAAATTACGAGTCCTCCGGTCCGAGTCTACACTCACGTGAAGAAATGTTCTAGTCTTTGCAAAACAAAATTGGGGTGTTACAGACTTCTTCAAACTTGTGTGTTTTTTGTGTGAAAATTCTCTAATAGTGACTTTATTATTATTTTGCTTTATGTTGATGACATGCTTGTTGTTGATCAGATTGCCTGCATGATTTAAAAGTTGAAGTAAGAATTGAATAAGTCTTTTGTTATGAAAGACTTGGGGCTAGGAAGGCAGATTCTTGCATGCAGATTGTCTGTAACAAAAAGGCCAAGAAGTTGTGGTTATCACAAAAGAAGTACATTCAGAAAGTACTTCATAGATTTAACCTAGACAAAGCTAAGGTTATCAGTACATCTTTAAATATGCACTTTAAATTGAGCACGAAACATTGTCCTTCCAGTGATAGTGAAAAGGAAGATATGAAAAAAGTTCTTTATGTTTCTGCCATTGGTAGTTTGATGTATGCAGTGGTGTGTACAATACGACATATTGCTCGTGTTGTTATTTTTAGCAATTTTCTTTCTAATCCAGGAAGAGAGAATTGGAATGTTGTAAAGTAGATTATGAGATATCTTTGTGGCACTTCTAATCTGAGTTTGTGTTTTGGAACAGGAAAGACTATTGTCTATTGTTACACTGACTTAGATATGGCTGGTGATTTTGATACTCGTAAGTCTACTTCAGGCTACTTGACAACTTTCGCAGGGGAAGCCGTGTCTTGGCAATCTAGGTGGCAAAAATGTGTTGATCTATCTACTGTAGAAGCTGATCTTATTGATGTTATTGAGGTTGATCTATAGGGTCATAAGGGATCTCTAACACCAAGCTGAGTCCAAGAATGTTTAAAGGTATTTGAGTCTTCTTTTCAATGCCACCAAGATTGTATTTGTTTGAGTTCGGAGTCAAAAGTTATGACCATTTTACTATAGACTATAACTACAAAAATTTTAGGCCCGGGGCTACAGTGGCGCTCGGTGCCACTATAGCGCCAGAAACTAGTCTCTGTAGTTTGGCCCTTGGCGCGGCACACCACTATAGCGCCTGCAAGGTTTTTAGCCCATTTTCCAGATTTTTGATGAGGGGCAACTTGGACATTTTCCCTAAATATATATACACTATCTTGGAATGTTTTGGGATCAATTTTTCAGTCTTCTCACCTCCAAAGAACCCTAATCTTCATCCCCTTCTCTCTTAAATCATCTCCAACAAAAATTCCTCTCAAAAGCTCAAGGATTCAAGCTTTCCATTGAAGACCTAACATCAAGGTTTCTTCCATATGCCCCATAGATGTGTTGGATGGAAGTTGTGAAAGGCTTGAACCTTTTATGAAGGTTTTCTTGAATTTTTCCTAAATTATAAAATATTTATATATACTATTAATTTATTCATGACTTGAATTATTGAATAATTATCTGCGCATAGCGGGAGCTTAAGTGCACCGGGCTGCCCTTTTTTTTCATGACTTGAATTATTGAATAATTATCTTTCATATTTATTTCATAAACCGTAGCTACATATTGACTACAAATGAATTTTTGTCTATAAATTCATATGTATTGATGGTATTCTTGAGTTGAGTTTTGTTGAGACTATGGATTCATGTATTCATTCATATGAACCCAAGATGAGATTTATTTTTGTCATAATTGTTTTGAGGTTAAAATTGATGTTTTTTGTGTATATGTATTGATTGCAATGAAAAAAATGAATTGGGATAGTTATGAATGTGAATGACATAAAAAGGAACGAAACCTTGGTAGAGCTAGAATGTCCTTTTGTCTCTATAAATTAAACATAGAATTAAATAAGGATTTTAGAGCAAGATTTTTGATGATGATGTGAATGATGATGTTTGATGATGATGTGAATGATGATGTTTGATGATGAAGTGAATGATGTTTATTTAACTAAGGAAAAATGATTGATGAAGAGGTTATGTTGATGATGATGTTTTGAGATGAAATGGATTGTAGTCTAATGTGACTACATGATATGTGATTTGCGTAATTTGATTTGATTGAAGTCATATGAGTATAAATGATTGATTGAGAAGGAGTTTTAAATAAATGATTTGTGAACATTTTTGCATAAACTATTTATACAATATTTTGAGTTTAAAGAATAATTATTTTCACCTTTGATTTAAAAATATTTTAAGCATGAGTTGAGTTTGAGAAGTGTCTAAATTATCATTTTTGAATATGAGTATTTTGAGCATAAACGAGTTGAGCATTTTTACATGAAAATGTCTATTTTGAGATTGAGTTGAGGAGTTGAAATGATGTTTTAAATGCATCTAATATTTTTTGCATTCATTGAGTTGAGATGGTATCGAATTTAAAGAGAAGAGTTTGATGATTGTGATGAGTTGATTGTGAAAGAAGGTCCAATGAGACAAGATTGATTGAGTTTTGAAAAGAGTCCAATGAGACTAAATGAGTTTATTTGAAACTAAAGTCCAAAGAGACTAAATGAGTATTTTGAATATTTTACTCACTTGGTATATATGAGCATATAGTCTTAGGAGGAGTACTGAGCACTGAATTGGATACGAGTATAGTCCATACTCGAACCCCATGAACTACGTAGCCAACATAGGAAGGGATTGGAATGTTAAAGTCGGATGTTTTCCATTTCATTGTCCTGAAATGATAAGACTTGATTGATTGATGGATCCATGATGGATTGATTCATTCATATACTGGAAAAGTGTAGACGGACGTGGCAACAACGTTGGCTTGTTGTACATCACTGGCTCATAGGTGACATTTGTCGGTTAGAGAAACTCCCAAATTAGGTGGATTGTGCATGATATGATTGGTTTGATTGTGATTGTAGATGATTGAGTCGAATGGTAAAACGTTGTTAAATTCTAATTTGCATATCTATTGAGTTGAGTCCTTTGACTTGATTGTTGAGTCGATTGTATATGATTGGATTGGATTAGATGATATGTGATTGGATTGGATTAGATGATATGTGATTGGATTGGATTAGATGATATATGATTGGATTGGATCGTATGGTATATGATTGGATTGGATCAGATTGTATATGATTGGATTGAACTGATTGTATATGATTGGATTGGATCGGATCGGATGATATATGATTGGATTAGATCAGATTGTATATGATTGGATTAGATCAGATCGAATTGCAAATGATTTGATTGAACTATATTGTACATGATTGGATTTGATTGGATGGTATATGATTGGTCTTTGTCTAAACTGTATTCTTACTTTAGACTTATGACACCTTGATTGAGTATATCTTATCTTTATGACTTGAGATATTTGAACCGGTATTGTTTCATTCTACCATTTTACATACTCGTACATTCCACGTACTGACATCCAATGGGACCTGCATTGTTTCATTATGCAGAGACAGGTTTAAGAGATCATCAATAGGCGCACCATTGAGGATCTATTCACACTCAGCTTATTGGTGAGTCCTCCCCTACATTCGGAGGACACCACTTATGTTATTCTTGCGTTGAGTTTAGTCTCTTTTTTTCATTCTAATTTGAGGTAACCATGAACCTGTCATTGGTACTAATTATATAGTAGTGATAGATGCTTCATAGACTAGATAGTGATGGGTCAATTGAGTATTTTAATTCCTTAATTATTCTTGTCAAATTATTTAATGACAGATTGGAGATTGATTTGTTGGCCCATGGCCTTTCTTTCTTGAGTTAGATTGTTGATTGGGATTGTCAACCTAATTATTTATTTATTTTAAGCCTTCCGCTGATTGATTGAATGAATGGATGTGTGATTGGATCAAGTGGTTCGCTTAGAGACCAG
Organism: Solanum dulcamara; assembly: GCF_947179165.1. Taxonomy (NCBI): domain Eukaryota; kingdom Viridiplantae; phylum Streptophyta; class Magnoliopsida; order Solanales; family Solanaceae; genus Solanum; species Solanum dulcamara. Next base: position 75,477,156 of record NC_077238.1, on the reverse strand, counting down.
GAATGGTCTTCAAGTGCCGGCCACGTCTAGGGTACTCTCCCGGGGCGTAACATCGCACGAACCAATGGTACGATCATTATCTTACATCGACAAATGAGTTTTCGATATTTTTCATTCAGACTTATGCCTTGTCGGTTAACTATTTAGCTCCCTTAGGCTCATCTGATCATGAGTTAGCCCGAAGGCTCATATTCATAACATTCAAGGACCATAGTTCATAAACTTTGTTCATATCATCACATCATAAGGTTACATATGTATCATAGCTTGGCATTCATGAGAGACATATATCATATAATAACAATAATAATAATAATAAAGTTAGGAATCATAAGATAGCATCATAAGGTCTCATATTTGAGAACTTTCATAATTCATAATTCTAGTGTTCATTACAAAAGAATTTTTAAGAAAACATTAAAAAACCGTTAAAAAGTTATCAAGAAGTCATAAAGAAGATCATTAAAGTAGTTTTCAAGATAATAATTTCTTCTTAAAATAATCATTCATAATTTCATGTAGAAAATCTTTAAAAACCTCATGGGTAAAAGAATTATGAAGGAATTGAAATACTTTCATTGAGGGTTCTTAGGGTTTTATGGAGATTCAAGAGTAATTCAAGAATATGGAGTTTTGTCCTAACCCTAATTCATCCATGGAGAATAATATTTTGTGGGAAGAACAAGGTGTTCCCACATGTGGAGATAGCCTTAAATACCTTAGTGATGAATCTTGAAGAAAATCCTTGGAAGATGAACCCTTGCCTTGGTGTTTCTTGAAGTTCTTGTGCGTAGAAGTTTTTGATAATGAGAGCATTTAATGATGAAAAACAATTTTGTACACGTTTAAGGCCATTTAGATAACTCCCCAAAGGTTTTAGGATTAAAATACCCTCTTAAAAACTCAAAATAGGCCGAATTTGTCGCTCTGCCTTCATCTGAGTGACGGCTCATTACTTGGGTGATGGGCCATCGCCCAGACCTTCATAACTGACCCAAAAAAGGGGAATTCTACCTAAGTGTTATGGCCAAGTCTGACGAGCCATCACAGGTCTGACGGGCAGTCACTTTTCCCTTCAGACGCTGACAACTTATAGCATCTCCAGTAAAATGGTCATAAAATTTTTACTCTGAACTCAAATTGATGCAAACTTGGTGGCGTTGAAAATAAGACTCAAAAAACTTTAATTTAATAGGTTGTAGGCCACCTAAATCCTTATAGTTTGAGAGATATAGTTGTTTGAAGTTGACCCTTATATAAACTCATGCGAAAACTTAGTCGGTAATAAAGCTTTGCACTTGACTTGGTGTTAGAGGTTTATTATGAGCTTAAACCACATGCAATACGCTTCTCACACTTAGGAATGGAACTTAAAATATATGTACAAGTAGTATATCACCCAACCCAAGTTGGTAATCTTATGACAAATGGTTCGAATCCTAAGAGTAGAGTTGCGAGGTGTTACAATTATAAGGGTCACTCGTTAGACCAGGATTGACTCCTTAGTTCTGTATGGACATTAGCTTAGTGGTACCAAATTAGCTTAGATCAGCCTTTATACCCTAACAAGGTATAATGGGCCATTCTCAATGGGAATTGTACATCGAACTCCATGTTAGTTCACATGGTTATATGTCGGTTATTAGTAGCTTCAACATTCTAATCTCAGATATCGCATGACCTTGTAATCAGCCTTTTCAGTTTAGTGATTATCAATGAATGTGTCTACTACTTGGTCATTGCATCAGTTTATATTATTTCAGTTCAGTATTTCAGATTTAGCATGTTCAGTTTAACAATTTTATCATGTATATTTTGTATACTTGGTACATTCAAAATATTGATCACATACTCTCATACTATATTATTTTATAATATAAGTTTAGACACCCATAATGAACTTTGTACGGGAAATCTGAATTAGTAGGCTAGAATTTTGGACACCGAATGATTAAACAAAAAGCAGGACTAATGTTTCTTTTATGTAAGAAGCCCAATAACATTTTGCTTAATAATCAATTTCAAAAATTAATTTAATTTTGTATCAACTAAAGTTAATAAATTCAATGTCTAAAATTGTAATAATTATAAGATTATTTTTAAAGTATGAAGGATTTATCTTTATAAGAAATTGACCACAACGTGGTCTATATATATATTACTCTATATTTTTTAATAAAATAAAATAGACCAAATTATGTTGTATGCTCAAACAATATACATGGACAAATAGGTTTGCTCTTCCTTTTTCTCTATGTAAACTTTTAGTGTATTTCATTTGTTCCATCCTTCATAGTACTCTAAAACGAAAGTGACACATTTTTATATTTGAAAATGATTTATTTTTAAACTTCTTACTTTATCTATAATAATATGCTTTTGGCTTTAAAAATACCAGGCTATATTTAAAATTACTAAGTTTTAAAAGTTTGTTTTCATAAATACAACAACATACCCAGTGAAATTCTACTATATTTTCATAAATACAGTGCCACATAAATATATTAGTGCGAGTACAATAAATACTTTCTATAAATGGATTTCTCACATAACTATCAAAAAAAGTGGCTTTTAGCCTCAAGTATTTAGCCACGATTTTAAAATCGTCAAAACTAATTTTAAAAAAGGAAGGTTTTCTACATATTAGAAATTGACGTTAAAATAATGTGGGCAAATTAAAATAGGTGGATATTTATTTTTATTTTTAAAGCTAATTTTGTGGACTCATACTCCATTTATTTATCAAAATCTGTAAAAATTTAACAAAGGCTGGCCCAAAAGTGATTGGTCCAATAAGCTAAACGAAAAATAAATTACATAAGTGATCTAAATCAAGAAATAAAAACATCAACCCTACAAAATAGGGTTTCCTAATCCATATCTCCGACTCTTTCTCTCTTACAACTTCCTGCTTAGCGCCGCAGGGATGAACCACTTGTCTCTTCCAAACTCAGGTATTTGTTTTCTCCTACTCTGGGTGATTAATCTATGTCCACCGTGAAGCTGGAAGAAAATGATTCAACTTCCCGAAGTAAGTGAGGTTCGCTTTCTTTGTCTTTCATTTCAACTTTTGGGAGCTGATGATTTGTCACGACCCAAAAATCAAAGTCATGATGTCACACATCCCAAAACCCAACCTGATGTGTAAGCCTAAAAATAAAACTCATACGAGACTCCCAAAGGGAAAATCATGTCATGATTTAAGTGAAAAGAAAAACAATGAAGAAAATATCCCAAAACCTGGTGTCATAAGTACAAAGAGCATCTAATACAAGGTTCGAATTTGAAGATACAACATAAGTCTCTGAATGATACAAAAGACTGAAAAATAAAGACAGACTAGTGACGATCCGAATTCTAGGACCTCACCACTGATCTGAGAATACACAATCCTCTAGAATATTAACTGCCACATGAGGTACCCTGACTAGTATCTGCATCAAAAAGGGACACAGAAGTAGGGGTGAGTACAATTCATATGTACTCAATAGGGTTTAGCTGACTGAGTATAAGGAATTAATCAAACCTATGAAATAAACTAAGGAACGCTTCCACCTGTATACAGAAAAGTCCCACTTTGGCATCGGTGCCGCCAGTTTATATATATATTGGCGCGAGTAAAGTAAATCCATAATAACAGCTCATAATCACAATTAATCAGATAATTCAAGCAGCACAGATATCAATGCAATGCAATGCAATATGATGATGCAATGATGTAGTGGTACGGTGGAATCAAGACTATCACACAGCCTGTCGTATACACCTGCCGAGCTGTGCTACCAAGCAGGACCCATGGGGGTCTCGCAGACCATATACCTCAATCATAATATCTCATTATCCTTGTCACCTCCTCATGGTCAAGGGATCACAATGCATCCACTTCTCTGCCAAAAAACTGCCTCGGTTAGGGACTTAAGATACAAAGGTTAGGATCACAATGCATCCACTACCCTGCCAGAAAACTGCCTCAGTCAGGGACTCAAGATACAAAGGTTGGGATCACAATGCATCCACTACCCTGCCGGAAAACTGCCTCGATCAGGGACTCAAGATACAAAGGTTTAAAGGTGTTTTATTTTCTTTCTCAAAAAGAATTTCCATATTTCTCAACTTCCCATGTTTCATGATATGATGAATGAGGATGAATGCATCAAATCACATATGCATGGAAGTAATAATCAACTCACATGTGGTATAAGGTTCAAAGTTCTCAAAACTTAACCTACACATGATATTTACCCTCAATAAATAGTAACGGGAAGAACACATTTTCATTTAAATATTCACCCCTTTCTCAACAATATTTCAATACTTAAGTATGCTCAAAACCCCCAACTCAATCTCTCAGGCGGCATCACAAGTCAAATAATATACTCAAGCCTCTCTCTTAGGCAAATCATAATTCACATGCTCTTAAAGCAAATAAGATAACAAATAAGGCCCCCACACGGGCTATGTAATACAAATAAACCCCGTCATGGCAACACATTAATAAATAAGCCTCCACACGGATATCACAATATATATAACATTCTCAACTCATACTACAACCCCATCCCAAAGTCTATAACATATGAATGACTAATTACCCCATCTCAATCTCAAAGAAAGATAGCCAAACCTACCTCAATTGCCGAAACCGCACCCGAATACCTCTACCGGACAAGCAACTCTCAAATTCAGTGCCCGAAATGACAATCCACTATCAACAATGAAACACATCACAAGGAGTCCAATGACACCCATATTGATAGGTTTCGAAATCGGGGGTAAAATTGTCCAAAAAAATATTTATTTTTGAAAAGGGTCAAATCTGGAATTTTATTTGAAAATTATGTTCTACACATCGAATAGGATTTGTGGCTAAAAATCCCATTAAAATTGAGCATGAATCGAGTTCCAAATCATGAAAATACAATTTTCTAAAAATTACCATAATTTCATTATGAAAATGGCAAAAGACAGCAACTTTGAATAGCGCTTTATCAAAAATGAAGCCTCTACAGCTAAAACTGATCACACCACAATGAACCTTACGAAAATCTCAGCAATTTAGCCTCAAGAATCACTGAAAATGGACCCAAAATGCTCAAGATATCAAATCTCAAAGTTCATCAAAAATCTAATCCAAAAATAAAAAGGGCACCTGCTATAACGCGAATCTTACCTAAACAAATCTTCTCGATCACTTTATGATTACACCACTGTATTCCTATGGAAAAACTACACAATTTAGAGCTTTGAATCACTGAATTCGGATCTAAGATGACCAAGAAATCATCTTCCAAAGTTTACAAAAATCTGAATCCAAAAATGGTCGAGGCAGCATCTAAAACATTAAATCTTACCTAAAACGAAGCTTCTAATCAAGATTCCGAGCTCACCAATGGATTCCTCGCGAATATTTCTTGAAGATAGACTCTCGAATCACTAGATTTGGACTTGAAATGCTCAAGAAATGAGGGTTCAAAGTTGAGAGAAAAGTCTGAAAAATCTGGTGCAAAATCTGCACTTTTGCACCAGATTTTTTTCTGGTTTTGCATTATTTAAAGTCTCCGAACGGACCCTCAGAATTCGTTCGGAACCCGATAAAAATAAACCAGATATGATACTCCACTAAATTTGATATTACAGACTCAATGGCGCATTCAAAATTATCATACGAGATCATTTTAATAAAAAGTGAATCTCACATCAAGGTATCAGTTTAAGGCAAATTCCACAATCGGCCTCGGGATTAGACTGGAAACTTCGGGAAGCAAACGAAGGGTCGTTCTAGACCAAACTCGACATTCCAAAACTAATCGCGCTATCAGAATTTTCATCCGAGTGCGTTTTCCAAGAATGTTGACCAAAGTCAACCATAGGCTAACTTTCAAAGTCAAAAGGGCCAAATGACCCCAAACTCGTATCGATTGTCTCGATAGTCATGCCAAAAATGTTACTAGCCTAATTTGGACATTACGGAGCTGATGGAATCATAAAAATATGAATTTGAGGTCTCCTTGACACGAAACTCAAAAAGTCGCAACTAAACCAACTTAGGCCTTCAAAATATCAAAATGGGCTCGGGACCTCTAAAAATTCAGCCAATACTTCTTTTAGACCAAAAACCATCCCCCGAATCTAATGGAGTCGTCGGAATTCCATTCCGAGTATCAAAACTACAAAAGTTGACCAAAGTCAAATCTTGGCCTAAAATTCCTTAAATTCCCAACTCAAGACCTCAAATCTTCGTTACAACTCCAAAACTAATTTCATAAACTCTCCTAGATCAATTTCCACATTTCGGAGTTGCTAGAATTGACAAAATTCAGTTCCGATACCCGTAGCTCTGATTGGTCCCAAAAATCACTTTTTCACCTCTTAACTCTATAAAACTCAAGAATTTGCACAATTTATAAACCATTAAGATTTTGACACTTTCAACTAAACAAACCAATCAAATAATACTCGGGGGAACTAATGATAAGGGTAAAATGGTAATTTCATATAAATTTTTTAAAAATAACTCTCAAGTTCATTACAACATCCACCACTAAAAAGGATGTTCGTCCTCGAACATAAGATAAAAGAAAGTACATGGGGTCTCAAAAAGTTGAGGGTACCAGGCCCGCATATCAGACTCTAACTCCATAGTCGCCTCTTGAACAAGTCGATGCCGCTACTGCACCTTGACCGAAGCGACCTCCTTGGTCCTGAGTCTACGAAGCTGCCTATCTAGAATAGCTGCGGCTCCTCCTCATAAGTCAAATCCGGACCCAACTCTACTGCATCATAAGAAATCACATGAGACTCATCCGATATGTACTTGTGAAGCATGGAAACATGAAATACTGAATGGACAACTGACTATCTAGGGGGTAAGGCCAACTCATAAACCACCCCATCTGTTCTTCTCAGAATCTTAAACGGGCCAACAAACCTCGGGCTAAGCTTGCCCTTCTTACCGAATCTCATCACACCCTTCATGGATGATATTTTAAGCCACACACAATCACCCACCATAAACTCTAAGGGACGAACCCTCCTATCAGCATAACTCTTCTAACGACTCTGAGTTATCAATAATCGATCCTTAATCAAATGTACCCTCTCCACAACATCCCTAAGTAAGTCAGTATCCAATGCATCAACCACAACATAATCGAACTACCCAATGGGTGATCGACAACTACAACCATACAATGCCTCAAATGGTGCCATCTAAATGCTGGAGTGATAACTGTTATTATAGGCAAACTCTTCTAAGGGCAAGTGTTGGTCCCATCGGGCACCAAAATCAATCACACAGGCCCTAAGCATATTCTCTAACACTTGAATAGTCCGCTCGGACTGACCATCGGTTTGAGGATGAAATGCTGAACTCATATCTAGCCGCGTACCCAAACCATGCTGTAGTGCCTCCCAAAAGTGAGAGGTGAACACTAAACCCTGATCCGATACAATAGAGATAGGCATCCCATGCAGCCTAACAATCTCACGAAGATAGATCTTAGCTAACTGATCCGCATTGTAGCTAGTCTTCACCAAAAGGAAATGGGTTGATTTGGTCAATCGATCCACAATCACCCAAACAGAGTCATACTTACCCAATGCTATAGGTAATCTAGACACAAATTCCATAGTGATACGCTCCTATTTCCACTCTGGAATGGGCATCCTTTGCATAGGACAACCCGATTTCTAATGCTCATACTTTACTTGTTGGCAATTTAGACACTTAGCCACAAAATCAATAATGTCTCTCTTCATGCCACACCACCAATAGTGTCATTTCAAGTCATGAAACATCTTTACCACTCTCGGGTGAATCGAATACTTGGAACAATGAGCCTCCTCCAATATCATACGTACCCATTCACTAACCTTGGGCACACAAATACAACCATTAATCCTCAAAACTCCTTCCGGATCAAGAGAGACTGATTTTTCTTCACCACTCAACACTTTGTCTCGAATGGCCCTCAACTTGTCATCTTCAAACTGGTGTGTATGAATCTTGTCCATCAAAGTAAACCTAGCCTCCACAAAGGCCAAAATACCATGATGTGTAGAAATATCAAGTCGGACCAACTGTCTAGCCAATGACTGAACCTCCAACGCCAAAGGCCTCTCCACAGCCTTAAGAAAGGCCAAATTACCCATGCTAGATGCTTTACGACTCAGGGCATCCACTACCACATTAGCTTTTCCCGGATGATAAAGTATGGTGATGTCATAATCTTTCAATAACTCTAACCACCTACGCTGCCACATGTTTAGATTCGGCTAAAAGAAGATATACTTAAAGCTACGGTGGTCAGACCTCACAATGCACTCCATAGAGATAATGTCTCCACAACTTCAGAACAAACACCACTACTACTAACTCTAAGTCATGGTTAGGAGAGTTCTTCTCATGTACTTTCAACTGTCGAGAAACATAAGCTATAACTCTACCTTTTTGCATCAATACACATCCTCATAGTACCATCTTTCTTTTTCACAAATAAAAGTGGTGCACCCCACGGTGATACACTAGGTCTAATAAACCCTTTCTTCAATAAATCTTCTAATTATTATTTTAACTCCTTTAATTCTGCCGGAGTCATCCGATAAGGAGAAATAGAGATGGGTTTAGTGTCAAGCTCCAAATTAATATCACATTCAAGAGGAATACCTGGCAAGTCTGTAAGAAATATATCCATAATTCCTCTCACCAACCTTCGCCCTCGTGGTCTCTAAAGGAGATGACACCTTATTAAGATCACATACATGAGCCAAATAACATAAGCAACCTTTATCCAGCATACGATAGGCAAAAATATATGATATCACCTCTTTAGGCTACGAACTCGAGTTATTTTTCCCCACCAAGCAAGGCAAATCAAGGTAGACTAAGGCCATAGTCTTAGCATATCAATCTAATATATCATGATAGAGATAACTAGTCCATACCCAATATCACATCAAAGTCAAGCATGTCTAATAAGATTAAGTCAACTCGGGTCTCTCTACCCAAAAATATCACTGCACACTCCCTATATACTCTATCCACCACTAAAAGTTCACCTACCCGGGTAAAATTAGTAATGGGCACAGCAAGAAGATCACTCATATAATCAATACCCACATCAAAATAAGTCAAAACATAATAGTAAGTAGACCCTAGTTCAAATAATACTAACGTAAAATGATGGCAAACCAGAATAATACATATAATAACCACATCAGAGGCCTCTGCCTCAAATCTACCTGGTATAGCATAGCATAATTAATGGTCACCCTTAGCCTGTGAACCACTACAACCACCACCTCGAGTACTCCATGAAGCACCTCAAACAACTAAAACTGGTGTATTGCAGACAACTTGTGACCCTGGCTAAATAGAAGAAGAATCACACATTTGCCCCTTATTCAAACTCACCATCACAAAACAACCTAAGTAAACTACTCCCAACTCATCATAGGAGGACCGACAGGTCTATGAGCAAGAACAAACCTCTATCACTTCTTAGCCATTCCCGCAATTATAAAGAGAAATAAGACATTCCATATGCCTTCAAGATACCCGGTTTTGAACAACCTGTCCTGACACTTGGTCAAAAAGATATAAGCCTTCTCAACTGTGATAACCTCAATCTTGGGAGACAATACCCTGATGAATCTCTCCAAATCTCTTTTGCTCCTAAGTAAAAATAGCAATGGTAGAAGACATAGGTGGAACCACAGATCTCAAAGGAATCCAAAGTGGGCTAATTAGATATCTAAAATTTGAAATCTAACCGTCAAAGTCTAACCGACCATTTTCCATACTTTTTTTGTTGCTACACATCTTCATACTCATAATCAGGCTCGAATGGGCATCACTAAATCATCCTTAATCAAGAGCCGCTATTTCGAACCCGACAGTTACTTTTAATGCGGAAGGAATAGATTAGAGGTATACAACACTTAATATGAATAATTCGCATGAAAGGAATCAAAGGAAAGAGTTTCTTCTATTAAGTATCTTGTAGCCTCTCGAAGATAAGTACGGACGTCTACTTACCAATCTGCAAGACTCTACTAGATACCCTGCTCTTTAACTTATGAGACCGGTGAACCTAAGGCTCTGATACCAATTTGTCACGACCCAAAAATCAAAGTCATGATGTCACACATCCCAAAACCCAACCTGATGTGTAAGCCTAAAAATAAAACTCATACGAGACTCCTAAAGAGAAAATCATGTCATGATTTAAGTGAAAAGAAAAAAAAAAAAATATCCCAAAACCTGGTGTTATAAGTATAAAGAGCATCTAATACAAGGTTTGAATCTGAAGATACAACAAAAGTCTCTGAATGATACAAAAGACTGAAAAATAAAGACAGACTAGTGATGATCCGAATTCTAGGACCTCACCACTAATGTGAGAATACATAATCTGCTAGAATATTAACTGCCACATGAGGTACCCTGACTAGTATCTACATCAAAAAGGGATACAGAAGTAGGGGTGAGTACAATTTACATGTACTCAATAGGTTTTAGCTGACTGAGTATAAGGAATTAATCAAACCTATGAAATAAACTAAGGAACGCTTCCACCTGTATACAGAAAAGTCCCACTTCGGCATCGGTGCCGCCAGTTTATATATATATTGGCGCGAGTAAAGTAAATCCATAATAACAGCTCATAATCACAATTAATCAGATAATTCAAGCAGCACAGATATCAATGCAATGCAATGCAATATGATGATGCAATGATGTGGTGGTACAGTGGAATCAAGACTATCACACAGCCTGTCGTATACACCTGCCGAGCTGTGCTACCAAGAAGGACCCATGGGGGTCTTGCAGACCATATACCTCAATCACAATATCTCATTATCCTTTCCACCTCTTCGTGGTTAAGGGATCACAATGCATCCACTTCCCTGCCAGAAAACTGCCTCGGTTAGGGACTCAAGATACAAAGGTTAGGATCACAATGCATCCACTACCCTGCCGGAAAACTGCCTTAGTCAGGGACTCAAGATACAAAGGTTGGGATCACAATGCATCCACTACCCTGCTGGAAAACTGCCTCGATCAGGGACTCAAGATACAAAGGTTTAAAGGTGTTTTATTTTCTTTCTCTAAAAGAATTTCCATATTTCTCAACTTCCCATGTTTCATGATATGATGAATGAGGATGAATGCATCAAATCACATATGCATGGAAGTAATAATCAACTCACATGTGGTATAAGGTTCAAAGTTCTCAAAACTTAACCTACACATGATATTTACCCTCAATAAATAGTAACGGGAAGAACACATTTTCATTTAAATATTCACCCCTTTCTCAACAATATTTCAATACTTAAGTATGCTCAAAACCCCCAACTCAATCTCTCAGGCGGCATCACAAGTCAAATAATATACTCAAGCCTCTCTCTTAGGCAAATCATAATTCACATGCTCTTAAAGCAAATAAGATAACAAATAAGGCCCCCACACGGGCTATGTAATACAAATAAACCCCGTCATGGCAACACATTAATAAATAAGCCTCCACACGGATATCACAATATATATAACATTCTCAACTCATACTACAACCCCATCCCAAAGTCTATAACATATGAATGACTAATTACCCCATCTCAATCTCAAAGAAAGATAGCCAAACCTACCTCAATTGCCGAAACCTCACCCGAATACCTCTACCGGACAAGAATAGCGATTTATCAAAAATGAAGCCTCTACAGCTTGGCGCACTACTAAAGGGTGTGCAGGGTTTTTCAAGCTAATTTCCAGAACCCAGAAAATATTGGCCTTAGCGCTGTAAGGGCGCGACGCGCCACTATTGCGCCAAGAATGTGCCTCAGTAGTTTGGTCCTTGGCGTGATGCGCCACTAACAAATGTGCAAGTTTTTAGACGTAATCAGCCTGGCGCTGCAATGGCGCAATGCGCCATTATCGCGCCAGATGCATTTTTAGCCTATTTTCAGAACTTTTGAGGAGGGGTAATTTGGGAACTTACCCAAATTATATATGTATTACCCTAGTCCATTTAAGATCATATTTTTATCCCCCTCTCTCTCTCTAAAAAGCCCTAGGAGTTCCTCTCTCTCTCTTTCTCTTCTTCTTCTTCTCCATTTCCAACAAGAAGAGTTCCAAGAGCTTCAAGATTCAAGTTCTACATTGAAGACCCAACATTAAGGTTTTCTTCAAGTCTTCCCTAAGGTATGTAAGGCTATCCAAAACATGGGTTGAGTCCACCCATGTGCCCTACTCTTGCTTTGAGGTTAGATGTCCATGAAAATGGAGTCTCTTGGTATGGTTTATGTTTGAATGAGTTTTGTTCCCTATTTATTTGATGCTATATGTGTTGATGTTGTTGAGCTTAGAAGTTCCTAAAACCTTCATATTAGAATGAGTTGATGGAGATGACTTGTTATTATGTTTTGTTGATCTCTTTACCCATATGATTATGTTGCTTAAATCAATTTCCTTAAATGTGTTACTCTACTTGAATTGTTGAGCTAAAGTCATAGAGTTATGATGAGTCTTGAAGAGATGTCATAAATGCTTATATAAATGAGGCTCGATTGAGTTGATTGGAGGATAGAATTGATGAGTGGACAAGTTCCTAAATAAGACTTGCCATTATGACTTTATTTAGTTAAAATGAGAATAGAGTTGATGAGTTGGCAATATCCCACATAAAACCAGCCGTGAGGGCTTGTTTGAGATGATTGGAGGGAGTCTTATGAGCATAGAGTCATGGGAGGAGTATCGAGCACTGAAGTGGGTAAGAGTATAGTCCATACTCGAACCCTAGAAACTACGCCGCCAATGTAGGTAGGGATGGAACCGTTAAAGTCGGATGCTTCCTATGGGATTGAACCGTTAAAGTTGGATGTTTCCCATTTTATTGTCCTGAAATGATAGGACTTGACTAATCGATGGTATCCATGATTAGGGAGGCGTTCATTCCCTAGCAAGGTATGGACGGATGTGGAAACAACATCTGATTGTTGTACTATCACCGGCTCATAGGTGATGGTTGTCGAATAAGAGAAACTCTCATTTAGGTCTTGATAGTGCTCTGAGTCAGTTGAGTTGAGTGGTTTATGAGTTAGTCCCGTCTAAACTATTCTTGTTAGACTTAGGACACTTGAGTGAGTTGTTATGTATATATATATGAGTTGAGGTCCTCAGTTGGTATTGATGTTTTCTTGATGTTTGTTTCATCCGGCCATTTTACATACTCGTACATTCCATGTACTGATGTCATTTGGCCTGCATCGTTTTATGATGCAGCGACAGGTACTAGAGATCATCAACCGGCGCTCAGTTGAAGATCCACATACACTCCCAGCTAGTTGGTGAGTCCTCCTAGTTTCCGGAGGATGTTGAGCTTCCTTGTATAGTTTTGTTGTTGCTGTTTCCTTTATCTTGATTGTTGGTAGCCATGGGCTTGTCATTGGCACCTTCTAGACTTTGATAGAGGCTTCATAGACTAAAGTATGGGGAGGTTGGACTGTTATTTTGACGAGTCCTATTATACTTATTTTGTTGAGTTAAACATGTTTGGCCTTCGGCCCCCATATTGTAAATAAAATGTTATAATTGAGCCTTCCTTTGAGCGTATATGACTGAATGATGGAATGATTGAGTTAGGTGGTTCGCTTGAAGGTCAGAAATGGCTTTCAAGTGCTGGTCACGTCTAGGGTACCCTCTCGGGGTGTGACAGAGATCATCAACTGGTGCACCGTTGAAGATCTACCCACCCCCAGCTAGTTCCTCCTAGTCTCTGGAGGATGCCGAGATTATCTTTATAGCATTTTTTTGTCTCTTTTATTTTGATTATTGGTAGCTATGGGCTTGTCATCGGCACCTCCTAGATTATTGATAGAGGCTTCATAGACTAGAGTATGGGAATGTTGGATTGTTCTTTTTAGTAGTTCTATTAAAGTTGTTGTTGATTTGATAGTTGTTTGGCCTTCGGCACCTAAAATATGAATAGTATACCTATAATAGAGTCTTCCGCTGAGAGGATGTGAATAAATGAAAGTGTGACTGCACCAGGTGGTTCGCTTGAAGGCTAGAAATGGCTTTCGAGTGCCAGTCGCGCCTAGGGTACCCTCTCGGGGCGTGACAAGGATTGACTCCTTAGTTCTTTATGTACATTAGCTTAGTGGTACCACATTAGCTTAGATCAGCCTTTATACCCTGACAAGGTATATTAGGCCCTTCTCGATGGGAATTGTACATCGAACTCCATATTAGCTCACATGGTTATATGTCGGTTATTAGTAGCTTCCACATTCTAATCTCAGATATCGCATGACCTTGTAATCATCCTTTTCAGTTCAGTGATTATGAATGAATGTATCTACTACTTGGTCATTGCATTAGTTTATATTATTTCAGTTCAGTATTTCAGTTTCAGCATGTTCAGTTTAACAGTTTTATCATGTATATTTTGTATACTTGGTACATTCAAAATATTGATCACATACTCGCATACTATATTATTTTATAATATAAGTTTGGACACTCCCATAGTGAGCTTTGTAAGGGAAATCTGAATTAGTAGGCTAGAATTTTGGACACCAAATGATTAAACAAAAAGCAGGACTAATGTTTCTTTTATGTAAGAAGCCCAATAACATTTTGCTTAATAATCAATTTCAAAAATTAATTTAATTTCGTATCAACGAAAATTAATAAATTCAATGTCTAAAATTGTAATAATTATAAGATTATTTTTAAAGTATGAAGGATTCATCTTTATAAGAAATTGACCACAAAGTGGTCTATATATATATATTACTCTATATTTTTAAATAAAATAAAATAGACCAAATTATGTTGTATGCTCAAAGAATATACATGGACAAATAGGTTTGCTCTTCCTTTTTCTCTATGTAAACTTGTAGTGTATTTCATTTGTTCCATTCTTCATAGTACTCTAAAACGAAAGTGACACATTTTTATATTTGAAAATGATTTATTTTTAAACTTCTTACTTTATCTATAATAATATGCTTTTGGCTTTAAAAATATCAGGCTATATTTAAAATTACTAAGTTTTAAAAGTTTGTTTTCATAAATACAACAACAACATATCCAGTAAAATTCCACTGTATTTTCATAAATACAGTGCCACATAAATATATTAGTGCGAGTACAATAAATACTTTCTATAAATGGATTTCTCACATAACTATCAAAAAAGTGGCTTTTAGCCTCAAGTATTTAGCCACGATTTTAAAATCGTCAAAACTAATTTAAAAAAAGGAAGGTTTTCTACATATAAGAAATTGAGGTTAAAATAACGTGGGCAAATTAAAATAGGTGGATATTTTTTTTATTTTTTAAAGCTAATTTTGTGGACTCATACTCCATTTATTTATCAAAATCTGTAAAAATTTAACAAAGGCTGGCCCAAAAGTGATTGGTCCAATAAGTTAAACGAAAAATAAATTACATGAGTGACCGAAATCAGGAAATAAAAACATCAACCCTACAAAATAGGGTTTCCTAATCCATCTCTTCGACTTTTTCTCTCTTACAACTTCCTCCTTAGCGCTGCAGGGATGAACCTCTTGTCTCTTCCGAACTCGGGTATTTGTTTGCTCCTACTCTGGGTGATTAATCAATGTCCTCATTGTGGAGCTGGAAGAAAATGATTCAGGTTCCCGAAGTAAGTGAGGTTCGCTTTCTTTGTCTTTCATTTCAACTTTTGGGAGCTGATGATTCTTGTCTTGTAGGTGAGTAATCTGGTAGGGATCTTTTGATGGGACTTATGAGTGGGTAGAACCCTAACCAGCTTTAAAGATCTCTTTTGATGAGTATTACAATTTTACCGCCTCTTTTTTTTTGTTTTTAATTATTTTCTCCCCTTTAAACCAAAATCTTATATGAATAAGAAATTATTGTCTTTTTTTTGGCTTCAATCAAAATCATCGTTTTGCCCAAAATTGTTGCTTGACTCAAAAGAAAATCGACTACTTTGATATCCCTAGCCTGAATAGTAGCAAAAAATGGTAGAATCGCTTATTTCAAATAACAAATCTTTCTTATCCAGGGTTTTCAATTCAATTATTTGTTCAATCTTCAATGGGTTTCTTTCAGGATTTTTGTTTGTGCAAAATTTTGAGACAATTTAGGGAAAGAATTGATTTTGTAAAGAAAATTTATTTTCGTCACTTCTTCCTTTCTCATTCCCCCACTTATGTTTTAATGTTCAAATTTAGATTTTGATCTGTTATGATTTGGATCAAGCTCTTAAACTCTGTTGCGCTTTTCTGAAAATATTGTAAAGGACATTGCGTTTACAAGATCCAGCAAGGTAAATATAGTGTAACTATTCTCTAAATATAATGTCAGGGGCATCTATCTAGATTCTATGATTTTTTATTTTGTTGAGTAGGTAACACCATTGGTATAAGTTGTGTGTTAGCTTTTTGGGTAATGTTTTAGAAATCACGACTATAGAATTTATCACAATCGAGATCTTCTTCCTTTCTTGCCTTGAGAAATCTACTTCTTTACATTGAACGTACTTGTCACGACCCAAGCCTAGGGCCTAGACGTGACATGGCGAATGAGGAACCCGAAAGTACCTCAAACAAGCCTCTTAGCATTCTTTTAGCCTTTCATAGGTAATGATGATAAATAGACAAGCGGAAATCATAATAATAAATCTTCAACTTACATATGTCCAACAATACCTCTAACTATTAGATTTAATAGGGCTAAGACAAGTTCCTAGCTCACCCTCAATCATAATAGAAGAAATGCCATAATAAAATATCTTAACATATCATAAGCTAGAAAGACAAAGGAGTATTGTTCCCGGAACATGGGAACTCACCAAAAGTAGTCTTCAATGGAATATCAACTAGCCACGTGGAGGAGAACGAGGAGGAGCAGCGATCCCTACATGGTGATATCATGTAGGCAAAAGAGTATGCGTTAGTACTTTGAATGTACTAAGTATGTAAGGATGCATGAACATTGAGAAAATATTATAACATTTATGTAATATGGAACATAATGTAATACATGCATAATAAATCATATGGATATCCTTTAAAACATTCATTTTGTGGGAATCTAACCATAACCGACATTTAAGACCATGCGAGCTATTACATGGAATCCAACATAACCCCCTACGTTGGCCGGGGAGACTACTTGCCAGGTAGAACTCCGTCAACTTCATTCATTTCTTTAACTTTAACTTTAAGGGCTATTTATGGATCCATTAGCCTAAGCCTACAAGGGCTCCTATGTTGGCACATAGTTAATGAGACAAGGGGTTGCTACTAGGATTTCCTTACCGAATCCCACCTCAATGCCTCATTCGGTGCTAAGTCAATCCCACGGAATAGTTTAATACTTTAAAATATTCATAGTATATAACTTGAGAATTCAAACATCATATTCGGTAGAATAGCTCATTAAAACATTTGATAATTCAAATATGCAAGAATTGTCCTTATTGCATAAAGAATCCATCATTCATATCATTTCATCATTCTTTCATTTCATAAGACTCCCTTTTTGATCATAGATATTGCTTTCATAAACATTTATTTGGAGTCAAAGCTTTCAAGTCAAACTTTATTAAAAACATAGTAAAACTAGGTGGGTTCAAATCACTTCAACTTGCAAATATGTATGTAAATAAATATTCATAAATACTTTGAAATCCATTAATTAAAAATCATGCTTTAAACAACCCACCATGAATTTCAAGAGCTTTTAAATATATAAATAGAGGAATTACTTGTAAACCATCAATTCATATATATGAAATTATGTTGCATCAAAATAGAGCAATAATCATTAGTTTAACCATGATTCATACTATTAAGTAAAATTAAGAATTACCATAAGAAAATATTACTTGAAATCAAGAGACTTAATTGAAAGAGGTTTTGGACTACATGGGTGGAAGAACCCATGGATAAACACCCACATAACTTAGAGTAAAGCTTAAAGAAAATAAACATAATTTATCATATAATCAAAATAATTTAGACATGAGAGTGGAAGGAATACTCTCATTGAAACCTTACATACCTGGAAACCGAAGCTTTAGTTGGTACCGGAAGACTTAATGAACACTCTTGAGTCCTAGCTTCTCTCCTTGCCGGAATGTTTTGTGTACTATCCAGAATATATGAATCACCGGAATAGTATTTCTTCACTACTAAGAACTAAAACTATATTTGAGAATGTGTATAGAGAGAAGATTTGCTTGAGAAAGCTTGATGAATAAAATGAGGAAATAAGGTGGGTATTTATAGGTGGGAAAAATGACCTAACAATAAATAAAATAATTATAAAATAAAAATCTGAAAATTTAGTGGAATATATTGATGTCATGGATGATGTTAAATGGAGGACAATTTATGTCATGAGTGATGTCAAATGTATCTAGATCTTTCTATGGTAGGTGAAATGAGTTATCTTTGACAAAATACTCTTTTTGGGAGCTGCGTTTGAATAAGATAAATTCCTTATTAGGATTTAGTGTCTTCATAAGAATTGTAGATATGGAAGTCTAGTTTCATATCATTCAAGAATCAACCAATTTGGATAAACCTACAGTGAGATATGATTTTTCTTCTATAAATACTCATTTCCGTAACAGCATCCTACCTTACAAAGATTAATTGTTTTGACCTACTTAACCTCCGAATCTTAAAATATGGTCTTCATAAAAGTTGTAGGTAATGATCTTGTGGTTACTTAGAAATTTCAATCACTCAATTTGGATATTTCTATGAAAAGTTATGACCAAAATACAGAGACTGTATCATGTTTAGGCAAAAATTGAAACATCGTATACAACGTTTTTAGGGGATATTACAGTACTTTTTCCATGTCCCTCTTGTGTGAATCTAGTAAACAATATCGCTATCAAGTAATCTACCATGCCTCAACTTTGTAAAATAAGAATATAAATCATGTTCCAGACTTGACATTCAAATTATTTTAAGGAAAAATTACATAGTAAGGCAAACAAAGGCTATGCTGCCTGTTTTGCTGAAGTTTTTGGTCCATTTTTTAATCCTGTTTTGTTGTAGTTTTTTTCCTGTGTGATGCAGTTTTATTGTTGTTTTGGTCCATTTTTGTTATTGTTTCGTGTCTAGTTTTTGTTTCATATTTGGTGAGTTTTTTGGTCCAGCTTTGGTGTAAAGTTTGTCCATAATCTTGTAGTTTTCTTTTTCCAATTTCGTTATTTGTTTTCTCCATTTTTTGTGTACATAATTAAATTGATGTTTAAAAATTGCAATCACAATTAATGGCAAGAAATCAGAAAAAACTTAAAGTCTCGCATGTCAATGGTAGCAAAGGTATGGAAAGAGAGATCGTCAAATAGTAAGTTTCTTAACCTTGAATTTTATTTTAGAAATTACTTTATTGTACTAAATAAAATGTATTGCATGTTACTTGTTTTTTACTCTACACTTAATTAACAATAGGGACAAAATTTGGGAAGGCATGTGTACCGATGTGAGGTTGTTTAGATAAATCAACTTATTAGTGTGTTTTATTTTCAAAAGTTTCTGTCATTTTCTCTTAAATTTCCATCATCGGGCTCCTAACCACCTTTTTCTTAAAGAGGCCTACCTAACACCGCACTCTCACTATTTCTCCATGTAAATTGTTAAGTGAAAACCTCAGCTTAAATAAAAACATTTGATTTTCTAAACTCTCTCCTATCTAAGAAAGAAAGAAACAGTTATGCTTTCTAGTATATTTCTCATCTCCATACCTTATACGTAAATGATGTTGTTGCTAATGATATTTTATTTCCAAATCAATTCCTTGAATTGCGAGACCTTAGTTTTGTTCAACCAAAGATTAGAAATAGAATTTTTTTGTTCTATAAGAATCTTTAGATTCAAAAGGTACATGTGATTGTGGTACAAGAATATAGGGCTCTGTATAGTATGGGTTGATAATAGACTGAATCCACTTGAATGTGGTACACCACTTATATTCGACTAAGAAGGATATTTTTTCCTCTTAATAATCCAAATTTGACTATTCCAGAGTTACAAAATTGATCTTGAAATATTCTGCTTTTGATTATAAATTCATACGGTTGTTCCTATAAAATCAAGGAGAAAAATGAATCATTCTTTGCCGAGTACAAGTGTTGCACCACATCCAACTGGATTCAATCTATTACCAACCCAAACTACAATGGGCCCTATATTCTTGTACTATAATCACATGTGCCTCTTGCATCAAAACATTCAATAGAACCAAAAAAATCTTATTTCAAATTTTTGATTGGATGAAACTAAAGTCTCGTCGTCGTCGAGGAATTGATTTGGGAATAAAGTATCATTAGCAGCAACAATACCTGCATATAAAGTTACGGAGATAAGAAATAGCCAAGAAAGCATGGCAGCCATTTCTTTTCTTACCTAGATAGGAGAGAGTTTAGTAAATCAAATACGTTTTTTCAAGTTAAAATTTTTCTTAGGCTTTTATATAAAAATGGTTGTTGTTGAGTAATTAATTGTTCATTAGAATCGTTCGAGGTTCCATTCTAATATAACACATGTATACTTTAAATTTACCATGAAGCATGCCTCCTTAAATCTTGGTTTGATTATTTTATTTCAAAACTGATTGTCCTTTTTCTTCTAATGTAAATTGATCCAGAAACCCATGTGTATTTGATATAAGATATAAATATGTTTGAGGATTAAAGGAAGTTTGGTTAACAGTTTTCAATCTAAAGATTGTTGGGAAAGGCAAGCACAAACAAAGGTGCACGACAGGGCAATAACGAAAGAAAAACCAAATCTAAACTTTCCCTTCAACTTGAACCAAGAGGAAACAAAAAAACTCAATAGCAAACACTATTTTTGGCAGAAAGGATATCAACTAAACCAAACAAGACAAAGCAAGAATAAATCAACAAAATGAGGAACCAAGATTTATGTGGAAACGTCTTCTGTGTGAAAAGTAAAAACCACAAGGCCAAAGCTCTGCTATAATCAACAAGAGTTACAAATGTTCTCTCCAAATTGGCCGCCAAAGAAGTGCCAAACAATGAGCAACAACAACTACAAGATATAACAAAGAGCTAGAGAAGTAAAAGGAGTAAAAATATCAAAACATAGCTACTATTCAGAAGATAAAATCTGGAGCAACAAGACTCTAAATCCACCTCTGTTAGTTTTCAATCAAATATTAAGTTGAAAGAAACAAGCTATCCAAAAATCAACTCAATCGGACAAGGAACGAAGCGGAAATCACAATTTGAAAATGGTTGTTAAGGCTCGTGCGAAAATTTGCACTCTCACGCTTCTCTCTATTGTTGTTGTTAATATCTCTTGTGAATAATAAAAATAAGACCTAAAAGAAATCTTACATATGCATCATAGTATTTGAATTATTGGAAAAAGTGGGATGGTCTAATTGGGCTTATATTTATCCACATAGGAGGGAAAAAGACTCGAATCCAATCGTTGTTGGGTTTTTGGGTCTTTTTCCCTTCATATGTGGATAAATATAAGCCCCATTTAGATCAGTCCACTAGCCCATAAGCCCAATACTATGGTGCACATGTAAGACTTCTTTTAGGTCTTATTTTTCAATTATTCAGAAGAGAGATTAGCAGCCATCATAGAGAGAAAAGTGTGAGACTGCACTAGCAACTACTATCAAATCGCAATTTCCACTCCGTTCTTTGTTTGATTGAGCTAATTTTTAGAAACATTATTCCTTTCAACTTAATATTTGATTGAGAACTAACAAAGATGGATTTGAAGTTCTATATCTCCTGATTTTAACTTGTGAAGAGTAGGTGCATTAAGGTAATTTTACTCGTTTTACTTCTCTAGCGCTTGGTGTTATCTTGGAGTTGTTGTTGCCCATTGTTTGGCACTTTTTGGTGTCCATTTTGGAGAACACATCTGTAATTCTTGTTTATTAATGTGGAGATTGGCCCTGTGGTTTTTACTTTTCACAACGAAGCGGTTTTCCACATAAATCTTGGTGTCTCATGTTGTTGATTTATTCTTTCTTTGTCTTGTTTGGTTTGGCTGATATACTTATTTCCCAAAACAGTGTCTGTGTTTGAATTTTTTTATCTCCTGTTGGTTCAAATAGAATGAAAAGTTTAGATTTGAGTTTTTTCTTTTGCTATTGCTCTATTGCGCACCTTTGTTTGTGCTTGTCTTTTCCAACAAAGTGGTATCAGTGTGTTAGTTGTTGTTGATTGTCTATTTGAATGATGGAGTCAAATATGAGCAAGATTGTGTATTTAAATGGTAGTAATTATCATATTTGAAAGAGCAAGATGAAATATCTTCTATTTGTCAAGAAAATGCATTTACCTATGTTTGTTTCTAATGAACCTGAGTCTATGAATAATGAGAATTGAGAATTTGAGAACCTAAAGATTTGTTGCTATATCAGATAATGAATTGTTAGAAATCACATTGTGAATAAGACACATGCTAGAAGTTTATGGGATAAGCTTGAGACATTTTATGCTTTGAAGACTTGGAATAACAAGTTGCTCCTACTAAAACAATTAATGAATATCACATATAAAGAGGGAAATCATATTTCTGATCAAATAAATGATTTTCAGGATGTCCTTGACCAGATGTTCTGAATGGGTGTAAAGTTTGATGAACAAATACAAGGACTCTGGTGCTAGCCAGTAGAAGTTTACTAAAGGTTCAATGATTATGGCTCGAGGTGACTAGTTGTCTAACTTATATATTTCAGGTGCTTCATTATTAGAGGCTTAGTAAACTTGGTGGAGAATGATACTTCATCAGAGTTATGGCATAGAAGAGTGAGTCATATAAGCGAGAAGGGGATTGATAATTTGGCTAAGAAAGATTTGCTTTATGGAGTGAAACTAGCAAAGCTGAAGAAATATATTCATTGCTTAGCTGGTAAATAGAAAAGAGTTTCTCTTTAGAGTCATAAACCTTCAAGAAAGCTTAATTTATTTGAGTTGGTACATTAAAATTTGTGTGGTCCTTTTAAAGTAAGGTCTCATAGTGGTGTACCTTACTTTGTGACTTTTATTAATGATCATTCTTGAAAACTTTGAGTATTTTCTTTGAAGTCAAGGATCAAGTACTTGATGTGTTCAAGAATTTTCAGGCCTTGGTTGAGAGACAGACTGGGAAGAAACATAAATGTATCCGCTCAGATAATGGTGGTGAGTATATTGGTCGTTTTGATAAATATTGTAGAGAGCAGGGTATTCAACATCAAAAAACTCCTCATCTAAATTGTTTAGCAGGGAGGATGAATAAAATTCTAGTTGAGAGGGTCAAATGTTTGCTTTCAAATGCTAAGCTACCAAATTCCTTTTGGGTAGAAGCACTTAATATTGATGTATATGTTATCAATTTATCTCCCACTGTTGCTATGAATAGTGATATCCCTGACAGAGTTTGGTCTGGTTAGAATATTTTTATGATCATCTTAAAGTATTTGGCCTTTGTGCACATTCCTAAGAATGAGAGGTCAAAGTTGGATGTTAAAGCTAGGCAGTGTATCTTTGTTGTTTATGATCAAGATGAATTTGGCTATCGTTTCTTTGATCCAGTTGAGAAGAAACTTGTTAGAAGTCGTTATTGTGTTCTTTGAATACCAAGTATAATTGAAGATCTTGAAAAGGCTAAGAAAGTTGATACTCGGAGTAGTGAGAGCTTAGTTGATGTTGATCTAGTTCCTTTGACTATTGCACCAGAACAAAATCTTCAAAATAATGAAAATCAAGTTGATAATGAAGATAGTGATTATATTCAAAATGACCAGTATGATGTTGATACTTTAACGCAAGATGATGTGGTTGGTCCGCAACCAACTGTTATTGATGCTCAAGAGAGCTCTCTCAGAAGATATATGAGATAGAAAATACCTTCATCTCGTTATTCTCCTAATGAGTATGTACTCTTGACTGGGGGGGAGAATCATAGAGTCTTGATAAGGCCATGAAAAGTTAAGAAAAGAAAGGTGGTTTGATGTTATGGAAGTTGAAATCAACCCTCTACATGATAATCATACATTTGATTTGGTTAAGCTATCTAAAGATAGAAAAGCTTTTAAAAATAGGTGAGTTTTCAAGGTGAAACATGAAGATGGCAACCCAGTTCCATGGTATAAGGCTAGATTAGTTGTGAAAGGATTTAATCAGAAAAAGGGAGTTGATTTTGATGAGATATTCTCTCCAAATGTGAAGATGTCATCCATTCGTGTAGTTATAGGCTTGGCTGCAAGTTTAGATTTAGAGGTTGAGCAAATGGATGTTAAAACTGTTTTTCTTCATAATGACTTAGATGAAGAAATTTATATGGAGCAACTAGAAGGTTTTCAAGTCAAGAAAAAAGAGAATTATGTTTGCAAATTGAAGAAGAGCTTGTATGGTCTAAAACAAGCTCCCAAGCAGTTGTACGGGAAGTTTGGTTCTTTGTTGAGTCAGCATGGCTTCAAAAAGACTTATTCAAACCATTGTGTTTTTGTGTGAAAAATCTATAATAGTGACTTTATTATTATTTTTATTTATGTTGATGACATGCTTGTTGTTGGTCAGAATGCCTGCAGAATTCAAAAGTTGAAGTAAGAATTGAATAAGTCTTTTGTTATGAAAGACTTGGGCTAAGAAGACAGATTCTTGGTATACAGATTATCTGTAACAAAAAGGCCAAGAAGTTGTGGTTATCACAAAAGAAGTACATTCAGAAAGTACTTCGTAGATTTAACATAGACAAATCTAAGGTTATTAGTACATCTTTAGATATGCACTTCAAATTGAGCACGAAACATTGTCCTTCCAGTGATAGTGAAAAGGAAGATATGAAAAAAGTTCTTTATGTTTCTGCCATTGGTAGTTTGATGTATGTAGTGGTGTGTACAAGAAGAGATATTTCTCGTGCTGTTATTTTTAGCAATTTTCTTTCTAATCCAGGAAGAGAGCATTGGAATGTTGTAAAGTGGATTATGAGATATGTTTGTGGCACTTCTAATCTGAGTTTGTGTTTTGGAACAGGAAAGCCTATTATCTATGGTTACACTGACTTAGATATGGCTGGTGATGTTGATACTCGTAAGTCTACTTCAGGCTACTTGACTACTTTCGTAGGGGAAGCCGTGTCTTGGCAATCTAGGTTGCAAAAATGTGTTGCTCTATCGACTATAGAAGTTGTTCTTATTGCTGTTATTGAAGCTTGTAAAGAGTTGCTCTGGATGAAAAGCTTTTTTGGGGAGTTTGATTGTGCTCAGGAGAAGTATATGCTCTATTGTAACAGTCAAAGTGCTATTCACATTGGAAAGAATTCTACATTTCATGATCGGTCTAAACACATTGATGTGAGATGCTATTGAATTTGAGATGTATTGGATTTTGCTTGAACTTGAGAAGATTCATATGAATGATAATGATTCCAACATGATGAATAAAAATTTTCCAAGAGGGAAGTTTGAACAATGTTGCATGATCGTCGGGATGGCAGTCTTCTCCACATAGTCGGGAGGAAGTTTTAGTTCATTATGGGAGTCTAATAGTGTAATCGACATAAACCACCATGTGAGCACATGGAGTCTGATCTCGACCCAATCAGCTAAGCCATCTCATACATTTCCGGTTATGAGACATATGTATATATTTCATGTTGTTCCAAAACTAGACTTTACCAGGGGCATAAAGAAAGAGTCGCATGTAACACCTTGGAATTTTTTTTCGCCAAGATTCGAACTGTTCTTATTGTGCGTGTAGGATTGAACTCGATGACTTGTAATTTTATATATGCATTAATATCAATTACTAAGTATTTGAAGAGTACAATATGTGGTTTAGGGTCATAAGGGATCTCTAACACCAAGTCGAGTCCAAAGAATGTTTATCGGCTACGTTTCCGAATGAGTCCATATAAGGGTCAACTTCAAACGACTATATCTCCTAGAATATAATGAATTGGGTGTCCTAAGACCTATCCAATTAATGGTATTTGAATCTTCTTTTCAACGCCATAAGGATTGTATTTGTTTGAGTTCGGAGTCAAAAGTTATGACCATTTTACTATAGACTATAACTACAGAAATTTTAGGACTGGGGCTACAGTGGCGCTCGGCGCCACAATAGCGCCAGAAACTAGTCTATGTAGTTTAGCCCTTGGAGCAGCGCGTCACTATAGCGTCTGCAGGGTTTTTGGCCCATTTTTTAGATTTTTGATGAGGGGCAACTTGGACATTTTCCCTAAATATATATACACTATCTTGGAACGTTTTGGGATCAATTTTTCAGTCTTCTCACCTCCAAAAAACCCTAATCTTCATCCTCTTCTATCTCAAATCATCTCCAACAAAAATTTCTCACAAAAGCTCAAGGATTCAAGCTTCCCATTGAAGACATAATATCAAGGTTTCTTCAAAATCTACTCTAAGGTATGTAAGGCTAACCTAAAATATGGATTGAGTTCTTCCATATGCCCCATAGATGTGTTGGATGGAAGTTGTGAAAGGCTTGAACCTTCTATGAAGGTTTTCTTGAACTTTTCCTAAACTATAGAATATTTATATATACAATTAATTGATTGATGATTTTCATGACTTGAATTATTGAATAATTATCTTTCATATTTATTTCATAAACCGTAGCTACATATTGACTACAAATGAATTTTTGTCTATAAATTCATATGTATTGATGGTGTTCTTTAGTTGAGCTTTGTTGAGAGTATGGATTCATGTATTCATTCACATAAACCCAAGATGAGATTTATTTTTTTCATAATTGTCTTGAGGTTAAAATTGATGGTTTTTGCATATATGTATTGATTGAAATGAAAAGAATAAATTGGGATAGTTATGAATGTGAATGGCATAAAAAGGAACGAAACCTTGGTAGAGCTAAAATGTCCTTTTGTCTCTATAAATTAAACATAGAATTAAATAAGGATTTTGGAGTTTCTTGAAGTTCTTGTGCGTAGAAGTTTTTGAGAATGAGAGCATTTAATGATGAAAACAATTTTTCTACATGTTTAAGGCCATTTAGATAACTCCCCAAAGGTTTTAGGATTAAAATACCCTCTTAAAAACTCAAAATAGGCAGAATTTGTCGCTCTGCCGTCATCTCAGTGACGGCTCATCGCTTGGGTGATGGGCCATCGCCCAGACCGTCATAATTGACCCAAAAAAGGGGAATTCTACCTAAGTGTGACGGCCAAGTCTGATGAGCCATCACAGGTCTGACGGGCAGTCACTTTTCCCTTCAGACGCTAACAACTTATAGCATCACTAGTAAAATGGTCATAAATTTTTTACTCTGAACTCGAATTGATGCAAACTTGGTGGCGTTGAAAATAAGACTCAAAGAACTTTAATTTAATAGGTTGTATGCCACTAAATCCTTATAGTTTGAGAGATATAGTCGTTTGAAGTTGACCCTTATATAAACTCATGCGAAAACTTAGTCGGTAATAAAGCTTTGCACTTGACTTGGTGTTAGAGGTTTATTATGAGCCTAAACCACATGCAATACGCTTCTCACACTTAGGAATGGACCTTAAAATATATGAAAAAGTAGTATATCACCCAACCCAAGTTGGTAATCTTATGACAAATGGTTCGAATCCTAAGATTAGAGTTGCGAGGTGTTACAATTATAAGGGCCACTAGTTAGACCAGGATTGACTCCTTAGTTCTATATGGACATTAGCTTAGTGGTACCACATTAGCTTAGATCAGCCTTTATACCCCGACAAGGTATATAAGGCCATTCTCGATGGGAATTGTATATCGAACTCCATGTTAGCTCACATCGTTATATGTCGGTTATTAGTAGCTTCCACATTCTAATCACAGATATCGCATGACCTTGTAATCATCCTTTTCAGTTTAGTGATTATGAATGAATGTGTCTACTACTTGGTCATTGCATTAGTTTATATTATTTCAGTTCAGTATTTCAGTTTCAGCATGTTCAGTTTAACAGTTTTATCATGTATATTTTGTATACTTGGTACATTCAAAATATTGATCACATACTCTCATACTATATTATTTTATAATATAAGTTCAGACACTCCCATAGTGAGCTTTGTATGGGAAATCTGAATTAGTAGGCTAGAATTTTGGACACCGAATGATTAAACAAAAAGCAGGACTAATGTTTCTTTTATGTAAGAAGCCCAATAACATTTTGCTTAATAATCAATTTCAAAAATTAATTTAATTTTGTATCAACGAAAATTAATAAATTCAATGTCTAAAATTGTAATAATTATAAGATTATCATACTCCATTTATTTATCAAAATCTGTAAAAATTTAACAAAGGCTAGCCCAAAAGTGATTGGTCCAATAAGCTAAACGAAAAATAAATTACATAAGTGACCTAAATCAAGAAATAAAAACATCAACCCTACAAAATAGGGTTTCCTAATCCATATCTCCGACTCTTTCTCTCTTACAACTTCCTCCTTAGCGCCGCAGGGATGAACCACTTGTCTCTTCCAAACTCAGGTATTTGTTTGCTCATACTCTGGGTGATTAATCTATGTCCTCATCGTGAAGCTGGAAGAAAATGATTCAACTTCCCGAAGTAAGTGAGGTTCGCTTTCTTTGTCTTTCATTTCAACTTTTGGGAGCTGATGATTCTTGTCTTGTAGGTGAGTAATATGGTAGGGATCTTTTGATGGGACTTGTGAGTGGGTAGAACCCTAACCAGCTTTGAAGATGTCTTTTGATGAGTATTACAATTTTACCGCCTCCTTTTTTTTGTTTTTAATTATTTTCTCCCCTTTAAACCAAAATCTTATATGAATAAGAAATTATTGTCTTTTTTTTTTGGCTTCAATCAAAATCATCGTTTTGCCCAAAATTGTTGCTTGACTCAAAAGAAAATTGACTACTTTGATATCCCTAGCCTGAATAGTAGCAGAAAATGGTAGAATCGCTTGTTTCAAATAACAAATCTTTCTTATCCAGGGTTTTTAATTCAATTATTTGTTCAATCTTCAATGGGATTCTTTGAGGATTTTTGTTTGTGCAAAATTTTGAAACAATTTAGGGAAAGAATTGATTTTGTAAAGAAAATTTATTTTCGTCACTTCTTCCTTTCTCATTCCCCCACTTATGTTTTAATGTTAAAATTTAGATTTTGATCTATTATGATTTGTATCAAGCTCTTAAACTCTGTTGCGCTTTTCTGAAAATATTGTAAAGGACATTGCATTTACAAGATCCAACAAGGTAAATATAGTGTAACTATTCTCTAAAAATAATGTCAGGGACATCTATCTAGATTCTATGAATTTTTTATTTTGTTGAGTAGGTAACACCATTGGTATAAGTTGTGTGTTAGCTTTTTGGGTAATGTTTTAGAAATCACGACTATAGAATTTATCACAATCGAGATCTTCTTCCTTTCTTGCCTTGAGAAATCTACTTCTTTACATTGAACGTACTTTTTCCATGTCCCTCTTGTGTGAATCTTGTCACGCCCCGGAAAGGTACCCTAGGTGCGACCAGCACTCGAAAGCCATTTCTGGCCTTCAAGCGAACCACCTGGTCCAGTCACGCTTTCAGTCGTTCACATTCTCTCAGCGGAAGACTCAATCATAGGCATACTATTCATATTTTAGGGGTCGAATTCCAAATACTATCAAATCAACAAACAACTATAATAAAACTATTCAAAATAACAATCCAACATTCCCACACTCTGGTCTATGAATCCTCTATCAACAATCAAGGAGGTTCCAATGACAAGCCCATGGCTACCAACCATCAAAATAAAGAAAACAAAATAAAGTTGTAAAGAAGATCTCGGCATCCTCCGAAAACTAGAAGGACTCACCAACTAGTTGGGAGTGAGTAGATCTTCAATGGTTCGCCGGTTGATGATCTCTAGTACCTGTCTCTGCATCATGAAATGATGCAGGACAAATGGCATCAGCACATGGAATGTACGAGTATGTAAAATGGCCGAATGAAACATCATCAGAAAAGGATCAAACCAACTCGAAAATCTCAACTCAGAAAGAAGGAACAACTCACTCAAGTGTCCTAAGTCTAACAAGAATATGGTTTAGATGGGGCCAACTCACATGCCATTCAACTCAATCCGACTCAAAGTACTATCAAGACCTATATGAGATTTTCTCTTATTCGACAACCATCACTTATGAGCCAGTGATAGTACAACAGGCCGACGTTGTTGCCACGTTCGTTCATACCTTGCCAGGGCATGAATGAGTCAACCAATCATGGATTCCATCGATCATTCAAGTCCTATCATTTCAGGACAATAAAATGGGAAATATCCGACTTTAATGGTTCGATCCCATAGGAAGCATCCGACTTTAATGGTTCCATCCCTCCCTACGTTGGTAGCTTAGTTTATGGGGTTCGAGTATGGACAATACTCTTACCCAATTCGGTGCTCAATACTCCTCCCATGACTCCATGCTCATAAAACTCCATCCAATCAACTCAACAAGTCATTACGGCTAGTCTCATTTATAACCTTGCAACCTCATCAACTCTATCCTCAATTCAACTCAATCAAGTGTAACTTAGATATGCATTTATAACAACCTACCAACATATTCAACCATTCCTCTTCTCATTTATCACATCCTTAGGACTCATCACAACTCTAAGGTTTTAAATCAACAATTCAAGATGAATAACACATTTAAGAAAATTAACATATTTAACATAATCACATGGTTAAGAAAATCAACAAGTATGTTAACAACTCATCTCCATCGACTCATGCTAACATGAAGATTTTAGAAATTTCTTAGCTCAACAACATCAACATAATAAGAATCAAATTAATAGATGAAAAGACTCATTTGTACATAGGCCTATCAAGAAACTCCATTCTTATGAACATTTAACCTCAAGGAAAGTATATGGCACATGGGTGAACTCAACCCATGCTTTGAGTAGCCTTACATACCTTAGAGTAGATTTTGAAAAAACCTTGTTGTTGGGTCTTCAATGGGAAACTTGAAATCTTGAAGCTCTTGAAGGCACTCTTTGTTGGAGAAGGATTTGGAGAAGAAGAGAGGGAAATGTTAGGGCTTTTAAAGAGAGAGAGAGGGACTGAAAATGGTCCTAAAAACATCTCAAGGCAGATACATATATAATTTGGGAAAATTCTCAATTTGCCCTTTCTCCAAAAATCTGAAAAATAGGCTAAAATCGCTCCTAGCGCGATAGTGGCGCATCGCGCCACTGTGGCGCCAAGTCGAATAGGCTTAAAACCTGCACATCTGCTAGTGGCGCGTCTCGCCAAGGAACAAACTACTGAGGCTATTTTATGACGCGATAGTGGCGCATCGCGCCCTTATAGCACCAAGCCTAAGTCTTCTGGGTTCTGGAAAATAGGCTCGAAAACCCTATACATCTCATAGTGGTATGCTGTGCCAGGGGCCAAACTAATGAGGCTTGTTCCTGGCGCGATAGTGGCGCATCGCGCCACTGTGGCGTCAAGCCCAGATTTCCAGCAGTTGCAACCCAGGCCTGAAATTCCTGCCGTGCTAGTTCGTCTTAGGATAATCATAACTTTTGACTTCAAACTCCAAAAATTACAAGCTTGGTGGCGTTGGAAAGAAGACTCGAAGACCTTTGATTTAATAGGTCATAGGCCACCCAGATCATCGTCTTTCAAAAGATAGGGTTGTTAGAAGTCGACCCCTTATACGAACTCATTCTAAAACTTAGCCATGACGAATTCTCAGACTTAGCTTGGTCCTAGGGGTCCTTTGTGACCCCATATCAGTTCTAACACTCTTCAATTACTCAATAACTCATCTTAACTCATGCATATATGTCACAATAGTCGAGTTCGATCCTACACGTATACAAGAAAGGTCTGAATCCTAACAAAGAATTTTGGGGGGTGTTACATTATCTTCCCCTTGGGATCATTCATCCTCGAATGACGAGTAACTAAAGATAAACTCGGGGTACAAATCATAATCAGAAATCAATCATTCAGCCAATCAAATTCCCAAATAAATTATTATCCAAACTCAAAATGCGCAAACGAATTCAAGTCAAGAAAATGGACATTACCTTCAACATTCTCACCGGTAGGCATGAATAGATGGGGATATTTAGATTTCATGTCTTCCTCCGATTCCCATGTGGCTTCCTCAACAAATTAATTTCTCCACAGGACTTTGACTGAGGCGATCTCTTTGTTCCTCAATTTGCGAATTTGGCAATCAAGAATCTGGATCGGAACCTCTTCATAGGACAAGTTATCCTTAACTCATATGCTATCAATGGGGACTACCAATGAGGGATAGCCCAAGTACTTCTTCAACATCAAAACATGGAATACTGGATGAATAGAGGCTAGCTCTGAGGGTAACTCCAACTCATAAGCGACACTCCCAATCCGCCTTGAAATCTGGTAAGGACCAATATATCGAGGACTAAGCTTCCCCTTCCTTCCAAACCTCATGACGCCCTTCATGGGTAACACTTTCAAGTATACCCAATCACTTACCTCAAACTCTAAGTCTCTCCTCCTCACATCGGTGTAAGATTTTGGGCGGTTTTGGGCTGTCTTTAGCCTATCTTGAATAACTCTCACCTTTTCCATGGCTTGGTGAACAAAATCGGGCCCAATCAACTCAACTTCACCAACTTCAAACCATCCAATTGGCGATCTACACCTCCTCCCATACAAAGGTTCATAAAGAGCCATTTGAATGCTTGCATGATAGCTATTATTATATGCAAACTCTATGAGAGGTAAGTGATCATCCCAATTCCCTTTGAATTCAAGCACACATGCCTTCAACATATCCTCCAATGTCTAGATGGTGCGCTCTGCTTGGCCATCTATCTGGGGATGAAAGGCCGTACTCAAGTTCACCTTCGAACCCAGTCCCTTCTGAAAGGATTTCAAAAATTGGAAACTGAATTGAGCTCCTCTGTCTGAGATGATAGACAAGGAAACCCCATGCAATCTGACTATCTCCTAAATGTATAATTTTGCATAATCTTCTGCGGTGTCAGTAGTCTTAACTGCCAAGAAATGAGCTGATTTCGGCATTCTATCCACAATCACCTAAATGGAATCATGTTGCTTTCGGGACCTCGGTAAACATGTAATAAAGTCCATGTTGAACATCTCCCACTTCTATTCTGGAATTTCTATATTTTAAGCTAAACCACATGGCCTTTAATGCTCAACCTTCACCTGTTGGCAATTCGGGCACTTAGAAACAAATTCCGCAATATCTCTCTTCATCCCACTCCACCAATAGATTTCCCTCAAGTCATGATACATTTTTGTAGAGCCAGAATGAATAGAGTATCTGGAATTATACACTTTGGCCATAATTCTCTCTCGAACATCATCGACATTGGGTACACACAACCTATTTTGGTACTTTAACATACCATCTCCCCCTTTGGTAAAAACCATCACCTCTTGTTTGTGAATAACTTCCTTCAATTAGAGAAGGATGGGATGCTGATCTTGTTTCTCCTTTACCTCTGCCATAAGTGAGGATGCAGACCCATCCTGAACATTAACTCCACCTTTATTGTTCTCTTCAAGACAAACCCCCAATTGAGCTAATCTATGTACCTCCTTCACTAATTCCTTCTTTCCCTCCTCTATATGGGCAGTACTACCCATAAACAACCTGCTAAGAGCATCAGCAACAATATTAGCTATACCTGGGTGGTAGAGGATGCTCATATCATAGTCCTTGAGTAGCTCGAGCCATCTCCTTTATCTCAGGTTGAGTTTCTTCTGGCTGAAGACGTATTGTAAACTCTTGTGATCGGTGAACACATCAACATGCACTCCATACAAGTAATGGCGCCAAAGTTTAAGCGCAAATACCACAGCTGCCAGCTCGAGGTCATGAGGTGGGTAATTCCTCTCATGAACCTTAAGTTATCTTGAAGCATAGGCTATCACCTTCCCCCTGTATCAACACACATCACAAATCGACTCTAGATGCATCACAATAGATCATAAAACCCTCTGTTCCATTGGGAAAAGTTAGAATAGGAGCAGTAGTTAGCTTGGTCTTCAGTTTCTGGAAACTCTCCTCACAAGCATCGGACCATTGGAACTTAGCCTTCTTTTGGGTCAGCTTGGTCAATGGCGATGATATGGATGAGAATCCCTATACAAACCTTTAATAATAGCCGGCTAAACCCAAGAAGATTCTTATCTCTGTCGGGGAAGTGGGTCTGGGCCATTTTTTCACTACCTCAATCTTCTGAGCATCAACCTGAATAACATCTCCAGATACAATGTGGCCTAGAAAGGCCACTGATGCAAGCCAAAATTCACATTTTGAGAACTTTGCATACAATACCTGGTCTTTCAAAGTTTGCAAGACGACTCTAAGATAACGGGCGTGCTCCTTCTCATTCTTGGAGTAAACCAAAATATCATCTATGAATACAATCACAAACATATCAAGATATGGTTTAAATACTTGGTTCATGAGGTCCATAAAAGTTGCGGGGGCATTTATCAACCCAAAGGACATGACCAAAAATTCAAAGTAGCCATAACGAGTCCAAAACGCTGTCTTTGGGATATCACACTCCCTCACATTCAACTGATGGTAGCCCAATCTTAGGTCTATCTTTGAGAAACAGGTGGCACCCTAAAGTTGGTCAAATAAATCATCTATTCTAGGGAGAGGGTATTTGTTCTTTATGGTGACCTTGTTTAGCTGCTTGTAATCGATGCACATTCTAAGGGACCCATCTTTTTCGCACGAATAGGATGGGAGCACCCCATTGTGAGACGTTCGGCCTAATGAATCCCTTATCTAACAAGTCCTTCAAATGTTCCTTCAACTTTTTCAACTCAGCCGGGGCCAACCTATATGGAGGGATTGAGATAGGCTGGGTATTTGGAAGAACATCAATCCCAAAGACAATCTCCCTATTCGGAGGGACTCTAGGCAGATCTTCAGGAGAGACTTCAGGAAACTTATTGACAATCGGAACTGACTCGAGGGATGGAGACTCAACATCGTCATCTTTCACTCAGACAATGTGATAAATACACCCTTTTGAGATTAACTTCTTGTCCCTAAGGTATGAAATAAACTTACCCTTAGGCACGACAAGACTATCCTTCCACTCTATGACAGCCTCATTCAGGAATTTGAACTTGACAATTTGAGTCCTACAATCAATAGAAGCATAACAGACATAAAGCCAATCTATGCCAAGGATCACATCAAAATCAACCATGTCTAACTTAACTAAGTTAGCCAAGGTATCCCTGAGATGAATTGACATAGTGCAACCTCTATAGACTTTCTCAGCTAAGACAGAATCACCGACATGAGTGGCTATGCAGAAAGGCTCACGAAGACATTCAAGAATTTTATTGAATTTACTTGCCATGTAAGGAGTCACAAAAGATAGTGTGGCACCCGGATCCATCAAAACATAACAGTCAAGAGAAGAGACTCGTATCATACCCGTCACAACGTTTGGAGAGTTCTCCTAATCTTGGCGACTACCCATGGCATATAGGCGGTTTGTGCCTCCGCCTATACCTGAAGTAGTGCCCCTCTGATTACCTCTAGCCGATGGCGCAGTGGTAGAATACTGGTCTATGTTTCCCCTGTTGGACACTCCCTCTGAAAATGGTCCATTTGGCCATATTTATAACAACTACCCCTTCCCGCTTTGCACTCTCCCAAGTGGAGCTTACCGCACTTGCCGCACGGTGGCTTCTCTCTCAAACCTTGACCCATACTAGCCTGGGATTGAGAACCCTAGGGCCTGACATTCTGATGACTCTTTCCCTGCCGATCATACTTGTTCTGTGGCATAGGTGCACTTGCAGTCGATGAGGCATAACTGGAAGGCCTTTTCTGGAAGAAGGACCTGTTGCTCTTGTTCTGCCTCTGTTTATTCTCATGTCCCGCTGATTTTGCCTTCTTGCTCAGATGCTCCTCACTGTCTTTCCTCTTCTCATCCTCCACCTATTGAGCATACACCATTAATCTTGAAATATCCATGTTGGAGATTAATAATGCTGCTTTGCACTCTTTCTTCACATGTCTTCTTAATCCGGAGACAAACTTTCTCATCTTCGACCTCATATATGGGATCATTTCTGGAGTATATCTGGATAGTTGGATGAACTTCAGACCGTACTCCTTAATTGTCATACCTTCTTGTTTTAGATTCACAAACTCCTCCACTTTTGCTTCCCTCAATTCTCTGGGAAAGAAGTAGTCGAGGAAGGCTCCCTCAAATTCATCCCACATAGCAGGTTCAGCATCCTCACCTCTACCTTGTTCCCATTGGTTAAACCAAATGTTTGCCACATCCTTGAGCTGATAAGACACCAACTCAACCCCCTCGATCTCCATAGCATGCATAGCTTTCAAGATTCTCCATATCTCATCAATAAATTTTTAGGGATATTCATCAACCTTAGACCCAGTGAAAGCCGGCGGATTCATTCTCAGAAAGTCTCTAATTCTGGTGGCAGCAGACGGCTCTTGGGAACTAGAGCTAAGAGTTGGAAAACTTTGGTTACCATTTCGGGCAGCCACTAATTGAGTGAGCATAGCAATCATCCCTCAAAATTCTGCCTCTGAAGTAGGTGCAGGCGGAGTAGCAGGCACTTGAGGTGCCTCCGCATACCTTGCAGTTCGGCCTCTATCCCTGGATGGACATACTTCTGACTTTGGCATTTCTGCGTTTACATTTGGGAGACATTATCTGTAACGTATAAATGCACGAATTAGAAAGAAAGTTTTATAGAGTTTAACTCTATCACAGGAATTCAGAGTAGGAAAGAAGTGAAATAATTCTTAATGTCTTATAGCCTCCTGATTATAAGTGTGGTGCACAACATACCCATAAGCAAGACTCTACTAGACACAGCTTCATAGACTCCCTAGGACTCTTGAATTCTGTGCTCTGATACCATGTTTGTCATGCCCTGAGAGGGTACCCTAGGCGCGACCGGCACTCGAAAGCTATTTCTGGCCTTCAAGTGAACTACCTGGTCCAGTCACGCTTTCATTCGTTCACATTCTCTCAGAGGAAGACTCAATCATAGGCATACTATTCATATTTTTGGAGCCGAAGTCCAAACACTATCAAATCAACAAACAACTATAATAAAACTATTCAAAATAACAATCTAACATTCCCACACTCTGGTCTATGAAGCCTCTATCAACAATCTAGGAGGTCCTAATGACAAGCCCATGGCTACCAACCGTCAAAATAAAGAAAACAAAACAAAGCTGTAAAGAAGATCTCGGCATCCTCCGAAAACTAGGAGGACTCACCAACTAGCTGGGAGTAAGTAGATCTTCAATGGTGCACCGATTGATAATTTCTAGTACCTGTCTCTGCATCATGAAATGATGCAGGCCAAATGGCATCAGTACATGGAATGTACGAGTATGTAAAATGGCCGAATGAAACAACATCAGAAAAGGATCAAACTAACTCGAAATTCTCAACTCAAAAAGAAGGAAAAACTCACTCAAGTGTCCTAAGTCTAACAAGAATATGGTTTAAACGGGGCCAACTCATATGACATTCAACTCAATCCAACTCAGAGTACTATCAAGACCTATGTGGGAGTTTTTCTTATCCGACAACCATCACTTATGAGCCAGTGATAGTACAACAAGCCGACGTTGTTGCAACGTCCGTTCATACCTTTCCAGGGCATGAATAAGTCAACCAATCATGGATTCCATCGATCATTCAAGTCCTATCATTTCAGGACAATAAAATGGGAAATATCCGACTTTAACGGTTCGATCCCATAGGAAGCATCCGACTTTAACGGTTCCATCCCTCCCTACGTTGGTGGCTTAGTTTATGGGGTTCGAGTATGGACAATACTCTTACCCAATTCGGTGCTCAATACTCCTCCCATGACTCCATGCTCATAAAACTACATCCAATCAACTCAACAAGTCATCACGGCTAGTCTCATTTAGAACCTTGCAACCTCATCAACTCTATCCTCAATTCAACTCAATCAAGTGTAACTTAGATATGCATTTATAACAACCTACCAACATATTCAACCATTCCTCTTCTCATTTATCACATCCTTAGGACTCATCACAACTCCAAGGTTTTAAATCAACAATTCAAGATGAATAACACATTTAAGAAAATTGACATATTTAACATAATCACATGGTCAAGAAAATCAATAAGTATGTTAACAACTCATCTCCATCGACTCATGCTAACATGAAGATTTTAGAAATTTCTTAGCTTAACAACATCAACATAATAAGAATCAAATTAATAGATGACAAGACTCATTTGGACATAGGCCTATCAAGAAACTCCATTCTTATGAACATTTATCTCAAGGAAAGTATAGGGCACATGGGTGAACTCAACCCATGCTTTGAGTAGCCTTACATACCTTAGAGTAGATTTTGAAGAAACCTTATTGTTGGGTCTTCAATGGGAAACTTGAAATCTTGAAGCTCTTGAAGGCAATCTTTGTTGGAGAAGGATTTGGAGAAGAACAAGAAGAAGAACAAGAAGAAGAGAGGGAAATGTTAGGGCTTTTAGAAAGAGAGAGAGGGACTGAAATTGATCCCAAAAACGTCTCAAGGCAGATACATATATAATTTGGGAAAATTCTCAATTTGCCCTTTCTCCAAAAATCTGAAAAGCAGGCTAAAAACGCTCCTAGCGCGATAGTGGCGCATCGGACCACTACGGTGCAAAGTCGAATAGGCTTAAAACCTGTACATCTACAAGTGGTGCATCGCACCAAGGACCAAACTACTGAGGCTATTTTATGACGCGATAGTGGCGTGTCGCGCCCTTACAGCGCCAAGCTCAAGTCTTCTGGGTTCTGGAAAATAGGCTCGAAAACCCTGCACATCTCATAGTGGCACCCCCGCGCCAGGGGCCAAACTACTGAGGCTTGTTCCTGGCGTGATAGTGGCGCGTTGCGCCATAGTGGCTCCAAGCCCAGATTTCCAGCAGTTGCAACCCAGGCTCGAAATTCTTGTCGTGCTAGTTCGTCTTAGGATAGTCATAACTTTTGACTTCAAACTTTAAAAATTACAATCTAGGCGGCGTTGGAAATAAGACTCGAAGACCATTGATTTAATATATCATGGGCTACCCAGATCATCGTCTTTCAAAAGATAGGGTTGTTAGAAGTCGACCCCTTATATAAACTCATTCTAAAACTTAGCCACGATGAATTCTCAGACTTAGCTTGGTCCTAGGGGTCCTTTGTGACCCTACATCACCTCTAACACTCTTCAATTACTCAGGAACTCATCTTAACTCATGCATATATGTCACAATAGTCGAGTTCGATCCTACACGTATACAA
This sequence comes from Solanum dulcamara, assembly GCF_947179165.1. Classification (NCBI taxonomy): domain Eukaryota; kingdom Viridiplantae; phylum Streptophyta; class Magnoliopsida; order Solanales; family Solanaceae; genus Solanum; species Solanum dulcamara. The sequence goes on along the minus strand of NC_077238.1, from coordinate 75,437,810 downwards.
GAAGGGTCTGAATCCTAACGAAGAATTTTGGGGGGTGTTACAAATCTAGTAAACAATATCACTATCAAGTAATCTACCATGCCTTAACTTTGTAAAATAAGAATATAAATCATGTTCCAGACTTGACATTCAAATTATTTTAAGGAGAAATTACATAGTAAGGCTGTCACGACCCAACCCTGTAGGCCGCAACTGGGGTCCAACCTGGACCCTCTTATGCGTATTTATCAACTACACCTAAGTTGAACCGTGTGTAATGTGATACTATATACAAAAACCCCAATAGTTTAAAACTTTTTCATGTACATGTAGCCTCTTTCATTTGTTTCATATCACGAAAGGGCACGCGCGCCGACAAGGCTGCTATAAAAAAAACTTTCACAACATATCGAATAGGCAACATCAAAACTAACTCACAAACAACCCACATAAACATATGTCTACAGACCTCTAAGAATAGTAACAGCAACATGTGGCGGGACAAGACCCCCGTCGTACCCCTGAATGTACAAATATATACATTAAGTGACCAGCATCAAAATTTAGGCTCTAGAATAGTGAAATAGGGATGCAGGGGATAAGTATAACAATTAACAAATTATTGTACCTACACCTTAGGACATGTGATCCTATACACCATCATTAACTGTGCCCGACCCTCTAGTGAACTCGGTGTCATCATCATTACTTCATAATCACATATCATCGTATCATAATGCATTTCATTTTATCATATCATCTTATACGGTATCATACCATCGTATACGGTATCATTTTATCATGTATATCATCATATTATACCCGGTTCACTGCGGGGCTCAGGGTCACAATGTATTGCTTTAATCTCATATGCATGCCTACATAAAGTATCCGGCCCTTTAGTGAGGGACTCGGTGAATGAAGTGGTGTACGTCTATAGCGTACCATCATAATATACATATGTACCCGACCCTCTAAGGAGGGACTCGGTGTTCCTTCCTTATTTCACCACATATACTATCATATTACAGCCGGCCCGAGACTCGTTGAATAATCATATCGTCATAACATATAACATATATCACACCTCACATATGGCATCGTCTCCTCGTGCGTGGAACTATACACATCCCGCTCGGGACGCGGTGAAAGAAGTAGTAACACTGTGCACGATAACATATCCTGGCCCATCATGGGACTCGAGGAAGGATGGGTTACAGTATGCACGAGTAGAGTAGTGAGAAACCATATGCAACTAAGTCATTATCTAAGACTCGATGAAACAGTCAAGTGAACCGTCACCTGAAGACCGGGGGAGTAATTATACGAGGTATCCCTTTAGATGTCATTAGGGCTTACATCAGTTGGGGCCTCAAGAATCATAGACATGCATCAAAATAATGCCACATAATTTATGCAATTAGAAATATAGTCTATGCAATCAGAAACACAATTTATCTAGTCAAAGACTCAACTCATGCAATCAACGACATTTATCATTTCAGGGCCTCTAAAAAGATGAGCTGGTACCTCTACTTTCTATTCATTATATAGCAGGCTCGAGAATAGTAGTTTGACTACTTTCAGACTCTTAATGTTCAGGAGTGACTACAAGTCACGAGTTACAATCAGAGCTCATAAATGGAATTACCTCTAAACCTATATCATATACCATTTCACTTAAAGTTAAGCCATTCCAAAGGAAAGATGAAATAGGCTTTACATGTACTAGTTTTCATCACATAGAAGACAAAAGGGCAATGACTCAGCTATTGCAGAAGTTCTAATGCCAAGAAGTAAACAAGAGTCTCGACTCATACTCAGGGCTTTACGAATGGATTGAATCCCAAATATCGTATACATATCATTCATAACTTATATCTAAGACATGCCAAAAGAAAAGAAGAATAGTTCTACATATCTATTCCAAAAACACGCCAAAGGAAAGCTTCACATACCTTGTATGGACTTCTCTTAATCACGTTCACATCGTTGTCCTCGAAACCTATTTAACATGGAAGTAATGTAAGTATTAACAACCTTGGACTTTTCAGCAACTTAGACTACCCACGAGTATTCATAACATTCATCCCTTCGCTCGCCTTCTCGACTAGTTCCTTAACTAGTTAGGATGTTAACGAAAATCGGGCAGCACCTCCCCTATAATGTGCCCTATCCGAATTACCAACCATGTCCTTAAAACCTGCAGCCAACCAACAATGCAACCATAAGCCCATACATATACATATTACGACCAAAATTACATGATATAAACCCCCAACAATTCACTCGAAACTAAGATACCAAAACTAGAGTTTTTAATCTTTCTTTCGCGAATTCTTTAATTGCAAAGAGGAGGGTCATGTGGCTGAAACCAGCAGCTCCCACACCTCATTTAGATAACTTTTAGACCCTGCAACACGCCACAACACAACCAGAAGCATCCCCCCCCCCCCCCCCCCCGCGCACAACACCTTATTTCGACAACAACTTAACTATAGCGATTCTAAATTCATTTATTTCGAACGCCGAACTTTTCAAACCTTTTCCCCAACTTCCATCAGCCCCTAAGGTGTGTAATACACCCTAATTTAACGTCATAAACTTCAAATTAGAGGGGAAGAACTTACCTTTCCCGAAATTGGCTAGAACTCGCCAAAACCGCGCCTCGGAACTTTTTTTCAGCGTGCTGTAACGTCGTGGAAGCTTGCTGTCCGTTTTTTTGCTGCACCAAACTCTAATTTTATACTACTAATACTTCCATATCATCGTAGTATACGCTATATAATTAATTTACGGAACGAAATCGGGACTTACCTTATTTTTCTCCTAAGCCGTCGCAATTTTCTCTCCTTAGCTTTAGGGTTTTGTTTGTTCACGTTGCTGCTGGAAATTTTGGTAAACAAGCTGAAGTTTGAGATATATATCATTTATATGGGTGGTACCAAGGGGTGACACGTGTCATCCCCTAAGGATGACACGTGTCAAGCCATGATTGGCCACCGTTTCATGCTTCCAATTAGGGGCTGCCACATGGCAGCGGGGTCCACCTCCCCCAAGCAGCTGCATCACCTACTTGACCCTAAATAGGTGCATCACCTGCTTGCTTGAGGTGCTGCCACGTGTCTCTCCTCCATTGGCTGCCACGCGTCGGCTTTTTCCCTTCCTCGCGGGTTCGTAATCTCGTCTTACTTTAAGAGCTCATGTGATCCGCACTACGTAAGCTTGGTATATCCTTAAGAAACTTGAGTGTATAAGACTCTTAACTTAGTGTCTTACGTAGGTAAATCGAGTCCTACGACTCATTTCTTAGCCTCCAAATCTTTCCGGATTCTTATGACTCTATCTCCAACCTCCCTTCTCGCGAGGTATCACAATCTTCTTTCCTTAGAGTTGTTTGATAGTGTCGTAGCTTATCCGTCTCACATGATAGTGTCTATGGAACATAAGAAGACGTTCCGAGCTCAAGAGTGCGGGGTGTAACAAAGGCAAACAAAGGCTATGCTGCCTGTTTTGCTGAAGTTTTTGGTCCATTTTTTAATCCTGTTTTGCTGTAGTTTTTTTCCTGTGTGATGCAGTTTTATTGTTGTTTTGGTCCATTTTTGTTACTGTTTCGTGTCTAGTTTTTGTTTCATATTTGGTGAGTTTTTTGGTCCAGCTTTGGTGTAAAGTTTGTCCATAATTTTGTAGTTTTCGTTTTCCAATTTCGTTATTTTTTTCTCCATTTTTTGTGTACATAATTAAATTGATGTTTAACAATTGCAATCACAATTAATGGCAAGAAATCAGAAAAAACTTAAAGTCTCGCATGTCAATGGTAGCAAAGGTATGGAAAGAGAGATCGTCAAATAGTAAGTTTTTTAACCTTGAATTTTATTTTAGAAATTACTTTATTGTACTAAATAAAATGTATTGCATGTTACTTGTTTTTTACTCTACACTTAATTAACAATAGGGACAAAATTTGGGAAGGCATGTGTACCGATGTGAGGTTGTTTAGATAAATCAACTTATTAGTGTGTTTTATTTTCAAAAGTTTCTGTCATTTTCTCCTAAATTTACATCATCGGGCTCCTTTTTCTTAAAGAGGCCTACCTAACACTGCACTCTCACTATTTCTCCATGTAAACTGTTAAGTGAAAATCTCAGTTTAAATAAAAACATTTGATTTTCTAAACTCTCTCCTGTCTAAGAAAGAAAGAAATAGTTTTCATGCTTTCTAGGTTATTTCTCATCTCCATACCTTATATGTAAATGTTGTTGTTTCTAATGATATTTTATTTCCAAATCAATTCCTTGAATTGCGAGACCTTAGTTTTGTTCAACCAAAGATTTGAAATAGATTTTTTTTGTTCTATAAGAATCTTTAGATTCAAGAGGTACATGTGATTGTGGTACAAGAATATAGGGCTCTGTATAGTATGGGTTGATAATAGATTGAATCCACTTGAATGTTGAACACCACTTATATTCGAAAAAGAAGGATATTTTTTTCCTCACGATTTTATAAGAACAATCGAATGGGTTAATAATCCAAATCTGACTATTCCGGAGTTACAAAATTGATCTTGAAGTATTCTGCTTTTGATTATAAATTCATACGGTTGTTCCTATAAAATCAAGGAGAAAAATGAATCATTCTTTGCCGAGTACAAGTGTTGCACCACATCCAACTGGATTTAATCTATTACCAACCCAAACTACAATGGGCCCTATATTCTTGTACTATAATCACATGTGCCTCTTGCATCAAAACATTCAATAGAACCAAACAAAATCTTATTTCAAATTTTTGATTGGACGAAACTAAAGTCTCGTCGTCGTCGAAGAATTGATTTGGGAATAAAGTATCATTAGCAGCAACAATACCTGCATATAAAGTTACGGAGATAAGAAATAGCCAAGAAAGCATGGCAGCCATTTCTTTTCTTACCTAGATAGGAGAGAGTTTAGTAAATCGAATACAATTTTTCAAGTTAAAATTTTGCTTAGGCTTTTATATAAAAATGGTTGTTGTTGAGTAATTAATTGTTCATTAGAATCGTTCGAGGTTCCATTCTAATATAACACATGTATACTTTAAATTTACCATGAAGCATGCCTCCTTAAATCTTGGTTTGATTATTTTATTTCAAAACTGATTGTCCTTTTTCTTCTAATGTAAATTGATCCAGAAACCCATGTATGTTTGATATAAGATATAAATATGTTTGAGGATTAAAGGAAGTTTGGTTAACAGTTTTCGATCTAAAGATTGTTGCGAAAGGCAAGCACAAACAAAGGTGCACGACAGGCAATAACGAAAGAAAAACCAAAACTAAACTTTCCCTTCAACTTGAACCAATACAAAACAAAAAAACTCAATAGCAAACACCATTTTTGGCAGCAAGTATATCAACTAAACCAAACAAGACAAAGCAAGAATAAATCAACAAAACGAGGAACCAAGATTTATGTGGAAACCTCTTCGGTGTGAAAAGTAAAAACCACAAGGACAAAGATCTGCTATAATCAACAAGAGTTACAAATGTGCTCTCCAAAATGGCCGCCAAAGAAGTGCCAAACAATGAGCAACAACAACGACAAGATATAACAAAGAGCTAGAGAAGTAAAAGGAGTAAAAATATCAAATACTATTCACAAGATAAAATCTGGAGCAACAAGACTCTAAATCCACCTCTTTTAGTTTTCAATCGAATATTAAGTTGAAAGAAACAAGCTATCCAAAAATAAGCTCAACCGGACAAGGAACAAAGCGGAAATCACAATTTGAAAATGGTTGTTAAGGCTCGTGCAAAAATTTGTGCTCTCACGCTTCTCTCTATTGTTGTTGTTAATATCTCTTGTGAATAATAAAAATAAGACCTAAAAGAAATATTACATATGCATCATAGTATTTGAATTATTGGAAAAAGTGGGATGGTCTAATTGGGTTTATATTTATCCACATATGAGGGAAAAAGACTCGAATACAATCGTTGTTTGGTTTTTGGGTCTTTTTCCCTTCATATGTGGATAAATATAAGCCCAATTTAGATCAGTCCACTAGACCATAAGCCCAATACTATGGTGCACATGTAAGACTTCTTTTAGGTCTTATTTTTCAATTATTCAGAAGAGCGATTAGCAGCCATAATAGAGAGAAAAGTGTGAGACTGCACATTTTCGCACAAACACTAGCAACTACTTTCAAATCGCAATTTCCACTCTGTTCTTTGTTCGATTGTGCTAATTTTTAGAAAGCTTGTTCCTTTTAACTTAATCTTTGATTAAGAACTAACAAAGATGGATTTGAAGTTCTATATCTCCTAATTTTAACTCGTGAACAGTATGTGCATTTTGGTAATTTTACTCATTTTACTTCTCTAGCTCTTGGTGTTATCTTGGAGTTGTTGTTGCCCATTGTTTGGCACTTTTTTGGTGGTCATTTTGGAGAACACATCTGTAATTCTTGTTTATTAATGTGGAGATTGGTCCTGTGGTTTTTACTTTTCACAACGAAGAGGTTTTCCACATAAATCTTGGTGTCTCGTGTTGTTGATTTATTCTTTCTTTGTCTTTTTTGGTTTGGTTGATATACTTGTTGCCCAAAACAGTGTTTGTTCTTGAATTTGTTTATCTCCTCTTGGTTCAAATAGAATGAAAAGTTTAGATTTGAGTTTTTTGTTTTGCTATTGCTCTGTCGCGCATCTTTGTTTATGCTTGTCTTTTCCAACAAAGTGGTATCAGTGCGTTAGTTGTTGTTGATCGTCTATTTAAATGATGGAGTCAAATATGAGCAAGATTGTGTATTTAAATGGTAGTAATTATCATATTTGAAAGAGCAAGATGAAATATCTTCTATTTGTCAAGAAAATGCATTTACCTATGTTTGCTTCTAATGACCTGAGTCTCTGAATGATGAGGATTGAGAATTTGAGAACCTAAAGATTTGTTTCTCTATCATACAATGAATTGTTAGAAATCACATTGTGAATAAGACATAAGCTAGAAGTTTTTGGGATAAGCTTAAGACACTTTATGCTTTGAAGACTTGGAATAACAAGTTACTCTTACTGAAACAATTAATGAATATCACATATAAAGTTTGATGAAGAAATACAAGAAATCTGGTGCTCGCCAGTAGAAGTTTACTAAAGGTTCAATGATTATGGCTCGAGGTGACTAGTTGTCTAACTTATATATTTCAGGGCTCCATTACTAGAGGCTTAGTAAACTTGGTGGAGAATGATACTTTAACAGAGTTATGGCATGGAAGAGTGAGTCATATAAGCATGAAGGGGATTGATAATTTGGATAAGAAAGATTTGCTTTATGGAGTGAAACAAGCAAAGCTAAAGAAATATATTCATTGCTTAGCCGGTAAATAGAAAAGATTTCTCTTTAGAGTCGTAAACCTTTAAGAAATCTTCATTTATTGTAGTTGGTACATTAAGATCTGTGTGTTCCTTTTAAAGTAAGGTCTCATAGTGGTGTACTTTACTTTGTGACTTTTATTAATGATCACTCTTGAAAACTTTGAGTATTTTCTTTGAATTCAAAGGATTAAGTACTTGATGTGTTCAAGAATTTTCAGGCCTTGGTTGAGAGACAGACTGGGAAGAAACATAAATATATTCGCTCAGATAATGGTGGTGAGTATATTGGTCCTTTTGATAAATATTGTAGAGAGCAGGGTATTCAACATCAAAAAACTCCTCAGCTAAATTGTTTAGCAGGGAGGATGAACAAAATTCTAGTTGGGAGGGTCAAATGTTTGCTTTCAAATGCTAAGATACCAAATTCCTTTTGGGGAGAAGCACTTAATATTATTGCATATGTTATCAATTTATCTCCCACTGTTGCTTTGAATAGTGAAGTCCCTGACAGAGTTTGGTCTGGTAAGAATATTTTTATGATCATCTTAAAGTATTTGGCCTTTGTGCATGTTCCTAAGAATGAGAGGTCAAAGTTGGATGTTAAATTTAGGCAGTGTATCTTTGTTGGTTATGATCAAGATGAATTTGGCTATCGTTTCTTTGATCCAGTTGAGAAGAAACTTGTTAGAAGCCGTTATGTTATGTTCTTTGAATACTAAGTATAATTGAAGATCTTGAAAAAGCTGAGAAAGTTGATTCTTGGAGTAGTGAGAGCTTAGTTGATGTTGATCTAGTTCCTTTGACTATTGCACCTGAAGAAAATCTTCAAAATGATGAAAATCAAGCTGATAATGAAGATAGTGATTATATTCAGAATGACCAGTATGATATTGATACTCTAACGCAAGATGATGTGGTTGGTCAGCAACCAATTATTATTGATTCTCTAGAGAGCTCTCTTAGAAGATCTATGAGATAGAAAATAACTTCATCTCGTTATTCTCCCAATGAGTATGTACTCTTGACTGTGGGGGGAGAATCATAGAGTCTTGACGAGGCCATGAAAAGTTAAGAAAAGAAAGGTAGTTTGATGTTATGGAAATTGAAATCAACTCTCTACATGATAATCATACATTTGATTTGGTTAAGCTATCTAAAGACAGAAAAGCTTTTAAAAATAGGTGAGTTTTCAAGGTGAAACATGAAGATGGCAACCCAGTTCCATGGTATAAGGCTAGATTAGTTGTGAAAGGATTTAATCAGAAAAAGGGAGCAGATTTTGATGAGACATTCTCTCCAAATGTGAAGATGTCATCCATTCATGTAGTTATAGGCTTGGCTGCAAGTTTAGATTTAGAGGTTGCGCAAATGGATGTTAAAACTGTTTTTCTTCATAATGACTTAGATGAAGAAATTTATATGGAGCAACTAGAAGGTTTTCAAGTCAAGAAAAAGAGAATTATGTTTGCAAATTGAAGAAGAGCTTGTATGATCTAAAATAAGCTCCCAAGCAGTTGTACGGGATGTTTGGTTCTTTTATGAGTCAGCATGGCTTCAGAAAGACTTCTTCAAACCATTGTGTTTTTGTGTGAAAATTCTCTAATAGTGACTTTATTATTATTTTTCATTATGTTGATGACATGCTTGTTGTTGGTCAGAATGCCTGCAGGATTCGAAAGTTGAAGTAAGAATTGAATAAGTCCTTGGTTATGAAAGACTTGGGGTTAGGAAGGAAGATTCTTGTCATGCAGATTATCTGTAACAAAAAGGCCAAGAAGTTGTGGTTATCACAAAAGAAGTACATTCAGAAAGTACTTCGTAGATTTAACATAGACAAAGCTAAGGTTATCAGTACATCTTTAGATATGCACTTCAAATTGAGCACGAAACATTGTCCTTCCAGTGATAGTGCAAAGGAAGATATGAAAAACGTTCTTTATATTTCCGCCATTGGTAGTTTGATGTATGCAGTGGTGTGTAAAAGAAGAGATATTTCTCGTGTTGTTATTTTTAGCAATTTTCTTTCTAATCCAGGAAGAGAGCATTGGAATGTTGTAAAGTGGATTATGAGATATCTTTGTGGCACTTCTAATCTGAGTTTGTGTTATGGAACAGGAAAGCCAATTATCTATGGTTACATTGACTTAGATATGGCTGGTGATGTTGATACTCGTAAGTCTACTTCAGGCTACTTGACAACTTTTGCAGGGGAAGCCGTGTCTTGGCAATCTAGGTTGCAAAAATGTGTTGCTCTATCTACTATAGAAGCTGATCTTATTGTTGTTATTGAAGCTTATAAAGAGTTGCTCTGGATGAAAAGCTTTTTTGGGGAGTTTGATTGTGCTCAGGAGAAGTATATGCTCTATTGTAACAGTCAAAGTGCTATTCACATTGGAAAGAATTCTACATTTCATGATCGGTCTAAACATATTGATGTGAGATGCTATTGAATTTGAGATGTGTTGGATTTTGCTTGAACTTGAGAAGATTCATATGAATGATAATGATTCCAACATTATGAATAAAACTTTGTCAAGAGGGAAGTTTGAATAATGTTGCATGATCGTAAAGATGGCAGTCTTCTCCACATAGTCGGGAGGAAGTTTTAGTTCATTATGAGAGTCTAATAGTGTAATCGACATAAAGAACCATGTGAGCGCATGGAGTCTGATCTCGACCCAATCAACTAAGCCATCTCATACCTTTCTGGGTATGAGACATACATATACATTTCATGTGGATCCAAAACTAGACCTTACAAGGGGCATAAAGAAGGAGTCGCATGTAACACCCTGGATTTTAATTTTGGCCAAGATTCAAACCATTCTTCTTGTGCGTGTAGGATCGAACTCGATGACTTGTAATTTTATATATGAGTTAGGATCAATTTCTAAGTAATTAAAGAGTATAAGATGTGGTTTAGGGTCATAAGCGATCTCTAACACCAAGCTGAGTCCAAAGAATATTTATCGGCTAAGTTTCAAAATTAGTTGATTTGAAACTAAAGTCCAAAGACACTAAATGAGTATTTTGAATATTTTACTCACTTGATAGATATGAGCATATTGAGTCTTGGGAGGAGTATCGAGCACCGAATTGGGTAAGAGTATAGTCCATACTCGAATCAATAAACTACGTCGCCACACGTAGGAGGGGATTGGACCATTAAATTCGGATGTTTTCTATTTTATTGTCCAAAAATATAGGACTTGATTGATGGATGGATCTATGATTAGTTGATTCGTTCATACCCTGGCAAAGTATGGACGGTCGTGGCAACAATCTTGGCTTGTTGTACATCACTGGCTCATAGGTGATGTTTGTCGGTTAGAAAAACTCCCAAATTGAGTGGATTGTGCATGATATGATTGGTTTGATTATGATTGTAGATGATTGAGTCGAATGGTAAAACGTTGTTAAATTCTAATTTGCATATCTATTGAGTTGAGTCCTTTAATTTAATTGTTGAGTTGATTGTATATGATTGGATTGGATTAGATGATATATGATTGGATTGGATTAGATGATATGTGATTAGATTGGATTAGATGATATATGATTGGATTGGATCGTATGGTATATGGTTGGATTGGATTGGATAGTATGGTATATGGTTGGATTGAATCGAATTGTATATGATTGGATTGAACCGATTGTATATGATTGGATTGGATCGGATGATATATGATTGAATTGGATCGGATTGTATATGATTGGATTGGATCAGATCAAATTGCAAATAATTTGATTTAACTGTATTGTACATGATTAGATTTGATTGGATGGTATATGATTGGTCTCTGTCTAAACTGTATTCTTACTTTAGACTTATGACACCTTGATTGAGTATCTCTTATCTTAATGACTTGAGATATTTGAACAGGTATTGTTTCATTTTGCCATATTACATACTCGTACATTCCATGTACTAACGTCCATTTGGACCTGCTTTGTTTCATAATGCAGAGACAGGTTTAAGAGATCATCCATAGGCGCACCATTGAGGATCTATTCACACTCAGCTTATTAGTGAGTCCTCCCCTACATTCGGAGGACACCACTTATGTTATTCTTGCGTTGAGTTGAGTTTTTTTTTCATTCTGATTTGAGGTAGCCATGAACCTGTCATTGGCACCAATTAGATAATAGTGATAGAGGCTTCATACATTAGATAGTGATGGGTAAATTGAGTATTTTAATTCCTTGAATTATTCTTGTCAAATTATTTAATGACATAAATTAGACATTGATTTGTTGGCCCATGGCCTTTCTTTCTTGAGTTAGATTGCTGATTGGGATTGTCCACCTAATTATTTCTTTATTTTAATCCTTTCATTGATTGATTGAATGAATGGATGTGTGATTGGATCAAGTGGTTTGCTTGGGGACCAGCAATGGTCTTCGAGTGTCGGACACGTCTAGGGTACCCTTTCGGGATGTGACATCGCACGAACCAATGGTACGATCATTATCCTACATCGGCAAATGTAGTTTTTGGCATTTTTCATTTAGACGTATGCCTTCTCGGTTAACTATTTATCTCCCTTAGGCTCATGTGATCACGACTTAGCCCGAAGGCTTATATTCATAACATTCAAGGACCATAGTTCATAAAATTTGTTCATATCATCATATCATAAGGTTACATTTCATGTATCATAGCTTGGCATTCATGAGAGACATATATCATATAATAAAAATAATAATAATAAAGTTAGGGAATCATAAGATAGCATCATAAGGTCTCACCTTTGAGAACTTTCATAATTCATAGTTCTAGTGTTCATTACAAAAGAATTTTTAAGAAAACATTAAAAAATCGTTAAAAAGTTATCAAGAAGTCATAAAGAAGATCATTAAAGTAGTTTTCAAGATAATAATTTTTTCTTACAATAATCATTCATAATTGCATGTAGAAAATCTTAAAAAAACTCATGGGTAAAAGAATTATCAAGGAATTGAAATACTTTCATTGAGGGTTCTTAGGGTTTTATGGAGATTCAAGAGTAATTCAAGAATATGGATTTTTGTCCTAACCCTAATTCATTCATGGAGGATAATAGTTCGTGGGAAGAACAAGGTATTCTCCCACGTGGAGATAGTCTTACATACCCTAGTGATGAATCTTGAAGAAAATCCTTGGAAGATGAACCCTTGCCTTGGTGTTTCTTGAAGTTCTTGTGCGTAGAAGTTTTGGAGAATGAGAGCATTTAATGATGAAAACCAATTTTCTACATGCTTAAGGCCATTTAGATAACTCCCCAAAGGTTTTAGGATTAAAATACCCTCTTAAAAACTCAAAATAGGCCGAATTTGTCGCTCTGCCGTCATCTGACGGCTCATCACTTGGGTGATGGGCCATCGCCCAGACCGTCTGTCATGCCCCGAGAGGGTACCCTAGATGTGACCGGCACTTAGGAACCATTTCTGACTCCCAAGCGAACCACATAGCTTGATCACACATCCGTTCATTCATTCATTCAGCGGAAAGTTTAAAAATAAAGAATAATTTAGCGGGCAACTCAAATCACCCATCCAACTCAAAGAATAAAGGCCATGGGCCAACAGATCAACTAAAATATTTTTCATTAAAAATAGTTTGACAAGAATAACTCAAGGATAGAAATACTCAATCGACCCATCACTATCTAGTCTATGAAGCCTCTATCACTACTATCTAATTGGTGCCAATGACATGTTCATGGCTACCTCAAATCAAAATGAAAAGGGCTAACTCGATGCAAGAATACACAAACGGTGTCCTCCGAATGTAGGGGAGGACTCACCAATACGCTGAGTGTGAATAGATCCTCAATGGTGCTCCTATTGATGATCTCTTAAACCTGTCTCTGCATCAGGAAATGATGCAGGTCCAAATGGACGTCAGGATGTGAAATGTAAAAGTATATAACATGGCAGAATGAAACATACCTCAAGAAAGAATAACATCGGTCCGAATATCTCAACCCAGAAAGATAAGAGAGACTCAATCAAAGCGTCATAAGTCTAAAGTAAGAATACATTTTTTTTGACAAAGACCAATCATATACCATAAAGTCCAATCCAATCATACATAATACAGTTCAATCAAATCATTCAATCTAATTTGATCATATACTGTTAGCTCGAAGTAAATCACATATCGTCTAATCCAGTCCAATCATATATCCAACCAAATCATGTACAATCCAATCACAATTCATCTAACTCAATCGATCATATACAATCAACTCAACAATCAACTCAAAGGACTCAACTCAATAAATATGCAAATTAAACTATGCAATGTTTTACAATTCAACTCAAACATCTACAATCACAATCAAGCCAATCATATCAAGCACAATCCATTCAATTGGGAGTTTCTCTAACCAACAATCATCACCATATGAGTGAGTGATAGTACAACAAACCGACATTGTTGCCGCGTTCGTTCATACCTTGCCAGGGTATGGACGATCAACCAATCATGGATCCAATCCAACCAAGTCCTATAATAACAGGACAATAAAATGGGAAGCATCCGACTTTAATGGTTCCATCCCCTCCTACGTGTGGCGACGTAGTTTATTGGTTCGAGTATGGACTATACTCTTACCCAATTCGGTGCTCGATACTCCTCCCAAGACTCAATATGCTCATATCTATCAAGTGAGTAAGATACTCAAAATACTCATTTAGTCTCATTGGACTCTTTTCAAAACACAACTCAAATCTGGCCTCATTGGACTTTCTTTCAAATCGACTCATCTCAAATCATCAAACTCTTCTCTTTAAAATTTATGCAATCTCAACTCAATCTCAAAAATTGATATTTTTAAAGTAACAATACTCAACTCACTTATACTCAAAATACTCGTGTTCAAAATAATTAAAAGACTCCTCAAACTCAACTCATGCTTAAACTCTTTTTAAATCATAGATGAAAACAATTACTCTTTAAATTCAAAATAGTGTATAAATAGTTTATGCAAAAATGTTTCCAAAATCATTTATTTTCAAAATATTCATAAGACTCCAACCACATCAAATTAGGTAAATCACATATCACATAATCACATTAGACTCCGATCCATTTCATCACACAACCTTCTCATCAACATAATCTCTTCATCAATCATTCTACATATATTAAATAATCACCATTCACATCATCATTCACACCATCATCAAAACATCACCATTCGCATCATTATCAACATCATCATCCACATCATTATCAATTATTATCATCACCTCATTGTCAAATATCATCATCACATCAATATCAAACGTCTACTCCACAATCTTCATTTTAGTCCTATGTTCAATTTATAGAAGCAAAAGGACATTATTAACTATCCAATTCATTCTTTTCATTCCAATCAATACACATATACACAAAACCATGCATCTCAACCTCAAGACAATTATGACAAGGAAATCTCATATTGGGTTCATGTGAATGAAACATGAATCCATACTCTCAACAAAACTCAACTCAATAAATATCGTCAATACCTATAAATCTATATACAAATATCCATTTGTAGTCAATAATATGAAAGATAACTATTTAATAACTCAAGTCATTAAAAGCATCAATCAACCAATAGTATCTAGAAACATTCTATAGTTTAGGAAAACTTTCAAGAAAACCTTCTTAGAAGGTTCAATTCTTTCACAACTCCTATCCAACACATCTATGGGCATATGGAATAACTCAATCCATATTTTAGGTTAGCCTTACATACCTTGCTTGAAGACTTTGAAGAAACCTTGATGTTAGGTCTTCAATGGAAGGCTTGAAGTCTTGAAGCTCTTAAAGGCAAATCTTTGTTGGAGAAGGATTTGGAGAAGAAGAAGAAGAAGAGAGGGAAAATATTTGGGCTTTTTAGAGAGAGAGAAGACTGAAAAATGGTCCAAAAACGTCCAAGGATGGTGTATATATAATTAGGAAAAAGTTTAAGTTGCCCCTCTTCAAAAATCTGGAAAACTGAACAAAATTATTGCTGGCGCTATAGTGGCGTGTCGCGCCACTACAGCGCCAAGCCAAAATAGGCTTAAAACCCTGCACATCTAATAGTGGCGCGTCGATCTAAGGACCAAACTACTGAGGCCATTGTCTGGCGCTATAGTGGCGCCGGGCGCCACTGGAGCGCCAAGCCTAAATTTTCGCCTAGGCCTGAAATTCCTGCAGTACTAGTCTGTAGTAAAATGGCCATAACTTTTGACTCTGAACTCCACAAATTTCAATCTTAGTGGAGTTGGAAAGAAGACTCAAAGACCTTTAATTTGGTAGGTCGTGGGCCACCTAGTTCTTTATATCCTAGGAGATATGGTCATTTAAAGTTGACCCTTATACTAACTCATCCGAAAACTTAACAGATTGGAGTCGACTTGGTGTTAGATATCCCTTATGATCCCTAAACCATCTAACACACTTCAAATATTTAGGAATTAATCCTAACTCATGTGTATATACTCCATAATACTCGAGTTCGATCCTATACGTACATAAGAGGGTCTAAATCTTAGGGAAATATTCTGGGGGGTGTTACACTGTCATAACTGACCCAAAAAAAAGGAATTCTACCTATGTATGATGGACAAGTCTGACTAGCCGTCACAGGTCTGGCGGGCAGTCACTTTTCCCTTCAGACGCTGACAACTTATAGCGTCTCTAGTAAAATGGTCATAATTTTTTACTCTGAACTCGAATTGATGCAAACTTGGTGGCGTTGAAAATAAGACTCAAATAACTTTAATTTAATAGGTTGTAGGCCACCTAAATCCTGATAGTTTGAGAGATATAGTCGTTTGAAGTTGACCCTTATATAAACTCATGCGAAAACTTAGTTAGAAATAAAGCTTTGCACTTGACTTGGTGTTAAAGGTTTATTATGAGCCTAAACCACATGCAATACGCTTCTCACACTTAGGAATGGACCTTAAAATATATGAAAAAGTAGTATATCACCAACCCAAGTTGGTAATCTTATGACAAATGGTTCGAATCCTAAGATTAGAGTTGCGAGGTGTTACAATTATAAGGGCCACTCGTTAGACCAGGATTGACTCCTTAGTTCTTTATGGACATTAGCTTAGTGGTACCACATTAGCTTAGATCAGCCTTTATACCCTGACAAGGTATATTAGGCCATTCTCGATGGGAATTGTACATCGAACTCCATGTTAGCTCACATGGTTATATGTCGGTTGTTAGTAGTTTCCACATTCTAATCTCAGATATCGCATGACGTTGTAATCATCCTTTTCAGTTCAGTGATTATGAATGAATATGTCTACTACTTGGTCATTGCATCAGTTTATATTATTTCAGTTCAGTATTTCAGTTTCAGCATGTTCAGTTTAACAGTTTTATCATGTATATTTTGTATACTTGGTACATTCAAAATATTGATCATATACTCTCATACTATATTATTTTATAATATAAGTTCAGACACTCCCATAGTGAGCTTTGTATGGGAAATCTGAATTAGTAGGCTAGAATTTTAGACACCGAATGATTAAACAAAAAGCAGGACTAATGTTTCTTTTATGTAAGCCCAATAACATTTTGCTTAATAATCAATTTCAAAAATTAATTTAATTTTGTATCAACTAAAATTAATAAATTCAATGTCTAAAATTGTAATAATTATAAGATTATTTTTAAAGTATGAAGGATTCATCTTTATAAGAAATTGACCACAACGTGGTCTATATATATATTACTCTACATTTTTTAATATTGTAAAGGACATTGCGTTTACAAGATCCAGCATGGTAAATAGTGTAACTATTCTCTAAAAATACTGTGAGGGATGTCTATATAGATTCTATGATTTTTTATTTTGTTGAGTAGGTAACACCATTGGTATAAGTTGTGTGTTAGCTTTTTGGGTAATGTTTTAGAAATCACGACTATAGAATTTATCACAATCGAGATCTTCTTCCTTTCTTGCCTTGAGAAATCTACTTCTTTACATTGAACGTACTTTTTCCATGTCCCTCTTGTGTGAATCTAGTAAACAATATCGCTATCAAGTAATCTACCATGCCTCAACTTTGTAAAATAAGAATATAAATCATGTTCCAGACTTGACATTCAAATTATTTTAAGGAAAAATTACATAGTAAGGCAAACAAAGGCTATGCTGCCTGTTTTGCTGAAGTTTTTGGTCCATTTTTTAATCCTGTTTTGTTGTAGTTTTTTTTCCTGTGTGATGCAGTTTTATTGTTATTTTTGTCCATTTTTGTTATTGTTTCGTGTCTAGTTTTTGTTTCATATTTGGTGAGTTTTTTGGTCCAGCTTTGGTGTAAAGTTTGTCCATTTTGTGTACATAATTAAATTGATGTTTAAAAATTGCAATCACAATTAATGGCAAGAAATCAGAAAAAAACTTAAAGTCTCGCATGTCAATGGTAGCAAAGGTATGGAAAGAGAGATCGTCAAATAGTAAGTTTCTTAACCTTGAATTTTATTTTAGAAATTACTTTATTGTACTAAATAAAATGTATTGCATGTTACTTGTTTTTTACTCTACACTTAATTAACAATAGGGACAAAATTTGGGAAGGCATGTGTACCGATGTGAGGTTGTTTAGATATATCAACTTATTAGTGTGTTTTATTTTCAAAAGTTTCTGTCATTTTCTCCTAAATTTACATCATCGGGCTCCTAACCACCTTTTTTTTAAAGAGGCCTACCTAACACCGCACTCTCACTATTTCTCCATGTAAACTGTTAAGTGAAAACCTCAGCTTAAATAAAAACATTTGATTTTCTAAACTCTCTCCTATCTAAGAAAGAAAGAAACAGTTATGCTTTCTAGTATATTTCTCATCTCCATACCTTATACGTAAATGATGTTGTTGCTAATGATATTTTATTTCCAAATCAATTCCTTGAATTGCGAGACCTTAGTTTTGTTCAACCAAAGATTAGAAATGGAATTTTTTTGTTCTATAAGAATCTTTAGATTCAAAAGGTACATGTGATTGTGGTACAAGAATATAGGGCTCTGTATAGTATGGGTTGATAATAGACTGAATCCACTTGAATGTGGTACACCACTTATATTCGACTAAGAAGGATATTTTTTCCTCTTAATAATCCAAATTTGACTATTCCAGAGTTACAAAATTGATCTTGAAATATTCTGCTTTTGATTATAAATTCATACGGTTGTTCCTATAAAATCAAGGAGAAAAATGAATCATTCTTTGCCGAGTACAAGTGTTGCACCACATCCAACTGGATTCAATCTATTACCAACCCAAACTACAATGGGCCCTATATTCTTGTACTATAATCACATGTGCCTCTTGCATCAAAACATTCAATAGAACCAAAAAAATCTTATTTCAAATTTTTGATTGGATGAAACTAAAGTCTCGTCGTCGTCGAGGAATTGATTTGGGAATAAAGTATCATTAGCAGCAACAATACCTGCATATAAAGTTACGGAGATAAGAAATAGCCAAGAAAGCATGGCAGCCATTTCTTTTCTTACCTAGATAGGAGAGAGTTTAGTAAATCAAATACATTTTTTCAAGTTAAAATTTTGCTTAGGCTTTTATATAAAAATGGTTGTTGTTGAGTAATTAATTGTTCATTAGAATCGTTCGAGGTTCCATTCTAATATAACACATGTATACTTTAAATTTACCATGAAGCATGCCTCCTTAAATCTTGGTTTGATTATTTTATTTCAAAACTGATTGTCCTTTTTCTTCTAATGTAAATTGATCCAGAAACCCATGTGTGTTTGATATAAGATATAAATATGTTTGAGGATTAAAGGAAGTTTGGTTAACAGTTTTCGATCTAAAGATTGTTGGAAAAGGCAAGCACAAACAAAGGTGCACGACAGGGCAATAACGAAAGAAAAACCAAATCTAAACTTTCCCTTCAACTTGAACCAAGAGGAAACAAAAAAACTCAATAGCAAACACCATTTTTGGCAGCAAGGATATCAACTAAACCAAACAAGACAAAGCAAGAATAAATCAACAAAACGAGGAACCAAGATTTATGTGGAAACCTCTTTTGTGTGAAAAGTAAAAACCACAAGGCCAAAGCTCTTCTATAATCAAGAAGAGTTACAAATGTTCTCTCCAAAATGGCCGCCAAAGAAGTGCCAAACAATGAGCAACAACAACGACAAGATATAACAAAGAGCTAGAGAAGTAAAAGGAGTAAAAATATAAAAACATAGCTACTATTCACAAGATAAAATCAAGAGCAACAAGACTCTAAATCCACCTCTGTTAGTTTTCAATCAAATATTAAGTTGAAAGAAACAAGCTATCCAAAAATCAACTCAATCGGACAAGGAACGAAGCGAAAATCACAATTTGAAAATGGTTGTTAAGGCTCGTGCGAAAATTTGCACTCTCACGCTTCTCTCTATTGTTGTTGTTAATATCTCTTGTGAATAATAAAAATAAGACCTAAAAGAAATCTTAAATATGCATCATAGTATTTGAATTATTGGAAAAAGTGGGATGGTCTAATTGGGCTTATATTTATCCACATAGGAGGGAAAAAGACTCGAATCCAATCGTTGTTGGGTTTTTGGGTCTTTTTCCCTTCATATGTGGAAAAATATAAGCCCAATTTAGATCAGTCCACTAGCCCATAAGCCCAATACTATGTTGCACATGTAAGACTTCTTTTAGGTCTTATTTTTCAATTATTCAGAAGAGAGATTAGCGGCCATAATAGAGAGAAAAGTGTGAGACTGCACTAGCAACTACTATCAAATCGCAATTTCCACTCCGTTCTTCGTTCGATTGAGATAATTTTTAGAAACGTTATTCCTTTCAACTTAATATTTGATTGAGAACTAACAAAGATGGATTTGAAGTTCTATATCTCCTGATTTTAACTCGTGAACAGTAGGTGCATTATGGTAATTTTACTCGTTTTACTTCTCTAGCTCTTGGTGTTATCTTGGAGTTGTTGTTGCCCATTGTTTGGCACTTTTTGGTGGCCATTTTGGAGAACACATCTGTAATTCTTGTTTATTAATGTGGAGATTGGCCCTGTGGTTTTTACTTTTCACAACGAAGCGGTTTTCCACATAAATCTTGGTGTCTCATGTTGTTAATTTATTCTTTCTTTGTCTTGTTTGGTTTGGCTGATATACTTGTTGCCCAAAACAGTGTTTGTGCTTGAATTTTTTTATCTCCTCTTGGTTCAAATAGAATGAAAAGTTTAGATTTGAGTTTTTTCTTTTGCTATTGCTCTATCGCGCACCTTTGTTTGTGCTTGTCTTTTCCAACAAAGTGGTATCAGTGTGTTAGTTGTTGTTGATTGTCTATTTGAATGATGGAGTCAAATATGAGCAAGATTGTGTATTTAAATGGTAGTAATTATCATATTTGAAAGAGCAAGATGAAATATCTTCTATTTGTCAAGAAAATGCATTTACCTATGTTTGCTTCTAATGAACCTGAGTCTCTGAATGATGAGGATTGAGAATTTGAGAACCTAAAGTTTTGTTGCTATATCAGATAATGAATTGTTAGAAATCACATTGTGAATAAGACACATGCTAGAAGTTTATGGGATAAGCTTGAGACACTTTATGCTTTGAAGACTTGGAATAACAAGTTGCTCCTACTGAAACAATTAATGAATATCACATATAAAGAGGGAAATCATATTTCTGATCAAATAAATGATTTTCAGGATGTCCTTGACCAGCTGTTCTGAATGGGTGTAAAGTTTGATGAAGAAATACAAGAACTCTGGTGCTATCCAGTAGAAGTTTACTAAAGGTTCAATAATTATGGTTCGAGGTGACTAGTTGTCTAACTTATATATTTCAGGTGCTTCATTATTAGAGGCTTAGTAAACTTGGTGGAGAATGATACTTCATCAGAGTTATGGCATAGAAGAGTGAGTCATATGAGCGAGAAGGGGATTGATAATTTGGCTAAGAAAGATTTGCTTTATGGAGTGAAACAAGCAAAGCTGAAGAAATATATTCATTGCTTAGCTGGTAAATAGAAAAGAGTTTCTCTTTAGAGTCATAAACCTTCAAGAAAGCTTAATTTATTGGAGTTGGTACATTAAGATCTGTGTGGTCCTTTTAAAGTAAGGTCTCATAGTGGTGTACCTTACTTTGTGACTTTTATTAATGATCATTCTTGAAAACTTTGGGTATTTTCTTTGAAGTCAAGGATCAAGTACTTGATGTGTTCAAGAATTTTCAGGCCTTGGTTGAGAGACAGACTGGGAAGAAACATAAATGTATCCGCTCAGATAATGGTGGTGAGTATATTGGTCGTTTTGATAAATATTGTAGAGAGCAGGGTATTCAACATCAAAAAACTCCTCATCTAAATTGTTTAGCAGGGAGGATGAATAAAATTCTAGTTGAGAGGGTCAAATGTTTGCTTTCAAATGCTAAGCTACCAAATTCCTTTTGGGCAGAAGCACTTAATATTGTTGCATATATTATCAATTTATCTCCCACTGTTGCTATGAATAGTGATGTCCTTAACAGAGTTTGGTCTGGTAAGAATATTTTTATGATCATCTTAAAGTATTTGGCCTTTGTGCATGTTCCTAAGAATGAGAGGTCAAAGTTGGATGTTAAATTTAGGCAGTGTATCTTTGTTGGTTATGATCAAGATGAATTTGGCTATCGTTTCTTTGATCCAGTTGAGAAGAAACTTGTTAGAAGTCGTTATTGTGTTCTTTGAATACCAAGTATAATTGAAGATCTTGAAAAAGCTAAGAAAGTTGATTCTCGGAGTAGTGAGAGCTTAGTTGATGTTGATCTAGTTCCTTTTACTATTGCACCTGAACAAAATCTTCAAAATAATGAAAATCAAGTGGATAATGAAGATAGTGATTATATTCAGAATGACCAGTATGATATTGATACTTTAACGCAAGATGATGTGGTTGGTCCGCAACCAACTGTTATTGATGCTCCAGAGAGCTCTCTCAGAAGATCTATGAGATAGAAAATACGTTCATCTCGTTATTCTCCCAATGAGTATGTACTCTTGACTGAGGGGGGAGAATCATAGAGTCTTGATGAGGCCATGAAAAGTTAAGAAAAGAAAGGTGGTTTGATGTTATGGAAGTTGAAATCAACCCTCTACATGATAATCATACATTTGATTTGGTTAAGC
The DNA here is from genome assembly GCF_947179165.1 of Solanum dulcamara. Classification (NCBI taxonomy): domain Eukaryota; kingdom Viridiplantae; phylum Streptophyta; class Magnoliopsida; order Solanales; family Solanaceae; genus Solanum; species Solanum dulcamara. The sequence goes on along the minus strand of NC_077238.1, from coordinate 75,415,331 downwards.
TATCTAAAGACAGAAAAGCTTTTGAAAATAGGTGAGTTTTCAAGGTGAAACATGAAGATGGCAACCCAGTTCCATGGTATAAGGCTAGATTAGTTGTGAAAGGATTTAATCAGAAAAAGGGAGTTGATTTTGATGAGATATTCTCTCCAAATGTGAAGATGTCATCCATTCGTGTAGTTATAGGCTTGGCTGCAAGTTTAGATTTAGAGGTTGAGCAAATGGATGTTAAAACTGTTTTTCTTCATAATGACTTAGATGAAGAAATTTATATGGAGAAACTAGAAGGTTTTCAAGTCAAGAAAAAAGAGAATTATGTTTGCAAATTGAAGAAGAGCTTGTATGGTCTAAAATAAGCTCCCAAGCAGTTGTACGGAAAGTTTGGTTCTTTTATGAGTCAGCATGGCTTCAGAAAGACTTTTTCAAACCATTGTGTTTTTGTGTGAAAATTCTATAATAGTGACTTTATTATTATTTTTATTTATGTTGATGACATGCTTGTTGTTGGTCAGAATGCCTGCAGAATTCAAAAGTTGAAGTAAGAATTGAATAAGTCTTTTGTTATGAAAGACTTGGGGCTAAGAAGGCAGATTCATGGCATGCAGATTATCTGTAACAAAAAGGCCAAGAAGTTGTGGTTATCACAAAAGAAGTACATTCAGAAAGTACTTCGTAGATTTAACATAGACAAATCTAAGGTTATCAGTACATCTTTAGATATGCATTTCAAATTGAGCACGTAACATTGTCCTTCCAGTGATAGTGCAAAGGAAGATATGAAAAACGTTCTTTATGTTTCCGCCATTGGTAGTTTGATGTATGCAGTGGTGTGTAAAAGAAGAGATATTTCTCGTGTTGTTATTTTTAGCAATTTTCTTTCTAATCCAGGAAGAGAGCATTGGAATGTTGTAAAGTGGATTATGAGATATCTTTGTGGCACTTCTAAACTGAGTTTGTGTTATGGAACAGGAAAGCCTATTATCTATGGTTACACTGACTTAGATATGGCTGGTGATGTTGATACTCGTAAGTCTACTTCAGGCTACTTGACAACTTTCGCAGGGGAAGTCGTGTCTTGGCAATCTAGGTTGCAAAAATGTGTTGCTCTATCTACTATAGAAGCTGATCTTATTGTTGTTATTGAAACTTATAAAGAGTTGCTCTGGATGAAAAGCTTTTTTGGGGAGTTCGATTGTGCTCAGGAGAAGTATATGCTCTATTGTAACAGTCAAACTGCTATTCACATTGGAAAGAATTCTACATTTCATGATCGGTCTAAACATATTGATGTGAGATGCTATTGAATTTGAGATGTGTTGGATTTTGCTTGAACTTGAGAAGATTCATATGAATGATAATGATTCCAACTTTATGAATAAAACTTTGCCAAGAGGGAAGCTTGAATAATGTTGCATGATCGTAAAGATGGCAGTCTTCTCCACATAGTCGGGAGGAAGTTTTAGTTCATTATGAGAGTCTAATAGTGTAATCGACATAAACCACCATGTGAGCGCATGGAGTCTGATCTCGACCCAATCAGCTAAGCCATCTCATACCTTTCTGGGTATGAGACATACACATACATTTCATGTGGATCCAAAACTAGACCTTACAAGGGGCATAAAGAAGGAGTCGCATGTAACACCCTGGATTTTATTTTTGGCCAAGATTCAAACCATTCTTCTTGTGCGTGTAGGATCGAACTCGATGACTTGTAATTTTATATATGAGTTAGGATCAATTTCTAAGTAATTAAAGAGTATAAGATGTGGTTTAGGGTCATAAGGGATCTCTAACACCAAGCTGAGTCCAAAGAATATTTATCGGCTAAGTTTCAAAATTAGTTGATTTGAAACTAAAGTCCAAAGACACTAAATGAGTATTTTGAATATTTTACTCACTTGATAGATATGAGAATATTGAGTCTTGGGAGGAGTATCGAGCACCGAATTGGGTAAGAGTATAGTCCATACTCGAACCAATAAACTATGTCGCCACACGTAGGAGGGGATTGGACCATTAAAGTCGGATGTTTTCCATTTTATTGTCCAAAAAGATAGGACTTGATTGATTGATGGATCTATGATTAGTTGATTCGTTCATACCCTGGCAAAGTATGGACGGTCGTGGCAACAATGTTGGCTTGTTGTACATCACTGGCTCATAGGTGATGTTTGTCGGTTAGAAAAACTCCCAAATTGAGTGGATTGTGCATGATATGATTGGTTTGATTGTGATTGTAGATGATTGAGTCGAATGGTAAAACGTTGTTAAATTCTAATTTGCATATCTATTGAGTTGAGTCCTTTAATTTAATTGTTGAGTTGATTGTATATGATTGGATTGGATCGTATGGTATATGGTTGGATTGAATCGAATTGTATATGATTGGATTGAACCGATTGTATATGATTAGATTGGATCGGATGATATATGATTGAATTGGATCGGATTGTATATGATTGGATTGGATCAGATCGAATTGCAAATAATTTGATTGAACTATATTGTACATGATTAGATTTGATTGGATGGTATATGATTGGTCTCTTTCTAAACTGTATTCTTACTTTAGACTTATCACACCTTCATTGAGTATCTCTTATCTTTATGACTTGAGATATTTGAACCGGTATTGTTTCATTCTGCCATATTACATACTCGTACATTCCATGTACTAACGTCCATTTGGACCTGCTTCATTTCATGATGCAGAAACAGGTTTAAGAGATCATCCATAGGCGCACCATTGAGGATCTATTCACACTCAGCTTATTGGTGAGTCCTCCCCTACATTCGGAGGACACCACTTATGTTATTCTTGCATTGAGTTGAGTTTTTTTTTCATTCTGATTTGAGGTAGCCATGAACCTGTCATTGGCACCAATTAGATAATAGTGATAGAGCCTTCATACATTAGATAGTGATGGGTCAATTGAGTATTTTAATTCCTTGAATTATTCTTGTCAAATAATTTAATGACATAAATTGGATATTGATTTGTTGGCCCATGGCCTTTCTCTCTTGAGTTAGATTACTGATTGGGATTGTCCACCTAATTATTTCTTTATTTTAATCCTTTCGTTGACTGATTGAATGAATGGATGTGTGATTGGATCAAGTGGTTTGCTTGGGGACCAACAATGGTCTTCGAGTGTCGGACACGTCTAGGGTACCCTTTAGGGATGTGACATCGCACGAACCAATGGTACGATCATTATCCTACATCGACAAATATAGTTTTTGGCATTTTTCATTTAGACTTATGCCTTCTCGGTTAACTATTTGTCTCCCTTAGGCTCATGTGATCATGAGTTAGCCCGAAGGCTTATATTCATAACATTCAAGGACCATAGTTCATAAACTTTGTTCATATCATCATATCATAAGGTTACATTTCATGTATCATAGATTGGCATTCATGAGAGACATATATCATATAATAACAATAATAATAATAAAGTTAGGGAATCATAAGATAGCATCATAAGGTCTCACATTTGAAAACTTTCATAATTCATAGTTCTAGTGTTCATTACAAAAGAATTTTTAAGAAAACATTAAAAAATCGTTAAAAAGTTATCAAGAAGTCATAAAGAAGATCATTAAAGTAGTTTTCAAGATAATAATTTCTTCTTACAATAATCATTCATAATTTTATGTAGAAAATCTTAAAAAAACTCATGGGTAAAAGAATTATCAAGGAATTGAAATACTTTCATTGAGGGTTCTTAGGGTTTTATGGAGATTCAAGAGTAATTCAAGAATATGGATTTTTGTCCTAACCCTAATTCATTCATGGAGGATAATAGTTCATGGGAAGAACAAGGTATTCCCACACGTGGAGATAGTCTTACATACCCTAGTGATGAATCTTGAAGAAAATCCTTGGAAGATGAACCCTTGCCTTGGTGTTTCTTGAAGTTCTTGTGCGTAGAAGTTTTGGAGAATGAGAGCATTTAATGATGAAAACCAATTTTCTACACGTTTAAGGCCATTTAGATAACTCCCCAAAGGTTTTAGGATTAAAATACCCTCTTAAAAACTCAAAATAGGCCGAATTTGTTGCTCTGCCATCATCTGACGGCTCATCACTTGGGTGATGGGCCATCACCTAGACCGTCTGTCACGCCCCGAGAGGGTACCCTAGACGTGACCGGCACTTAGGACCATTTCTGACTCCCAATTGAACCACATAGCTTGATCACACATCCGTTCATTCATTCATTCAGCGGAAAGTTTAAAAATAAAGAATAATTTAGCGGGCAACTCAAATCACCCATCCAACTCAAAGAATAAAGGTCATGGGCCAACAGACCAACTAAAATATTTTTCATTAAAAATAGTTTGACAAGAATAACTCAAGGATAGAAATACTCAATCGACCCATCACTATCTAGTCTATGAAGCCTCTATCACTACTATCTAATTGGTGCCAATGACATGTTCATGGCTACCTCAAACCAAAATAAAAAGGGCTAACTTGATGCAAGAATACACAAACGGTGTCCTCCGAATGTAGGGGAGGACTCACCAATACGCTGAGTGTGAATAGATCCTCTATGGTGCTCCTATTGATGATCTCTTAAACCTCTCTCTGCATCAGGAAAGGATGCAGGTCCAAATAGACGTCAGGACGTGGAATGTACAAGTATATAACATGGCAGAATGAAACATACCTCAAGGAAGAATAACATCGGTCCAAATATCTCAACCCAGAAAGATAAGAGAGACTCAATCAAAGTGTCATAAGTCTAAAGTAAGAATACATTTTTTTTGACAAAGACCAATCATATACCATACAGTCCAATCCAATCATACACAATATAGTTCAATCAAATCATTCAATCTAATTCGATCATATACTGTTAGCTCGAAGTCAATCACATATTGTCTAATCCAGTCCAATCACATATCCAACCAAATCATGTACAATCCAATCACAATTCATCTAACTCAATCCGATCATATACAATCAACTCAACAATCAACTCAAAGGACTCAACTCAATAAATATGCAAATTAAACTATGCAATGTTTTACAATTCAACTCAAATATCTACAATCACAATCAAGCCAATCATATCAAGCACAATCCATTCAATTGGGAGTTTCTCTAACCGACAATCATCACCATATGAGCGAGTGATAGTACAAAAAACCGACATTGTTGCCGCGTCCGTTCATACCTTGCCAGGGTATAAACGAATCAACCAATCATGGATCCAATCCAACCAAGTCCTTTAATGTCAGGACAATAAAATGGGAAGCATCCGACTTTAACGGTTCCATCCCCTCCTACGTGTGGTGACGTAGTTTATTGGTTCGAGTATGGACTATACTCTTACCCAATTCGGTGCTCGATACTCCTCCCAAGACTCAATATGCTCATATCTATCAAGTGAGTAAGATACTCAAAATACTCATTTAGTCTCATTGGACTCTTTTCAAAACTCAACTCAAATCTGGCCTCATTGGACTTTCTTTCAAATCGACTCATCTCAAATCATCAAACTCTTCTCTTTAAAATTTATGCAATCTCAACTCAATCTCAAAAATTGATATTTTTAAAGTAACAATACTCAACTCACTTATACTCAAAATACTCGTGTTCAAAATAATTAAAAGACTCCTCAAACTCAACTCATGCTTAAACTCTTTTTAAATCATAGATGAAAACAATTACTCTTTAAATTCAAAATAGTGTATAAATAGTTTATGCAAAAATGTTTCCAAAATCATTTATTTTCAAAATATTCATAAGACTCCAACCACATCAAATTAGGTAAATCACATATCACATAATCACATTAGACTCCGATCCATTTCATCACACAACCTCCTCATCAACATAATCTCTTCATCAATCATTCTACATATATTAAATAATCACCATTCACATCATCATTCACACCATCATCAAAACATCACCATTCGCATCATTATCAACATCATCATCCACATCATTATCAATTATTATCATCACCTCATTGTCAAATATCATCATCACATCAATATCAAACGTCTACTCCACAATCTTCATTTTAGTCCTATGTTCAATTTATAGAAGCAAAAGGACATTATTAACTATCCAATTCATTCTTTTCATTCCAATCAATACACATATACACAAAACCATGCATCTCAACCTCAAGACAATTATGACAAGGAAATCTCATATTGGGTTCATGTGAATGAAACATGAATCCATACTCTCAACAAAACTCAACTCAATAAATATCGTCAATACCTATAAATCTATATACAAATATCCATTTGTAGTCAATAATATGAAAGATAACTATTTAATAACTCAAGTCATTAAAAGCATCAATCAACCAATAGTATCTAGAAACATTCTATAGTTTAGGAAAACTTTCAAGAAAACCTTCTTAGAAGGTTCAATTCTTTCACAACTCCTATCCAACACATCTATGGGCATATGGAATAACTCAATCCATATTTTAGGTTAGCCTTACATACCTTGCTTGAAGACTTTGAAGAAACCTTGATGTTAGGTCTTCAATGGAAGGCTTGAAGTCTTGAAGCTCTTAAAGGCAAATCTTTGTTGGAGAAGGATTTGGAGAAGAAGAAGAAGAAGAGAGGGAAAATATTTGGGCTTTTTAGAGAGAGAGAAGACTGAAAAATGGTCCAAAAACGTCCAAGGATGGTGTATATATAATTAGGAAAAAGTTTAAGTTGCCCCTCTTCAAAAATCTGGAAAACTGAACAAAATTATTGCTGGCGCTATAGTGGCGTGTCGCGCCACTACAGCGCCAAGCCAAAATAGGCTTAAAACCCTGCACATCTAATAGTGGCGCGTCGATCTAAGGACCAAACTACTGAGGCCATTGTCTGGCGCTATAGTGGCGCCGGGCGCCACTGGAGCGCCAAGCCTAAATTTTCGCCTAGGCCTGAAATTCCTGCAGTACTAGTCTGTAGTAAAATGGCCATAACTTTTGACTCTGAACTCCACAAATTTCAATCTTAGTGGAGTTGGAAAGAAGACTCAAAGACCTTTAATTTGGTAGGTCGTGGGCCACCTAGTTCTTTATATCCTAGGAGATATGGTCATTTAAAGTTGACCCTTATACTAACTCATCCGAAAACTTAATAGATTGGAGTCGACTTGGTGTTAGATATCCCTTATGATCCCTAAACCATCTAACACACTTCAAATATTTAGGAATTAATCCTAACTCATGTGTATATACTCCATAATACTCGAGTTCGATCCTATACGTACATAAGAGGGTCTAAATCTTAGGGAAATATTCTGGGGGGTGTTACACTTTCATAACTGACCCAAAAAATGGGAATTCTACCTAAGTGTGACGGCCAAGTCTAACTAGCCGTCACAGGTCTGGCGGGCAGTCACTTTTCCCTTCAGACGCTGACAACTTATAGCGTCTCTAGTAAAATGGTCATAATTTTTTACTCTGAACTCGAATTGATGCAAACTTGGTGGCGTTGAAAATAAGACTCAAATAACTTTAATTTAATAGGTTGTAGGTCACCTAAATCCTTATAGTTTGAGAGATATAGTCGTTTGAAGTTGACCCTTATATAAACTCATGCGAAAACTTAGTTAGTAATAAAGCTTTGCACTTCACTTGGTGTTAGAGGTTTATTATGAGCCTAAACCACATGCAATACGCTTCTCACACTTAGGAATGGACCTTAAAATATATGAAAAAGTAGTATATCACCAACCCAAGTTGGTAATCTTATGACAAATGGTTCGAACCCTAAGATTAGAGTTGCGAGGTGTTACAATTATAAGGGCCACTCGTTAGACCAGGATTGACTCCTTAGTTCTTTATGGACATTGGCTTAGTGGTACCACATTAGCTTAAATCAGCCTTTATACCCTAACAAGGTATATTAGGCCATTCTCGATGGGAATTGTACATCGAACTCCATGTTAGCTCACATGGTTATATGTCGGTTATTAGTAGCTTCCACATTCTAATCTCAGATATCGCATGACCTTGTAATCATCCTTTTCAGTTCAGTGATTATGAATGAATGTGTCTACTACTTGGTCATTGCATCAGTTTATATTATTTCAGTTCAGTATTTCAGTTTCAGCATGTTCAGTTTAACAGTTTTATCATGTATATTTTGGATACTTGGTACATTCAAAATATTGATCATATACTCTCATACTATATTATTTTATAATATAAGTTCAGACACTCCCATAGTGAGCTTTGTATGGGAAATCTGAATTAGTAGGCTAGAATTTTAGACACCGAATGATTAAACAAAAAGCAGGACTAATGTTTCTTTTATGTAAGCCCAATAACATTTTGCTTAATAATCAATTTCAAAAATTAATTTAATTTTGTATCAACTAAAATTAATAAATTCAATGTCTAAAATTGTAATAATTATAAGATTATTTTTAAAGTATGAAGGATTCATCTTTATAAGAAATTGACCACAACGTGGTCTATATATATATATATTACTCTACATTTTTTAATAAAATAAAATAGACCAAATTATGTTGTATGCTCAAAGAATATACATGGACAAATAGGTTTGCTCTTCCTTTTTCTCTATGTAAACTTGTAGTGTATTTCATTTGTTCCATTCTTCATAGTACTCTAAAACGAAAGTGACACATTTTTATATTTGAAAATAATTTATTTTTAAACTTCTCACTTTATCTATAATAATATGCTTTTGGCTTTAAAAATATCAGGCTATATTTAAAATTACTAAGTTTTAAAAGTTTGTTTTCATAAATACAACAACAACATACCCAGTAAAATTCCACTGCATTTTCATAAATACAGTGCCACATAAATATATTAGTGCGAGTACAATAAATACTTTCTATAAATGGATTTCTCACATAACTATCAAAACAAGTGGCTTTTAGCCTCAAGTATTTGGCCACGATTTTAAAATCGTCAAAACTAATTTAAAAAGGAAGGTTTTCTACATATAAGAAATTGAGGTTAAAATAACGTGGCAAATTAAAATAGGTGGATATTTCTTTTATTTTTTAAAGCTAATTTTGTGGTCTCATACTCCATTTATTTATCAAAATCTGTAAAAATTTAATAAAGGCTGGCCCAAAAGTGATTGGTCCAATAAGCTAAACAAAAAATAAATTACATGAGTGACCGAAATCAGGAAATAAAAACATCAACCCTACAAAATAGGGTTTCCTAATCCATCTCTTCGACTCTTTCTCTCTTACAACTTCCTCCTTAGCGCCGCAGGGATGAACCTCTTGTCTCTTCCGAACTCAGGTATTTGTTTGCTCCTACTCTGGGTGATTAATCTATGTCCTCATCGTGAAGCTGGAAGAAAATGATTCAGCTTCCCGAAGTAAGTGAGGTTCGCTTTCTTTGTCTTTCATTTCAACTTTTGGGAGCTGATGATTCTTGTCTTGTAGGTGAGTAATCTGGTAGGGATCTTTTGATGGGACTTGTGAGTGGGTAGAACCCTAACCAGCTTTGAAGATCTCTTTTGATGAGTATTACAATTTTACCGCCTCCTTTTTTTTGTTTTTAATTATTTTCTCCCTTTTAAACCAAAATCTTATATGAATAAGAAATTATTGTCTCTCTTTTTTGGCTTCAATCAAAATCATTGTATTGCCCAAAATTGTTGCTTCACTCAAAAGAAAATCGACTACTTTGATATCCCTAGCCTGAATAGTAGCAGAAAATGGTAGAATCGCTTGTTTCAAATAACAAATCTTTCTTATTCAGGGTTTTTAATTCAATTATTTGTTCAATCTTCAATGGGTTTCTTTGAGGATTTTTGTTTGTGCAAAATTTTGAAACAATTTAGGGAAAGAATTGATTTTGTAAAGAAAATTTATTTTCGTCACTTCTTCCTTTCTCATTCCCCCACTTATGTTTTAATGTTCAAATTTAGATTTTGATCTGTTATGATTTGGATCAAGCTCTTAAACTCTGTTGCGCTTTTCTGAAAATATTGTAAAGGACATTGCGTTTACAAGATCCAGCAAGGTAAATATAGTGTAACTATTCTCTAAATATAATGTCAGGGGCATCTATCTAGATTCTATGATTTTTTATTTTGTTGAGTAGGTAACACCATTGGTATAAGTTGTGTGTTAGCTTTTTGGGTAATGTTTTAGAAATCACGACTATAGAATTTATCACAATCGAGATCTTCTTCCTTTCTTGCCTTGAGAAATCTACTTCTTTACATTGAACGTACTTTTTCCATGTCCCTCTTGTGTGAATCTAGTAAACAATATCGCTATCAAGTAATCTACCATGCCTCAACTTTGTAAAATAAGAATATAAATCATGTTCCAGACTTGACATTCAAATTATTTTAAGGAAAAATTACATAGTAAGGCAAACAAAGGCTATGCTGCCTGTTTTGCTGAAGTTTTTGGTCCATTTTTTAATCCTGTTTTGTTGTAGTTTTTTTTCCTGTGTGATGCAGTTTTATTGTTATTTTTGTCCATTTTTGTTATTGTTTCGTGTCTAGTTTTTGTTTCATATTTGTTGAGTTTTTTGGTCCAGCTTTGGTGTAAAGTTTGTCCATAATTTTGTAGTTTTCTTTTTCCAATTTCGTTATTTTTTTTCTCCATTTTTTGTGTACATAATTAAATTGATGTTTAACAATTGCAATCACAATTAATGGCAAGAAATCAGAAAAAAACTTAAAGTCTCGCATGTCAATGGTAGCAAAGCTATGGAAAGAGAGATCGTCAAATAGTAAGTTTCTTAACCTTGAATTTTATTTTAGAAATTACTTTATTGTACTAAATAAAATGTATTGCATGTTACTTGTTTTTTACTCTACACTTAATTAACAATAGGGACAAAATTTGGGAAGGCATGTGTAGCGAAGTGAGGTTGTTTAGATAAATCAACTTATTAGTGTGTTTTATTTTCAAAAGTTTCTGTCATTTTCTCCTAAATTTACATCATCGGGCTCCTAACCACCTTTTTCTTAAAGAGGCCTACCTAACACCGCACTCTCACTATTTCTTCATGTAAACTGTTAAGTGAAAACCTCAGCTTAAATAAAAACATTTGATTTTCTAAACTCTCTCTTGTCTAAGAAAGAAAGAAACAGTTGTCATGCTTTCTAGGTTATTTCTCATCTCCATACCTTATATGTAAATGTTGTTGTTTCTAATGATATTTTATTTCCAAATCAATTCCTTGAATTGCGAGACCTTAGTTTTGTTCAACCAAAGATTTGAAATAGAATTTTTTTGTTCTATAAGAATCTTTAGATTCAAGAGGTACATGTGATTGTGGTACAAGAATATAGGGCTCTGTATAGTATGGGTTGATAATAGACTGAATCCACTTGAATGTGGTACACCACTTATATTCGACAAAGAAGGATATTTTTTCCTCACGATTTAATAAGAACAATCGAATGGGTTAATAATCCAAATTTGACTATTCCAGAGTTACAAAATTGATCTTGAAGTATTCTGCTTTTGATTATAAATTCATATGGTTGTTCCTATAAAATCAAGGAGAAAAATGAATCATTCTTTGTCGAGTACAAGTGTTGCACCACATCCAACTGGATTCAATCTATTACCAACCCAAACTACAATGGGCCCTATTTTCTTGTACTATAATCACATGTACCTCTTGCATCAAAACATTCAATGAAACCAAAAAAATCTTATTTCAAATTTTTGATTGGATGAAACTAAAGTCTCGTCGTCGTCGAGGAATTGATTTGGGAATAAAGTATCATTAGCAGCAACAATACCTGCATATAAAGTTATGGAGATAAGAAATAGCCAAGAAAGCATGGCAGCCATTTGTTTTCTTACATAGATAGGAGAGAGTTTAGTAAATCGAATACGTTTTTTCAAATTAAAATTTTGCTTAGGCTTTTATATAAAAATGGTTGTTGTTGAGTAATTAATTGTTCATTAGAATCGTTCGAGGTTCCATTCTAATATAACACATGTATACTTTAAATTTACCATGAAGCATGCCTCCTTAAATCTTGGTTTGATTATTTTATTTCAAAACTGATTGTCCTTTTTCTTCTAATGTAAATTGATCCAGAAACCCATGTGTGTTTGATATAAGATATAAATATGTTTGAGGATTAAAGGAAGTTTGGTTAATAATTTTCGATCTAAAGATTGTTGGGAAAGGCAAGCACAAACAAAGGTGCACGACAGACAATAACGAAAGAAAAATCAAATCTAAACTTTCCCTTCAATTTGAACCAAGAGGAAACAAAAAAAATTCAAGAGCAAACACCATTTTTGGCAGCAAGTATATCAACTAAACCAAACAAGACAAAGCAAGAATAAATCAACAAAACGAGGAACCAAGATTTATGTGGAAACCTCTTCGGTGTGAAAAGTAAAAACCACAAGGCCAAAGCTCTACTATAATCAACAAGAGTTACAAATGTGCTCTCCAAAATGGTCGTCAAAGAAGTGTCAAACAATGAGCAACAACAACTACAAGATATAACAAAGAGCTAGAGAAGTAAAAGGAGTAAAAATATCAAAACATAGCTACTATTCACAAGATAAAATCTGGAGCAACAAGACTCTAAATCCACCTCTGTTAGTTTTCAATCGAATATTAAGTTGAAAGAAATAATCTATCCAAAAATAAACTCAATCGGACAAGGAACGAAGCGGAAATCACAATTTGAAAATGGTTATTAAGGCTCGTGCGAAAATTTGCACTCTCACGCTTCTCTCTATTGATGTTGTTAATATCTCTTGTGAATAATAAAAATAAGACCTAAAAGAAATCTTACATATATATCATAGATTTTGAATTATTGGAAAAAGTGGGATGGTCTAATTGGGCTTATATTTATCCACATATGAGGGAAAAAGACTCTAATCCAATCGTTGTTGGGTTTTTGGGTCTTTTTCCCTTCATATGTGGATAAATATAAGCTCAATTTAGATCAGTCCACTAGACCATAAGCCCAATACTATGGTGCACATGTAAGACTTCTTTTAGATCTTATTTTTCAATTATTCAGAAGAGAGATTAGCAGCCACAATAGAGAGAAAAGTGTGAAACTGCACATTTTCGCACAAACCCTAGCAACTACTTTCAAATCGCAATTTTCACTCCGTTCTTTGTTCGATTGAGCTAATTTTTAGAAAGCTTGTTCCTTTCAACTTAATCTTTGATTAAGAACTAACAAAGATGGATTTGAAGTTCTATATCTCCTGGTTTTAACTCGTGAACAGTAGGTGCATTTTGGTAATTTTACTCGTTTTACTTCTCTAGCTCTTGGTGTTATCTTGGAGTTGTTGTTGCCCATTGTTTGACACTTTTTTGGTGGTCATTTTGGAGAACACATCTTTAATTCTTGTTTATTAATGTGGAGATTGGCCCTGTGGTTTTTTACTTTTCACAACGAAGAGATTTTCCACATAAATCTTGATGTCTCGTGTTGTTGATTTATTCTTTCTTTGTCTTGTTTGGTTTGGCTGATATACTTGTTGCCCAAAACAGTGTTTGTGCTTGAATTTGTTTATCTCCTTTTGGTTTAAATAGAATGAAAAGTTTATATTTGAGTTTTTTCTTTTGCTATTACCCATGTGGTGTATTTTTATTTGTGCTTGCCTTTCAAAAAAAAAATATAGCATAATAACCGACAAAAAGCTGTGGACTAAGTGATAACTTCATCTACTAAGCTAGAGAAAACTCCAACCCAAAACTGTTGGGGAGGACGAGGTTGTTAGCCATTATAACCAATCTGATTCTCGGTCTCGCCCCCGACTTTTACCTCATCGACAATCTTTGATAGTCAACAAAGACAACAAAAGAGGTAGAAACAAGAACGAGGTAAAAGTGGAGGAAAAAAAATAAAAGATGAGCCAAGGGCTCAGCCATAAAAATAAAGGAAGATGAAAGTGAAAAAGCAAAACTCCTTTATTCTCTCCGAGTACATAGTGAAAGAAGACTCTATTAAAGACAAGTTGATAAGAAACAAGGTCTAGGATACATGATATTTATAGCAATAAAAAAGAGTAGTCTGATACACTAAAGCTTTTGCTATGAACAGGGTCCGGGAAAAGGTCCGACTATAATGATCTATTGTACGTAATCTTACCTTGTATTTTTGTCAAAGGCTATTTTCAGGTTTGAACCCGTGACCTCCTGATCACATGACAATAACTTTACCGGTTATAGCAATACGGAGAAATTTTTTGAGAAATGATAAGCCCTAAATAAAAGGAAGAAAAGACAGTGTTGAAGATTTTTCTATCTTTGCAATTTATCTCTGTCAGTTGTTATTTATTCATACGAGTCATCAGGCTCCAGCCAGCACAGGCTATATCAATTTCTATATTTTAAATAATTAATTATTGGTCTTTACTTTTAACATTATTTGTTATTTTGTCCTATCATGCCATGTTGATTTTTCACATATAAATTTAATAATACCTTCTTTTTTTTTTAGGATAAACAGAAAATATGACCTTACATAAAAGAGTTTAGAAGTCACAAATTAGGATAGAAAGTTAATAGTTGAGCGTTTTCTCATGCTCATACTTGGACCTCTCTTCTTGCCAGTAGTGTAGAACTATTTTTGTAGTTTTTTGATTTTCGATTTCAACTTTTACTGATGTTTTTCGTACTCCGATTATTATTTCATTTTCGTTACTATTTTTTCTCTTGTTTATTATATAACACTCTCCATTTCTCGTAATTTATTGTTGTTATTGTTCCGTATTTGTATCCGCTTTTCGAACTTTTTACCAAATTTTATTTAAATTGAAAGTTTATCAAAAATAATTTTTCTAACTCAACGAGGTAAGGATAAAATTTGCATACACTCTTTCAAAATCCACTTATGGATTATATTAGATATGTTATTGACTTATTGTTTTTGTTGTAGACTATTGCTTCTATCCCAATTATATGACACAATTAAAATTTCAAATTTTAAAATTTTAAACTTTGACCGTAAATTTGGATATAGAAGCTTTTAAGTTTTTTAATATAAAATTTATACGAAAACTACATTTTAAAAAAAAAGTTATTATAAATGAGTATTAAAATAAATCTCGTGGGACTTAATGAGCAATTTCTTAAATTTTCTACAATCCCTTGTTTTACTTTTTCAAAAATCTAACGAGTCAGTCCAATCAAATGGTTAGACCAAAAAGCCCCTCCCGGATATTCCGCTATCATAATTATTGTCTGAAATCCCACGCCCCTTTGTAATTCCTACTCTACTCGAAGGTTAATTTCGCCATTTACTTACTCAAATCCAAAAATAATCAAACACCGTAACCTTCTGCCATGACTTTTTCAATCAACGGTGTAAAATCAAAGTTTGACTCAAAGTACAAAAAAACAATGTAAAAATGACCTATGACTTTGACCGCCGATTTGGAATATATATATATAAAGAAAAAAAACAAGACTTCCTCTTGCTTTAATTTACGTGACTCAATAAATAATTTTTTTAATTAGAATTTTTAAATGTTTTTAATATGATTAGTTATTGTGATTTATATCATCTCCATCTCAATTTTAATTTGATAAATAAATTGAAATAAAAAATAGTACATTTTATGATAAAAACATATTTAATGTATTTTTCAAAATAAAATTTGAAAAGAATAAATTATATGCAGATCTTACTTCTACTCATAAGTGAGATAGAAAGACTATTTATTAGGGCTACGTATCAGTCAGTTGGGTTTAATTTTAAAATTTATCAGTTCAACTTATTGATTATCAATTTGTAAATATGTTAAACCGTTATAGAATCATTAAGATATTCGTTTATTAGTTGTTGATCATTATCGATTCGATTATTGATTTAACGATTAAGATTTGACACAATTTTTAAAAATTGGAAATCACATAGAAAGAAGGTGACAAACTAAATGAATCATGCATATAAGTTGATAGATTATATTTTGATCAAAAGTAAACACTAGCACATTGAAGAATTTTTGAGAGTTAGAGACAGGCAAAAGTAAAAGTATGAAATCAAACCCTAAATAAAAACTTTATATATATATATGGTATAAATATATTTTATTAATTTATTATTAGATTATCCATTATCATGTTAAGAAAAAACTTCAAACCGTTAAAAATCAATAAATAATTTTAAAAAATCAAAATCATTACTATACTATTAAATCAATAACTCATTATCGATAGATCAATAATTTTAGTCTGATTTTGAACCACCTACTATCTATGGTCCCTACATTCCAATTTATATGCATCATTTCTTTTTAAGATTGATCGGGAAAAAAAATCTATACTCCCTTCATCTCATATTAGTTGTCATGTATACTAAGTAGGTGTTTCGGCTTGCGATTTCATCTCATGACATGAAATCATGAGATGATATCTCAAATTCACCAAAAATCATTATTTGGGAATTTCAAATTATGATATGAGATTTTTCAAATATAAAAATTGACCCAGAAGTTTATATTTTGTAAAAATAACTCAAATTTATTTTACTTATATATATTTACTAGCAATTTATTTCATATGTAAATAAAATTTATAATTCATATAATTACTTCTAAAACCGTTTATATCTCATACAATGATTATTCTCTCCAATATAAAATTTATTTTTACATCAAATCAATTCTTAATTTATCACTTATATTCACCAAATTCATTATTTTTGATCAAATTTATTACTACTTCATTCAAATCAATGTTTACTAACAAAAAAAATTCATCATTATATTGAGTGGAGAAGACTAATCACTGTGGTCTGTGACATTAATTGTAAAAATAATTTCCTTAGATACTAACAATTTGAACACTACAACTTATGTTTAATTTTATTTTTTATTGAATTAATTAAGGTTTAATCAATAAATATTGTATTTTTTTAGAATAGTTTTGTAATAATGTATAATGTGATTTTATAAATTTTTGCTTATTTGGTAAGATTGTATAAATAATTGGGACAATTTTGATAGTTTTACAACTTATGAGATTTCATATAACATAAAAAGTTCAAATCACATGTCCAAACAAAATTTCAACATCATCTCATAATTTCATATCACATGGCCAAACGGGCCCTAAATACTTGTCCCAAAAAACTATCAATTTAAACAATCAAGAGAGAATTAATTATATTTTTTCAACTTTGCCTTTAATATTAATTATTCTAAAATTAAGAAATACGTAAATAAATAAAAATTAAATAATTAATAAGAAGTATATTAATCAAATAATACTCTCAATTAATATTTTTTTTAAAATTATGTAAAACTTTATCATGAGAATTAAAAAAACACGAAAAGTATTAATTAAGAGAAAGGAAGTGTACGATTAATATTCATTTCAAAAAATAGAATTTGTCCTCATTCAAAAATTAAAATTTAAAAATTTGAATCAAAATTAAAATGGGACAAATAAATTGCTATCAAGGAGTATAATATTTATCTTCTTTTTTTTTTCTCTGTTTTGGTCAGAGCAATTTCGTTTTCAATATTTCTCCCCCTTTGTCTCCTTTTTGTTGAACGCAGAAAGGAGAAGAAAGAGAGGAGATATATATTTGTTGTATCTTCTTCTTCTTCTGTATATCAATTTCTTGTTTGTTGTTCTTCGCCTTCTCTCTTTTTTTCAGAAACCTTTTGTTTCTGATAAAGAAAAGAGAGAAAGGAGAAACAAATTTTGGAATTTCAGAAGAGAATTTCTGGTTAGGGTTTGAATAAATCGAAAAAAAGAAGAAGAAGAAGAAGAAAAGAGATGAATGTGATGCGTCGCCTCAAGAGCATTGCTTCTGGACGATCTTCCGTTTCCGATCCTGTAATTTTCTCCCTCTGTTTTTCATCTCATATGAAAATTTATGGATTTTTTTTTTCTAAATATGATTTGTTTGCTTCGTTTTTGTTGATTTGTGTAGCAGGATTTTTAATTTTTTATTATTATTATTTTAGGGCTTTTTGACTAGAAACATTGCCTTGAATAGTTATCTTTTTATGCTTATTTGTACACTATTAGCTTGTTAATGATACAAAGTTTGGTAAACTTACCATTGCTAAAGATGGTGATAGAACAATCTCATGTATTAACTCTGTAATATGATATGTATTTTTTGGGTAGTCCTCTTAAGACAATGTTTAAATTAATGCTGAGATTGTTTTTGAGAGCTTTGATCCTTGAAGACATTTTTATTGTTTCTCTTTATGTGATTTAAGTGCATTGTCAATTTATCAACAACAACGTACTCGGTATAATCCCATAAGCAGGGTCTGGATTTAAGTGCATTCTCATATTTTCACTAATTTAATAGGGAGGGGATATTAGCCTAAAGAGACTAAAGATTGAGCAAGAAGTAGATCACAGGGTTGATATTGAAATTCAATTGGAAGAGCCAGGTACTATAGCGCCGAAGGATGATGTGACTTCTACATCCGAGGGAAGTGATGCTAGTACATTGACTGTCAATACTAGGCAAGAAAAATCTGGAAATAAGGAGCTTCCAAAAGAAATGAGTGAAATGAAAATTAGAGACAAAAACTCTTATGGCCATGAGGATGACTTAAAGGTAACTTCTTATTTATACAGCACATCTTGTTGCTTTTTGTTTATGGAGAATCCTTCTTTATGATATACTAAAATGCTACTTAATTTTAGGATATGGAGCCTACTGTTATTAGTGGTAACGGAACAGAAACAGGGCAGATAATTGTGACTACTTTGAGTGATCGAAATGGACAGAAGAAACAGGTAAGTTTCATCTTCATAATTGAACAAACTTAGATGTGATGGCTTGTGATTCATTGTGTATTTGGGCTTTAATCAATTAATAACTTTCATATAATTGTCCCAGACACTGTCTTACATGGCTGAACGTGTAGTGGGTACGGGTTCATTTGGAGTTGTATTTCAGGTAAAATTGTGTTTGATGTTCAGTAGGAAGGATTAGGTGTTTATTTGGAAGCATTGAAGTTGTATGGGTGGCTCTGATTGACGATTGCTCTTTTTTTTCTTTTATTTTTTTGGTAATTCTTAGGCCAAGTGCTTAGAGACAGGTGAATCTGTCGCAATAAAGAAGGTCTTACAAGATAGGAGATACAAGAACAGGGAACTACAAATCATGCGCATGCTTGATCATCCTAATACTGTTCACCTGAGGCACTGTTTCTATTCTACTACTGAGAAGAATGAGGTTTACCTTAACCTTGTTCTGGAGTATGTGTCTGAAACTGTGTACCGAGTTTCAAGGCACTACAGCCAAGTGAACCATCACATGCCCATCATATATGTTAAATTGTACATGTACCAGGTAAGCATTTGGCTATTTCTTACTTTTATATGTAGGAACTTTGTGTAAGTAAGAAAAATTTTGGACTTCTGAAATATGTAATCTTGTTAGCTCTATTATGAATTATCTTGATTCTTCAGAAGTTATAACTTAATTTCTTTCTCATAATTATCATTGTGCAGCTATGTCGGGCTCTGAATTACATGCACAATGTAATTGGGGTATGTCACCGTGATATTAAACCTCAGAATCTTTTGGTAAGCTTTCATTATGTTCCTTTGCTTCTAGGTGTTTGCAGCTCTTCCATTTCCTTGATTATCTGAGACAATTGCTTTTCCTCTTCCTTCATTCTTCTTCCTTCAGCTCTAACTATTTGCAGCATTATTGTTTTAACTATTGCTACAGGTTAATCCACACACTCAACAGTTAAAGATCTGTGATTTTGGAAGTGCAAAGAAGCTGGTATGTGCTGTTCTTTTGAGAACTAAGTTTTCCTAGGTGTTTGCATCTACTAAAGACTTTTGTCCTTGCCATAGGTGCCTGGGGAGCCCAATATAGCCTACATTTGTTCTCGGTATTATAGATCGCCTGAATTGATCTTTGGGGCTACAGAGTACACAACTGCAATTGATATGTGGTCAGCTGGTTGCGTTTTCGCTGAGCTACTTTTGGGACAGGTGAGTTGAATTCATCCTGCCTATTTTCTCACTCTTTTTGATATTAGCTGTAGAAAGTTGGTAATTTTTTCTTACACCTGCACATAGATTTGGTTTCTATGATACCTCTCTTTTACTGAGGTAGATATTTAAGTGCTTGAACCTAAATGTTCCCTAATTGCAAGTTGATTAATTTTTTTGGATCACGATAGACTTGCCTATAAAAGTTTTAATTTTTTTCTTTTCTTGTGAGCATCATATTTTGAGTTACACTGGTATAAACTTAGACTGATGCATTGAATTCTGCACTATGTTTAGCCTCTTTTCCCTGGAGAAAGTAGTGTTGATCAGCTGGTGGAGATCATCAAGGTATGCTATTATGGGACACTAGCTTTCATCACCCATTGTTAAAGCAGTATCTGTTAAGTTTCATTCTGTTGTTTATGGTCTTGATGTACTTAATCCATTCTAGATTTTGGGGACACCAACTAGAGAGGAAATTAGGTGCATGAATCCAAACTATACAGAGTTCAAGTTTCCTCAAATCAAAGCTCACCCGTGGCACAAGGTTTGTTACAAATTATTAACTAGTGTATATTTTTTTCTTAGTTTCTTTTGTTTGTTCTCCTTGATAAAGTTCTTTGACCCTCTATCTCTTCCAAGTGCACTCACTCATAGGCTAAGGTGCTGATTAAATCTGAATATTTTGCAGATATTTCAGAGAAGAATTCCTCCTGAAGCAGTAGATCTAGCGTCAAGGCTGCTGCAATATTCACCAACTCTACGCTGTACTGCTGTAAGTGAATGACTTGGCCTTTTTCTGCTGTTAGAATAAAGCTTGAAAGTAGTCAATGAGAAAACACGCATTAACTACTTGTGGACAATCAATAAGTTTATGAAGCCTGCTGAGAGGGTGACCATATTTCACAAGTATTATGTTAGAAACATGCATGTGGACTCCTTTTTGGATTTGATATGATGAGGCATCTTGAATGAGTCGTAAGCTTTATATTCATTTTCAGTTGGAGGCATGTGCACACCCTTTCTTTGATGCTCTGAGGGAACCAAATGCTTGCTTACCAAATGGACGACCTTTGCCACCTCTATTCAACTTTACACCTCAAGGTTGAGCTGAATTTCCTTTTTTTTTTCCTAACTTTATTGTTATAATTATTTCGCCCTGTCTGACTGTAGTAAGCCTAATGCAGAACTTTCTGGTGCACCTACTGAACTGAGACAACGCCTTATTTCTGAGCATACGAGGAAGTGAATTTTGCAAATGAGTTTTTGAGAGGGTCTATTTTCCCTGTGATCAGTAGTGTTCTACTGCATCAAATGCGGCTATGTTCTAGGCCAGCCTTCGTAATATCTTATAATTCCAAGGCAAGGATGGTAACGTGCATGCAGAAAGATTCATTTGCTAATGATCAGAGTTAGGTTCACACTATGAAATTCTTTTATTTATTAAGTTGGTGTGTTAGTGTTGAATGCCCTAGGTAGTTCTAGATGAGTTCACATCTTTTAATTTTTTTTTGTTACAATCCAACATCTAGTTTGTGGGCATTCAGAAGATCAGTAGGTTCTTCCAAACAGGATTACTAGTTGAAATAGGTTTATTTTTGTGTATATCATTTTGATTTCTTCCACTTGCCTTATAGGAATGTGAATTTCATTACTTTTACGTATTCTCTAATGTCTCTTTAGAACCAACTAAATAGTCTCAGTACGAATCTCTGTCTGTCTAGATTCTCTATATTGCATATGGACATTTTATTTTCCATTTTGTGTTTGGACAAGAAAGGGTTATCCCTAAAAATGGACGAATGTGTACGAAAAAATATGGGGTGACGAAACTAGCCTGACCAATCTGTCCAAGATTGAGCCGAATATTGATAGGAATTAGCTCAGTTTGTTTCGGTCTATGAGAAATTGAGTTGAAGTGTAGTGTAAATTGATTTATGAGAATTTTTTTAAATATTCTCAAAAATATCATTTTTTAAATTTGATATGTTATATTTTGTTATAATAAAGAAAAATACTTTCTTCGTTTCAATTTGCTTGACCTATTTTGGTTTGGCACAAGATTTAAGAAAATGAAAAATTTTAAATTTTGTGGTCTTAAGTTAAAGATATGTCAAACGTGTTAAAATATTGTTTAATCGTATGATCTTAAACATGTCATAAGAAAAAATTGAAATTAAAGAGTTGCTAAAAAAGGAAAGGGTTATTTTCTTTGAACGGACTAAAAAGAAAATTAGGTCAAACAAATTAAAACAAAGTGAGTAATAATTTTATTATGTACTGAAAAATTGTAAAAGAACATACAGAAATTAAAACTGAAAATTTGGTAAAAATTGGATAAATTTGGGTAATACTAAGACTAAAAATACATCTAATTGTATAGAAGTATAAGTGGAATACGGTAGTTAACTATCTAACTACCTTGATTCGTGTCCTCTATAACTTCCTATCTAAGGTCATGCATTCGGTAAGTTAAAACTGCGTAATATTCTATCAACCTCTTCAATATTTTTTTGACTTACCTTTACATCTCTTGAAACCATCCATAGTCAACCTTTTCATATTTCTGCATTGGGGCATATGTGCATCTCCTTGGGACATATCCGAACCATCTCAGCTTCATTTCTCACATTTTTTGCTCTATCCAGTCCAGTGGCGGACCCAGAAATTTTATGAAGGGGGTTCAAAAAAAATTAAACACGCTAATCAGAAAAAAAAAATATGCTTATTCAGATTCGAACCCACGAGCTGAGACATGCTAAGGGGAAATATTGTACCCCATTTGCCACTGAGCTAGTCCTTTGGCTTATGCTCAAGGGGTTCAATGTTAAATATATACACATAAATTAAAAAAATTATCTTATATATACAGTGTAATTTTTTAATGAAGGGAGTTCGGATGAACCCTTCAACTACACGTGGATCCGCCCCTAATCCAGTCCACTCTAACCTTGTCCCAAATATCTTTATTCCTAATATTATCTCTCTTAATATGCCACACATCTATTTCAACATCCCTCATCTCCTCAACTTTCATATTATGACCGAGAGAGTTTTTGATTAGCCATTCTTCTTCTTCACATAATATAATTGAAAGTTTTAAAATATCAAGTCTCACCTCCACGCAATCCTAGGACAATAATAAGAAATAAAATTATTAAGGAAAGTAACAGAAGCGTGTTATTTGGCGGGTTTCACTTAGCGCAGCTGCAAAATCGAATACATCCCTTTCTATACTCTCTGGCGCGTGTGCCCAAGAAATGCGTCATTTCACTTTCCTAATCCGAATTTGAAATCACCATTTTGTCTGAAAATCAACCCTACCAGAAAACAAACTTCAAATTCCTGTCCGTATTTACCACACAAATTTTCCGGCGATGTCCACGGCAACAGCCGCCAATGATAACATACCTAACGCCGACGTTAGCCCCAATGACGGTGGCGGAATTGATACGACGCCGTTCCTTACTAGCCAGAATTCCCGGAACCGACGTTCGTTCCGTCGCCGTCCAAGTCTCCGAGGAGCTGCTGGATTTCTACGTCGTGCAAGCAGCCGCCGATTGATGCGCGAGCCGTCGATGCGAGTCAGAGAAGCCGCGGCTGAGCAAATCGAGGAACGGCAAAGTGACTGGGCTTACTCAAAACCTATAGTGATATTAGATCTTTTATGGAACTTAGCTTTTGTAATTGTATCGATTTCTGTGCTTGTACTGAGCCGAAATGAGTCTCCTTCTATGCCTTTAAGGCTTTGGATTGTTGGATATGCTTTACAGAGTGTGCTTCATATGGTTTGTGTTTTCGTTGAGTATAGACGACGACGGTTAAGGGATTCCTCTGGAAATTTGAGTAATTCTGGGCAGAGAAGCGGTAATGCTAGTTGGAATAGCGGAGTTGGGAATTTGAATTCGGAGAGTGACGGAGGGGAGTCTGGTGATTATTCACCGGAGAGGAGTCAAAATGAGGATGACACTAGGTATCATATGATATCCCTATTTATTTAAACTATTCAAATAACTGTTGTTTCATTATAAAGTAAGTTAAGATTTTAAATTATCGTTGTTGGTAATTCTCGCTTTTGTGGATGCTTGATGAATAAGAAATTGCTTGATGTTCTTTCTAGCTTTGGGTAAGTTGGTTTAGTGTTATTAATTGAACTCTGAAGCTAGTTTATGTAGAATGGTTGAAAGAGTGGCAACCCGTAGAAAATACTTATAACCAGGGCTAGACCCAGTATCTTTTGCGTCGACCCTGTATTTGTACTAAAAACTCAAGAAACAAATATATACTAGTTTTTAATGTTTGAAACGACATACAAAAACAAGTGGATAGTGGTGAGTCCACGGACTGCAAAGCTCTCGTTTCCCCTAGGATATATGGGTTATAAACATGATAGTTGTGCGTCATTTGTAGTTGTTTTCTTGCCATATATGCTCCTCTTCCTGAAAGAGAATATTCAATACTCTCTTCTAGTTTCTCGTAGGTCTTTATTTTTCTTTCTATATGCAGTTTTTTGAGGGAAAAAACAACATAAAATTGATAATAAACCAACCTTCGGGGTTGCCCAGTGGTTTGGATTTGGGACCTCCATGTTGGAGGTCTCAAGTTTGAAATCCCTTGCCAGTGAAAACAAGAGGTTTGCCTTCTGGGTCGAGCTTGTCGCACCGGACTTGCCTAGTTGCAGATTTTGCTTGTCATCAATTTTTTTTTGATAATTAACCAAAAAAGCAAATTGTCTTATTGCTGTGCCAGCGGTTATTTATTGTTTTCAAAACATGACAACTGTCGAGTGCAATTATAGTGATAGTACTTATATTTATATAGTATTTAAGTAGATTGCCATATTTAGTTTGTCGTTTTTTATAATACATTAAGTGTCGGTTCTTATTGGTTAGTTTGGGATTGTTATACATTAGGTCATTGTCTTGTCTTAAAATTCAGAACCCATAAACCTAAAATTCTGGCTCAGCCTCGGCCTATAATTAAGGAATCGGTTGGATGTGTACAATCTGGTTTTGGAAGGGCTTGGAATCTTTTGTGACGACCATTTAGAGGCCGCAGCAGAACTACTATAGGAAAGCCCGCCCCTGCTAGATAACATAGAAAGAGATTTTCGGATAGCAGTAATCTATGTGTGAATCTTACTTCCCTTATGCAAAATAGAAGTTTGTCCAGCCGTCTTCTAGCTTCGACCAACCAAGAGGATTCCTTATACAAAGGAAGGATGTTTCAGGACTCTGACCACGTCATAATAAGAAAATATTGAAAAATCTTTCCAAGGCCAGAGAAGAAGGGAACGCACGCTACAGCTAACATAATAGCCAGCTGAAAAACTGTGTATTCTGATAAATGTATCAATTGGTTTACTCTGTACCGTCTTTTTTCAAGATCGAGGCTGAGGTAATCATTTTACTAGTAATTGGGATAGCCAGAGTAGTGCAGAAAGATGACATCTGGATTGTGGTTTTCTGATGGCTGCAGATGTTCTTTCTTAGATAGCTTGGTTATTTATTGTATGAATGGCTTTATCATAGGTAATCATTGCATAAATCTGCTGCGTCAATGTTGGCCTATTTGGTTGGAGAGGCACTAGAGGCTTCATTTTGAGAAACAATCTGATGGGAATCTCTCCTATTGGAATTGTGAGGGCAGGGGAGGCTTTACTTCTAGAGACTTTGCTAATGGGAGACATATGTTACCTAAACAGAAAAGTGTAGGTTCTGATCAATATCTCCGATTGTAGATTTATGCATAAATCACGAGTTAATTTGGCTAATTAACTATACAGTGGTATTAAATTAGCTAAGGCTATGTATTTTTGGTGTGCTCAGATGAATTTAGTGCTAGTTTCTATTCTTAATTTTGCATTGTTAAAGTGTGTGATCATGTCATTTTTTTTTGATGACCGTCTTAAGATGTTAAAGAGAGCACATTTTTATTTATTTAATTATGTATTCAACACACCCTTCACATGTAGGCCTGGTTGTTTTTCATGGGAAGCATGTGGAAAATCTTCTTGATAATGAGTGGCGGTGAGACTCGAATCGAGGATCTCTGGCTGCTATGCTCTGATACCATGTTAAAGTGTGTGCTCATCTAAAAGCTTAACCTGTTATAAAATGCACACTTTTATTTATCTAATTATGTCTCTAACATGCATAAACTCACTTGGTGCTACACAACAATCCTTATTACTATAGTGTAACTCAAAAGTAAACTTAATTCAAAACTTCTCGGGTGCTGAAATGTGCATCCATGTCACTGATGCTCTAGTTTCCATTTGAAGGAATAGGCTTACTGGTCTATTTGTGAAATAACATCCAGTAGACTGCTGAACAGGATAGTCGAACATGAATCTCAAAGTTATTCAAACTGATACCGAAACAACATACCTAGTGCATCCCACAAGTGGGGATATTCAAACTGATGTCAGCTGTGAAAAACGAAGGTTGTTCTCAATGCATGACTAAATGGTTGAAACCTAGTTCTATTTTTTTTTTAATGTTTCGAGAAGAATAAAACTGCATATTTGTGCCTACTAATGTATCACTGATTCTTGATTTATTGTTTCAGTGTTGCCAAGCATCTGGAGTCTGCAAACACCATGTTTTCTTTCATTTGGTGGATAATTGGGTTCTATTGGGTATCTGCTGGTGGCCAGACTATGACCCATGATGCACCTCAACTTTACTGGTTTATCTCAAAACTAGGCTCTAGCTCTGCCTCATTTTCTTTTACTTATACTTTATGTTAATTTACATGGTGTCTTTTGCAGGCTTTGTATCACATATCTGGCGTTTGATGTGTTTTTTGTTGTTATATGTGTTACTCTGGCTTGTATCATTGGAATTGCTGTTTGCTGCTGTCTCCCATGTATCATTGCAATCTTATATGCAGTGGGAGATCAGGTATATCTGTAAATTCTTTTGTCACTTCTATCAATTGTCATGATTTACATCAAATGACATTCCTTTTGGCATGTAATTCACAACTATCAGCTCCAAAGCTATCTCACTAGGGAGGGACCTAGATTCTGGAAAGATTTTCGTGCTTCTGTATCAACAGTATATCATGCATGTTTAGTCTTATACCTCCGTACTTTGTTAGCTTAAAGTTAGACCTCTTTCTTCACTCATGGTAAACATAGATGTTCTTTATTGCAAAATCTGCCATGCATTTTCTCGGCCCATGGCATTGTTCAAAGATTCTGAGAGTTCTAGTATCTTTTACTTTAGAATAACAACAACAACAACAACAACAGACCCAGTATAATCCCACAATGTGAGGTCTGGGGAGGGTAGAGTATACGCAGACCTAACCCCCACCTTGAAAGGTAGGGCGGCTGTTTCCGAAAGACCCTTGGCTTTAAGAGAGGACAAGATAAAAGGTCAGATAGGGGCAAGCATATAGAGAACAAGATGAAAACACGAATAGCAAAAAGAGAAAGTCGTGGTAGAGTGGTACGGGAAGAAAGAGGCATTAACTACTATAAATAAATAAGATAAGATAAGATAGATAAGACAGTCAAAGTACAACGGCGCCACAACTATAAACAACAATACAATGCAGCAATCAAAAGGCAATAAACAATGGGCAGAACTACAACTACTATGGTGCAAAGGATGAATCACCTAGCCTTTTATCCTAATCTGAGTCCTCCACAAAGGAAATTATAGTGCACTAATGCGCCTACTAATAGGGTAGGATAACGCGACTATGTACTAGCCTTCTATCCTAATGCGGGTCCTCCACACACTCCTATCTAAGGTCATGTCCTTGGTAAGCTGTAACTGCGCCATGTCTTGTCTAATCACCTCTCCCCAATATTTCTTCGGCCTACCCCTACCTCTTCTGAAAAAAATAACATTTTTTTAGGAAGGAGTGGGGGAGGGGGGGGAATGACTTTGTCCCTATATATATTTGTGTTACATATCATACAAATTCAGCAACATAGTGTTTATCTTTTGGAGCAGCTGTTCTTTTTATTATGTTGTTGGAGTTAGAGCTCCTTGTTAGACATAAATCAAGAAAAGAAGGCTTTCAATGTGCACAACATATTGGTTTTTGTCAATATGGTTCAAAGAATTGGTGTAAATTGTGTCAGATTATCTATTTGTTTGGGTTATTTCATACTTCCGAGTTTGTTTTAGAAACATAAGATGGGGTAGGTTTGTAATCAGCATTGTTGGGGATTTTTCTTGTGCACCGTTGAGATCTTTTATATAGTACAATACCATCCGCACTATGTATAGATGTGCATTATTCTAATAAGAGTCGAAGTAATCAGAAAGTTGTAGTCCCTATCTCTGCACCCTTGTACAATAAAATGCAACTGAAATTTCAGCTCTTGCCCAAAGGATTTGAATTGATGTCCTCACATTGATTCCCCAACTTGAATCTCGTTTAATCCACAAACACGTGCAATTTCATCTCCAACTGAGACCACTCGACCGATCTCATCCACTTGAAAATCTAGTCAAGCGAGATCACTTTAAATGGGATGGAACCCCACTGCTTTTTCTTGCGTGGATCTTCTCTCTCACCTGGTAGTTCCCAATATCTCATAATTTCCTTTTCCCTTGAAACAGGAAGGTGCAACTAAGGAAGATGTTGAAAGACTGCCTAAATACAAGTTTAAGAGACTAGGCAACTTTGAGAAAGAGAATGGTGAGATTCAAGAATCATTTGGAGGAGTAATGGTTGAATGCGACACCGATACACCCACTGAACATGTTCTGCCACCAGAAGATGCTGTATGTTTTATTGAAACATGTCTTTTCTCAGCCAAGAATTTTTCATAAAGTATCTCAAACTTTCCGAGTCTTAGAAGTTATAGTCTTTCTTTACATTTGCAGGAATGTTGCATTTGCCTTTGTTCCTATGAAGATGGAATTGAACTGCGTGAGCTTCCTTGTCGTCACCATTTTCACGCAGCCTGCATAGACAAGTGGTTGTATATAAATGCGACCTGTCCTCTTTGCAAGTTCAATATACTCAAATATGGCAATCAAAGTGGCAGTGAAGAAGCATAAGCAATCGCCACCTCTTATACATCCTTCAAATTAAAGATCTTGGTATGGTTCTGGGATTCCATCGTCTCTTCAACCTGGAAAATCTTCAGACAGCCCAGAACTTCTGCTCCCATATCTTTTCAGTATATATATGGCTGTTAACTTCTGTGTTCAATATAATATCAGTAGAGGTATCAGTATTTTTCTTTTACCTTGTGTTTGGTTTCTTCACACTATGTCTTACAAGGGTATGTTGCTTGAAAATAACCCAGATTTCGTTAACCCGCCCGTATTATGGTTTTCTTACATATACAGAAAAATGGGTCATGTTCATTTTTAATATGTATTATACTTTCATCACTTATATTACTTGACGATTATGTATATTTACCTTGCATTTGGCCCCAATGATCTCATGTACTGACATTGTCATCCAAAAACTTTTTTAGTTCATTAATTGAATCGCATAGCCTATTAGTGCACTAGATTGCCCTTGTTTTTAATTGAATCACATGCGAAGTGTAATTACCGATAGGAATATTAAAAAAGAAAAAAGAAAAATGGTAGTTTTCACTTACAGAGTATTGGTGTTTACAAAAGGATGACAATATTATGGTCGACGATGACCATCTTACTACGCACTCAAATACATACAAAAAGATGGCACATCTTTTTTTTATGTTACGTAATTAATATTTTATTATTTCCAAACATAATTAATATTAAGAATAAAAAGGGCAGCCCGGTGCACTAAAGCTCCCGCTATGCGCGGGGTCCGGGGAAGGGCCTGACCACAAGGGTCTATTGTACGCAGCCTTGCCTTGCATTTCTGCCAGAGGCTGTTTCCAAGGCTTGAACCCGTGACCTCCTGGTCACATGGCAGCAACTTTACCAGTTACTCCAAGGCTCCCCTTCATAATTAATATTAAGAATAAAATAAGAAAAAAGTAATTAATTATATCTTAATTTGGTAAAATAATAATTATTTTAATTTAGTTATTTTTAATAAGCAAGACAACTAAATTGAATCAAGAGAATATTAAACTTCTAAACTTGTTATTCAAGTAGCAGAATAAGTAATTGGAAAACATTAAGCTTATTTTTAAAATCACCAATATATCCCAAAACGGTACTAATTAGCACGTTTAGATTAATTATTGAGAAACATAATTATCTTTTAAGAATTTACAGTTCTACTTCTTGACATATGATTTAAAACTTGTATAAATGCTTTGACTTACCTAGCTGAGTTATAGCATGTTATATTATATATATAAAGCCTTTAATTTCCTTAATCACACAAGAAATTAAAAAGCATTTAATTTCCTTAATCTAATGGACAATGCTAGTTTAGTAGAAAATTTTTATAGTCAAAGGCATAGTATATAAAATGCTTTGGATTAGAGTCATCTTTAATTCTAACATACATTGTGAGAAAAAAATGGATCTCAATTTAAGTCAAGCCATTATTTCTTTAAAAAAAATTTGAACTAAAAACAAGTTTAAAAAAAATACTTAGAAGATTAAATAAAAATAAGCAATTATTGTACATGCTTGAGAGGTTGTTTACTTATTGAGAAGTCTATATTATGGTCTTTGGAAAGCAATGAAATGCTCAAACAAAAACTTTTATTAATAGTGAAATATTATTTCTAGTATGGCATTGCTTAGGCTTAGTGTCATTGTCACTATTCTTATCATAGCAACCACTAGTACGCAGGGCTGTCTCAACAAGTTCGGAGGCTTAAAACCAAATTTCATAGAGAGACTTTTTTTCTTTTAGCTTTCATATGTAAATTGAATAACTATAACATACTTAACGTAATCCTACAAATGAAGTCTCGAGAAGGTAGGATGTACGTAACCTTATGAAATAAGAATGTTAACAATGAAAATATTAAATGAAGAAATATAATATAAAGTTAGAATAATAGAATCTGCCTCAAAATTTAATTTTTTTATATAATGATACTAGTATGAATTGTTGTAGTGCTTAAAATTTAAAGAATACATCAAAAAATAAATTTGATCTTTTTATAAACACAACAATAGATTTTGCATAATGCAAAAGGTTTGACCGTTTGGTAGACGTTAGAATATTCAATAATGAGATAATAAAAACTGATTGGGGAATAAAAAAGGTAAATGTAAGAATTGTAATTTGGATTCATGATAATTATCAATATATAAATAAGTTAACAAAATAGATAGCCACGTAACAAAATATATTAAATACTATTCAATTTCTCAATTATTACAACAACCTCCACATTAAATAAAGTAAACAAATACTATATATATATATATATATATTCTTTAGAAAAAATTGGGGGCCCTAAAAAATTTGGGCCCCCAAGCGGTTGCTTTAATGACCTTATGGTCGAAACGGCCCTACTAGTAAGTATCTATTTCTATATCTCTACATTGTTCTTCTACATAATTTTATTTATTAATGTGTAGGGGTGTCAAATAGGCGGGTTGAGTTGAAATTAGAAATATTAAAATAGGCTGAAACAGAAATTGGGTTGGGTTATGACCCGCCCAAAATTACTTTGGATTCAAATGGGCTAAATCTGAAGAAGTAGACACAAGAACTAGTCGAAGGACGTTCGATATCTACTATATATATACATAAAAAATTATTTTAACTATGTATAAATAGTATATTTATCCGCTGAAGGGGTTCAGATGAACCCCTTGACCACAAGATGGGTCCGCCACTGATTGTATCAATCATAATATATTTTTTAAGATATTTATTACGATAATTTTATCGTATATGCAGAAACGATCCAGAATTTGAATGTTGAGTGTCACATCATATTAAAAATTTACAACATTCAAATATGATAAATATTTGATCAATTTTGAGCTTCGATCTAGGTTATTCATCTTTTTTTATTTTTATAAACAAATCAATCAAATGAAGCAAAATAAATGACAACTTAGCGCAAAAAAAAACACTTTCAACAAGATTAGTAAGTATCATAAATATACATCATTCATTTATAATTACGCTCGACGAGGAAACTGGGAAAAATTGATCTAACTTTCTAAAGAGGTAATTTGTAAAATTGACCAAGTAGTTAGTCTTCAAATCATTTTTTAAGAACATATTTGAACTCGTAATTTTATGGTGATCGAATTTTAGAGTTTATTTCGGGTTTGACTCTAGAGTTTTACTTTTGTTGACCTTTTCATTGACTTTGAGTTATACTTGACCTAAAAATATGATTAGTGCATTTGACATCGTTAATCGTTATTTTGCATTGATTGAGTTGCTCATCATGTCTTTGTACTCATATACACATAAATATTCCTTGATAATGTGTTATATTTTACTTTGTGAAAGTTTCTTTAATTATAATCATGATGGTTTCAATAATGAGAAGGTTCACCTAAGGATGAATAACAACTTGTTAGATGACAGTTACGACTAGCAAAATCGAGTCGTCACAGATTCAAAATTTCACAATTCACTATCGAATTTATTCAAATTTCAAGAGCTCGGACCTATCCTAGCACAATGAAGAAAAGTGACAGCCCATAGTACCCAAGAAATAAGAGTCCGTTTGGATTAGTTTATAAATTGCTTATAAGTTATTTTCGGTTTTTTTGAGTGTTTGACTGATCAACTTAATGTCAAGTTGTGCTTAAAATAAGCCTAAAAAATAATTAAGTCTGTTTGACTTAACTTATATAAAACAACTTATAAACTGTTTTTAAAGCCTGTTTGGATAAGCTTTTTTTAAGTTGAAAATCTCAGCTTTTTACTTTTAGCCTTTTTAAGCTGTTTTGCCTTAAAATAAGTGTTCAAAAACACTTTCTTCATTTTACAGAAACACCATAAAAAAGCTTAAAAGCTATTTTAACTTGAAAAGTACTTAAAATAAGCCTATCCAAACAGGCTCTAAAGTCATCCTTTTCTAAATATTGATTTAGAGCCCGTTTGGATTGGCTTTAAGTTGGTCAAAACCAACTTAAAACCCCTTTTTAACTTTTGAACGTGTTTGTCTAATGCTGACTTTAAGCCATAAAGTTCTTAAAATCAGTCAAAAATAAAAAGTTAGAATTCCTAACTTTTTTTTCCAAAGTGCTTAAAGTCATTTTCTTTGACCATGAAAATTACTTTTATATCCCTTATATTATAACTAAATTCCCAAACTACCTTTTTTTATTCTTTTAACCCTAAAATTCACATCATAAGCACTTTTATCCAAACACTCAACTGCTTATTTATAAAAATAACTTTCACCACTTCAAAGTTCTAAAAGCACTTCATACATAAAAATTACTTTTTTTAAGCCAATCCAAACGGGCTCTTACACTGGAAAGTAGTACATTCAGTAAATCATTTGCTAAGACATTATGACATAAGATCCCAATGGGTATATCCTGATTTACACAAGTTCAACCATATGCCTATTGCCCAATAAATTAGATGCTTAAAGGGCATCATAAAGTTAAATCTACCAAAAAGAAAAAAAGAGATGTAACTCAAGCATCAGAAAGTGTATGCTTTCCAGCCAGTTGACGACTTCCAACTCTCCCTTCAGATAAGATTAATTCCGTAAAGCCATCACCACAATCCGTTTATGGCACCATTAAAGGCCAGCTCCACCGTGCCAGTGCCCGAAAAATCCCAATTTCTTCATTCGATCAAACCTGAGAAAAGAGTGGAAAAACAAAAAAACGAAGCCTCTAAGAAAAGATTTAGGAGATGATGAAATGTAACAAATGCTTATGGCTTTTTAACTTTAGCTCCTAATAATATAGCAACCGAAAGGTAGTAATACAAGTCCACTGACAAGTTCAAAATGCTTGAATCATAACACCTAAAATGGGTTGGAAAATGAAGCTCAAAACCCTGGAAAAGTTGAATTATATCCTTAACTTATGCACGCTGGAGGTTGCAGTTGATTAAGAGTGTCTTAATGAACATACAAACTTTGATCCCAACTTTTCGTTCTGCCTGAGAAGATTATTCATCTGATCGAGACAGTCTGTAGAAGATTCCTATGGATTGGTGCTACAAAATGTTCAAAGAAGGCTTTGGTGACCTTGGATAAACTATGTTTGCCCAAATCAGCTGGAGGATTAAATATTACTGATATACTAGTTTGGAACAAAGCTTCCATCTTGAAGCATTATTGAAATCTATGCAAGAAGAAAGATAAACTATGGATACAATTGGTACACATCTACTATGGTAAAGGAAAGCAATCTGGGAGGAGACTATTAAGCGAGCATCATGGATAATGCCAAGAAATCATCATGGAAGGTACTGGGCTATCTAATGAATACCTACAGAACTTTGGGAAATACTCTATAAGGAAGATTTTTAACAAGCTGAGAATGGAGGAAAATGGTTCGCGAAAATCAAGGTAGCCCAAGGTGGCCTTATATCCTATATTTGGCAATACAAGAAAGGTTATACACAAGAGACAGGCTGATTAATTGGGGTATGGCCGTATGGGTAGTAGCTCAACATGTCCATTAGGTGAAACTGAAGATGAAGATATACACATTTGTTCTTTAAATGCTCAACTTCATCTATCATCTGGAAGAAGATACTCAGCCGGCAAGGTATAAGAACTGCTATGGGGTGGACAGAGAAGCTGGACTGGGTAAGAAGTAAGAACACATGCTTACGGTAACAGTTCTCAAACTGAAGTATAGAGAATGGCACAAACTGGAAGCCTATACTACATTTGACAAGACTGCAAGAGAGGAACCAAAAGGTACTCCAGAACAAGAGAAGATCTGATGCAGTTATGGTCAAAATGATAATTCAGGATGTACGCTGGTGAGGAAGCTGGAAGCCAAGATTAGCTAAGAAACTGCAGAACCTGAATTTCTATCTGCAAGGCAGATGTAGGTAGCCAAACTGAGGTACTAAGAGTTCCCTCTAATAAAATTTCTAATTACCAAAAAAACAAAAACAGTTCCCCTTACCCATACTGAATCCCACACACTTGCGAAAAGCCAAAAGACAATATTCCAGAAGCAAAATTCCAAAAGACATACAAATGAAGCCATTGATGTCTTATGGTAATAATAGTATGCAAATTGGTAAAGAAGTATAAATGAAGACATTGCTTCCTGTCATGTAATAGTAAATCATTTCTCTTTTTCAAAATTTTAGACTTAGAGCCCGTTTGGATGGGCTTTAAGTTGGTCAAAACCAACTTAAAGCATCTTTTTAGCTTTTGGACGTGTTTGCCTAATGCTAACTTTAAGCCATAAAGTTCTTATCAGTCAAAAATGAAAAGTTAGGATTCCTAACTTTTTTTTCTAAGTGCTTAAAGTCATTTTATTTGACCATGAAAATTACTTTTATATTCCTTATATTTTAACTAAATTCCCAAATTACCCTTTTTATTCTTTTAATCCTAAAATTCACATCATTTTCCTCATTTAAGCACTTTTATCCAAACACTCAACTGCTTATTTATAAAAATAACTTTCAGCACTTCAAAGTTCTAAAAGCACTTCATACATAAAAGTTACTTTTTTTAAGCTCATCCAAACGGGCTCTTATTCCTCCACTGAAATACAAGTCTCTAACTAGAATAGACCTAATGTAAGTGAACAACAACAACTAAGCCATATTCTCAACTAGTTGTTATCGCCTTTACTAATTATGTTCTCAATAATGTACAGTTCTTAAGTAACTCTGCATTGATTCCGAGTGTAGGTCTTTTAAAACAACTTCCTTTCATTTAATTTAAATGCTGCCTTGTCCTTGTTACACCTTCAGTCATAGTATTGTCGTACCTACAAACCCATGCATTTGAAACTCTATGTAGGACCATAATTCTTCATTTGAAGCAGATGAAGTATTTTTTATTAAAAACATCTAAGAAAATAAAAAGACAAAGTTGTCCGATTCAGCCTAGCCAGGCGGGACCATCCTAGTTTTTCTATATAATTCTGAAGTCATACGGGGGACACACACTAACAGAGAGAGAGAGAGAGAGAGTACAAACCCTTCGTGGAAGGGGCAATTCCTCATACTCACTCATCCACAATGCTCCAAACCATCCTAAAATTACGAACAAGATTAGGCATGAGCTAAAACATAAACTAATGATATAATTAGGTTTACAAGTTGTTTCAGAGATGAGGACTAGCAGCTTGTTGCTGATACCATACCAGAATATCGAGAAGGCAAGAAGTATCACAAGGTATCCAAGCTTATACAACCGAACCTTCTTATCCCACGGAAGGTGATTGAAAATTTCCGTTACATCTACCAAGTGGCAGCGATCAGTATAGCTGATCAAGGGTTAACATCTGTTGTCAGATTATATGTTGAGAGGCCAGTGCTAAGTAACAGTAAAAGGGATTACCAACTGCTGCTTTACCAGAAAAATAAGTAGTTTAGTTGTAGGAGGAGTCTTATCTTTAAATTCAAATCTGTCTCATGTGCTTTGTTAGTGTTGCTTTACCAGAAAAATAAGCAGTTTAGTCGTAGGAGGAGTCTTTAAATACAAATTTGGTTAGATGAGATTAGTTGAGATATTTTTGGTTTTTGAATTTAAAAAATATGCAGATTTTTTGTTTAAAGTTGGCCATTTAAAGTTCTTATGTTTAATATTGAGAGACATTTTTAATCATTCTTCAAACCATTTTTGTTGCACCGTCTTTTAAAAAACCAACACATGCAACGATTTTCTACATGTTTCACTTATAGATAAAATAGATGCTTACACTTTGATGTTATAATATAAGTATGGTAGACATATCAGAAACATCACCCAATGCCCTGTCACAAGATGTAGGAAGCACAATGCTCCTTGAAGAGCAAATTCTGGCACCACTACTCTGTTAATCCGAGATGCTGAATCATAAGGGTTGACATAATCATATTCAAGATCTGCCAAGCACATGAGCTGCAATAAATAATTGCAATTGTAATATTCTCCGAGTCCAGATATTACGAAGAAAAGAGAGAAGAAGAGCTTATACAAAACCACTATGCAGACAATGCAATCTAAGTTTACAACATGGTGCATGCTGCATAGTAACTTTGACTAGTACATTCAACATTCGACATGCTTGTTCATCTCAGTGCAATTGGTAAAAGAAAAAAGGAATAGAAGAGAGAACAAATAATACCAGGTCATCAGCCATGAAATGGTAGATACAAAAGACTTAAATGTAAAACAAGTAAATCGAAGTGATATTTGTCTATTGAAACAAATGAACTCACCTCATGTTACTCTCTATCAGTGCTATCAAAGGCAAAAAGCACAAAAAACCTCTAAGGTCCATCAGGGCTTTAAGCGCAGAGCGCAAACAAAGTGTGGGCTTTAATGAAAAAAACCGTTAAGGGAGAAAAAGATAAAATATATATGTTTAGTCCAAGACCAATAATTATAAACATGAATGACAAATATATGACCAAAGAAATTGAAAAAATTGTATGATAAAGTGAAATATCAATTGTTTAGTGTCACTTCTTCAAAAGAGCTCATTGGCAAGGAAAAGTTTGCCTAAGAACCTTGATGACCACACTAAAGCGCACATAAAGCGAGGCGAAGTGCTAAACACGTTTTGAGTCTCGCTTCAAGGCTTAAGCGCGCCTTTGATAACACTGCTCTCTATTCAAATCATTTAATTGGTTTGTCCCAGTGAATTAACAGAAATGGATATTTTGGAAGCTATGCAAGTAAAGATCCATGATATTTGAAATATAATAAAGCCAAAGTATTTCTCCATCGCAAATCACTCTCAATTCCAAATCAGTTGGAGTTGCTACATGAATTGGCTGGGTCCATTTCACTCTATTCAGAAAAATCATCTCAATCATTGTTACGCTGATGGACAGTCTACTACAAACCTCCTCTTTAAACTGGGGCTTGGGACCAGCTATGCCATGCGAAACTCACATCGACAGAGTTCTATTGCTAATGTGAACTAAAAATATAGATGTAAACAGTTCAGGACCTAATGTTCTTCCTGAAATATCAAACCAATTTACGCTTTTAGCAGATTAGTCCAATATTATCAAGTTCACTCACTCCCTTCAACAACATTGAAATCTATCATTATACAGTCCGTACTGCTAGTTTTCGGATACTAGTTATTCATCCTAGTGACTATGGACATATTTTGCCCAATTGACACATCTGAACCAAGTACTTTCAATGGAATTGTGCATAAAATTCCACTAAATTTGCAATAAATAGTTAATATGAACACATAACTAGATCAACAAAAAATTGAACCCACAAAGCTTAAATTCTGAAATTAAGGAATATAAAAATTGATAGTTACCTGGTATAGGATAGTACCAAGAACAGCTACGAGAAGGAAGAAGGAGAATAGCCACGAGAGTAGATCGCCCATGGCAATTTCTTCTTCTTCCTTCTCTTGTTCGTTTTTTTTGCCCCCTTTTTTTTCTGCCGATAGATTTCTGCCTTTGTGCTTCCTATACACAAGCACGACAAAGTAGAGTTGCGAACTTTACTCTTTTTTTAACATTGACCATTTCTTCTAACCCAATATTCTGATGAATTCTAAAAATATCCCCTCAAGTTTGGCCTCAATGACAAAAATACCTATCAAGTTTTGAAGTGGGACAAAAGTTCTCTTGATTTAGGGTGTGCTTTGTACCATGTTTTTCATGAAAAATATTTTTCAAAAAATAAAATAAAATGGGTGAATTGTTTTATTTATTTATTTTTATCAAACATTCAAAATTTGCTTATTTGAAAAATAGAATTTTTAAAAAAAAAACACTTTCCGATAGTAGCAATTTGTAGTTGATAAGGTGGGAATGGCCTTGTAATGGATAAGATTAGGAAAGTGAATTTGAGATAATTTTGACATGTGAAGAGGAAATGTGTTGATGTACCCGTAAGGGACTGTGTGAGGTTGACTGTAGCAAATTTTAGGAGAGGTAAAAGAAGAAGCGAATCCAAGATTTTGAATCTCTGGGTGCCACGCTACTTTAAACAGTAACCTATGACCAAATTCCCAGCATAGAGTAAGATAATACTTAATATTTATTAGCAAATTTACATACAAAATTTAGACTCATTTTATTGGTTCAGATAAGATTTTACTTACAAAAGGACTAGGGTTCTAATCCACTTATTCACAATTCTTTTTAGAATACATTCGCTAATGATGTCTTGCATTCTAAAAAAAAGTTTTAAGAAAATACACTCCACAATAGGGCTAGAACCTGCATCCCTGTAGTGGTAAACCCGAACTTTAACCACGGGCACCACAAGGCTCATTATTTCTAAGGTTGCCATGTATAATATTTAAACTTTATTTATAAATATATATATATATATACAAATATACAATATACACGTATATACAAATTTTCAACCGAGATCACAGGGTGATGTGGCACCCCCTTCCAACTACATAGATCTGTCTCTGGGTAGAAGTAAGTTGAAGAAGAACGGAGAGATGTGATTAGACAAGATATGACATATCTTCAACTTACTAAAGATATGATCCTAGATAAAAAGGTATGGAGATCGAGAATTAGGATAGTAGGTAGCTAAGTGTTGTCATACTTTTATGTGGGAGAGGCGATGGCTAGTCTCCTCTTCTTGTATTCTCCTTATTTAGTTATTTAGTACTCCCTCCATTCACCTTCCTTGCGGAGGATGAATCAAGGCCTAAAGTTGGTTCATCAACCCAGAAGAGAGAAGGGCCTAGGCCAAGACAAGACACATTCCCACCTTTCTTCACTCTGCAATAGCCCGATGCCTCTTCTCTTCACAAGTAGGCTTGGCGCTTAGTCGATTTGAAAAGCTGGAAAAATGAAAGAAGACTGAGCGCTACAATCAATAGACTCTTATCGAATCCTCTGTGAGTGAGGGTACTCCACTTCTACTTGTCCACTATATTAAAAATAATTCTTGTCCAGTTTGAAAAATCTAAAGATAATTTATCACTTAGTTCTTAATTTATCCTTATTACTAACTATAATCATTTTCCCATTGCATTTCCCAAAATATTTAATTTATTATATTCAAATGATAACGTCGTAAAATTGACATTCTACTTGTTCCTTCTTAATGGGTGTTTCAAGTCAATACTGAATAAGAAAGATGTGCGGAGGGAGTAGTTATTATTTGTGTAATACTCTATTCTTCATTTATTGTACTATCTATTATTTCATTTGTTTTATTTGTCTTGCTAATTGTTGTTGTGGTGGTAGATAGACAAAGAAAAACTTAGTGAACCAAAGGTTCAGTCGGAGTCATGATTTTCACTAAGCGGATTAAAATATAAAGAAGTAAATACACGAAAAAAATCAAAAAGGTTCAACATATAGTATATCTACTTAGAAAAAAGTTACCTATCTACATTATACTCTCTATGTTTTGATTTATTTGTCTTACTTTCCTTTTTAGTCCATGTAAAAAAAGAATGCATCTTTCCTTTTTTGGCAACCCTTAAATTTTAACTTTCCACGTGACATGTTTCAGACCATATTAAATATTTTTTGGTACATTCTACATATCTTCAGTTTAATAAGACCACAAAATTCAAAAGTCTTCCGGACAAATAAATTGAAGCGGAGGAAATATAAGTTTTCTCCAAAGGGTCCAAAGGGGTGTCAATTAGACAAGGGTGACAGTACAAACTAGAGTAGACCCTTCTGTTTGCAGCAATCAATTGCATCATCAAACATTTCCTCAAGTCCATACTTGTATTTGAATCCAATGTCCAAAAGTTTCTTTGATGAAAGGCTAGGATGCTTAATCCCTCCAATCTCCCTCAAGGAACTACAAACATGTATACATTATAAGTTGAATAATCTTCTTTTTTCCTTTTAATGTCAGAAGAAAAAATAGCAAAAGGAGCTAACAAGAACTCACTCGACGTTAGGTATTCGATATTCAGGATACCTAGCTGAGAGGAAGTTAAACAGCTCATCTGGTGTAACTTCAACAGCAGAGCAAATGTACATTCCCTTTGCTTTACTATTCTCTAGAAGGAATATGTGCGCATTGGCAACGTCATCTATATGCACGAATGGGGTAAGCGAGGGATACTTCATACAGTTTTCCTGATTACCTGCGTAATCCAGTAGACGAAACAAAAAGAAATGCTTAATTTAGAGAAAGTTTTCTGTGGTTAAATTGATTCACCACAACATTTGGAATATACCTATCTTAACACAATCAAAACAAATGTATGTAAAACAAAGGAAAAGAGATTTTGATGCTTCCTTGTCTATTTATCTCAAATGAAAGAGATAAAAACAGAAAAAAATGAGTTAGATGAAGAAATTAGAAGCTGGAAATGTCTTGCCAAGAACGAAAAAAGATGAACAGTCAAAACTAGAGGTGGATATCGACAAAACTGATAAAAGACTTTCAGAATATGTCATAATATGATCGTATGAACCAAATCTTTAAATTTAAGGGATCATGAAGAAAATCAACCAAATCATCTATGAAGAAGCATGTGATGATGCCTGTAGAGGAAGAAACATGTGTACACAAATAATACACACTTATGCAGAGAAGAAAATAAAACGATCTTCCAGCAGATGTATCGCAAAATGTACATACAGCAACAAACATATGTATAACATTAACTTCCTTTATCAAGAGCTTTGAAATAATGTCCTTCATAAAAAAGCTACTTAGAATCTTTTTTTTTCTATGCCTCTGGCAGAAATGCAAGGTAAGGCTGCGTACAATAGATCCTTGTGGTCGGGCCCTTCCCCGGACCCTGCGCATAGCGGGAGCTTAAGTGCACCGGGCTGCCCTTTATGTTTCATATTGGATAAAACAAGAGCTTGATGATTTGACACGACAAAGTTACAGGGATTGAAGAGTAAAAGGGGCATACCATAAATCATTGCCATGGCTGATCGTAACGGCTCTGGGAATAGAGGACTCAAGAAGGGACCATGTATCCAACTAGGAATAACGGTTACCAAATCTAATCCGTGCTTCTCAGCAAACTCAAGAGCAGCCTTTTCTGCTAAAGTCTTGCTAATCACGTAAGAAGCTGCGGATATAGGCTTTAAGGTTTTCATGACATGGATGTCAGACCACAAGCTCTCGTCCACTGTATCTAATCCTTTATCATTAAACACAACCGCTGTTCTGCTTGAAGTGTAAACAACTCGTTTTACTGTTTTTGAATTGAGGCATTCCCGTAAAACGCCTATTGTTCCATCAACTGCTTTTCTTATCTTTTCATGTTCAATTTCTTTATCCCCGAAATTCATTGGATGAGCAACGTGAAATACTCCAACGCATCCTTCAATAGCTGCACTAAAGCTTTCCGGTTTGTCCATATCAGCATTAAAAATTCGTAG
This sequence comes from Solanum dulcamara, assembly GCF_947179165.1. NCBI lineage: Eukaryota > Viridiplantae > Streptophyta > Magnoliopsida > Solanales > Solanaceae > Solanum > Solanum dulcamara. The sequence goes on along the minus strand of NC_077238.1, from coordinate 75,373,098 downwards.
CCTTTGGGATGCACATGGCAAGTTAGTGAGGTAGCTAACATCTGTTTTGTGATCTAAAAATTCATTCAAAGTTTTCTTCAGAGATTATACAACAACAACAACAACAACAACCCAGTGAAATCCCACAACGTGGGGTCTTGGGAGGGTAGAGTGTACGCAGACCTTACTCCTACCAAGGTAGGACGGCTGTTTCCGAGAGACCCTCGGCTCAAAAAAGGCATAAAAGGGGGTCAGATAAGGTTAAGAAATTCAAAGCGCTATAGGAAAATAAATAACGAAGGCATCACAGATAAAATAGAGTAATCAAAAGTACTGAAAGCAATAAATAGTAACAGAAATAGCAGAAATGAGAGTACAAGAAATTGTAATGTGCTAGTGCGCCTATGAATAGGGAAGAATAACGAGACTATGTACTAGCCTTCTACCCTAATGTGGGTCCTCCACAGCCTCCTATCTAAGGTCATGTCCTCGGTAAGCTGTAACTGAGCCATGTCCTGTCTAATCACCTCTCCCCAATACTTCTTCGGCCTACCCCTACCTCTTCTGTAACCATCCATGGCCAACCTCTCACACCTCCTCACTGGGTCATCTGTGTCTCTCCTCTTCACATGCCCAAACCATCTCAGTCGTATTTCCCGCATCTTGTCTTCCACCGAGGCCACTCCTACCTTGTCCCGAATAGCCTCATTTCTAATCCTGTCGCTCCTGGTGTGACCACACATCCATCTCAACATTCTCATCTCGGCAACTTTCATCTTTTGAATATGAGAGATCTTAACTGGCCAACACTCTGCCCCATACAACATAGCCGGTCTAACCACCACTTTGTAGAACTTGCCCTTAAGTTGTGGTGGCACCTTCTTGTCGCATAGCACTCCGGAAGCGAGCCTCCATTTCATCCACGCTGCCCCAATACGATGTGTGACATCATCGTCAATCTCCCCGCTGCCTTGCATGATAGACCCAAGATACTTAAAACTACTTCTCTTTTGAATGGCTTGGGCACCAAGCTTAACTTCCACGCCAACCTCTTGAGGTGTCTCACTAAACTTGCACTCTAAGTACTCTGTCTTGGTCATACTCAGCTTAAACCCTTTAGACTCCAAGGTATGTCTCCAATCCTCCAGCTTAGCATTAACTCCACTACGAGTCTCATCAATCAGGACTATGTCATCCGCGAAAAGCATACACCATGGCACCTCACCTTGAATTTGTCGTGTCAATGCATCCATTACCAAGGCAAATAAAAATGGACTTAGAGCCGATCCTTGATGCAAACCCATCCCAACTGGGAAATGCTCTGAGTCCCCTCCTACTGTCCTTACCCTGGTTTTAGCTCCCTCATACATGTCCTTGATCACCCTACTGTATGCCACAGGTACATCTTTAGCCTCCAAACATTTCCATAGTATCTCTCTTGGAACTTTATCGTAGGCCTTTTCTAAGTCGATGAATACCATATGCAAGTCCCTCTTCCTCTCCCTATATTGCTCCACCAGTCTCCTCATAAGATGGATGGCTTCTGTAGTTGAGCGTCCCGGCATAAATCCGAACTGGTTCTCTAAGATAGACACGCCTCTCCTCACCCTCATCTCCACCACTCTTTCCCACACTTTCATAGTGTGGCTTAGTAACTTGATACCTCTATAGTTGTTGCAACTCTGGATATCCCCTTTGTTTTTGTATAGAGGGATCATAACGCTCGACCTCCATTCTTCGGGCATCGTTGCCATTTTAAAGATGACATTAAATAACCTAGTCAGCCACTCCAAACCTACCAAGCTGGCGCTCTTCCAAAATTCCCCAGGAATCTCGTCAGGTCCGGTTGCTCTTCCCCAGCGCATCCTACAAACAACACCCTTAACCTCTTCGACCTTAATACTCCTGCAATATCCAAAATTGCGACGCCTCTCTGTATATTCCAAATCTCCCAACACAAAGTCTCTGTCCCCTACGTCATTCAAGAGTTTATGGAAGTATGACTGCCACCTCTGTTTAATGAGAGTTTCTTCTACCAATACTTTTCCATGCTCGTCCTTAATGCACTTTACTTGATACACATCGCGTTCCCTTCTCTCCCGCGCCCTGGCTAGCTTGAACAATTTCCTATTCCCACCTTTTTCTTCTAGTTCAGCATAAAGGCGTTCAAAAGCTATCGTTTTTGCCATCGAAACAGCCGACTTCGCCTCCTTCTTCGCTATCTTATAAAGTTCCTTATTCGTCCACTTCTCCACCTCATCCGTGCTTTCTATCAATTTCGCGTATGCCATTTTCTTTGCTTCCACCTTCCCTTGCACTTCTACATTCCACCACCAGTCCCCTTGATGTCGACTACGACTACCTGTCGATACTCCCAACACTTCCCTTGCTACAACCCTAATACAACTAGTCGTCCTATCCACATACTGTTCGCATCCCCACTACTATTCCAGGCCCCCATGTCCTTCAATTTCTCTCCCATCTCCAGGGCACTAGCCGTGGTCAAACTCCCCCATCTGATCCTAGGTCGATCATTCCCGACCCTCTTCTTCCTCGTCATCTTGATCCCTAACTCCATTACCAAGAGCTTATTTCTCAGTAGGCGGTATGCTTCCCACTAACTCGTCCAAATCCTCCCAAAAGCGCCTCTTCTCCTCCTCTGCTAAGCCCGCTTGCGGCGCATAAGCACTAATAATGTTCAAAGTGGTCCCTTCAACGACCACCTTAATCGACATCATCCTATCAGTGATTCTCCTAACCTCCACCACCTGATCCCTTAGATCACTGTCTACTAAAATGCCTACACCATTCCTATACTTTGATCTACCAGAGAATCAAAGCTTATACCCGTCTACCTCCTTAGCTTTAGTACCTACCCATTTGGTCTCTTGGACACAAGCTATATTAATCTTCCTTTTCTTAAGAATCTTAACTAGCTCTATTGACTTTCCCGTTAACGTCCCAATGTTCCAAGAACCTACTCTTAGTCTAGACTCTCCTTTAACCCATTTACCCCTCCTTACCCTCGTCCCCGACCCTAAATGAGAACATGACCCTAATCTACCATCACTATCCAAAGCCACGAAAACGCGTATGAACTACTAAAGTATTCAATGGTCTAAAGTCAGCAAAATATAACGACAAGTGTATGAACAAAGAATATTTGGAAACCGGAGGTACCAACTCCAGTTGAAAAGAACCTGGTTCACGCCGGAAACACTGTTCATGCGCCGAAAACACTGTTCACTCGTCGGAAATACCGAAATACATGTGCAAAAACTGCCCGAAAATCTACTGGTGGAGGATTTTCGATCGCAGTCAAAGAGGAAAAAAAGAAAAGAAAAAAAACACAAAGAAGAAGGAAAGAAGAGATGAAGAGAGAGAACAGAAGGGGGAGAGATCTGGCCGGAAATAGTCTTCACCGGTGGCTGCTTGGGGAGGTGTTGGCCTGGGTGTAGGTGGGATGGAGGTGGGGGGGTCAGGGGGGTCGGGGGTGGGGTGGGGGAGTCACTTACCGTTGAGATTTTACTATTCACTAGAATTCTTTCCGATGCACATTCTTTTTAGGGATCTTTACAAGAAAAGCCGGACAGATTTACTGTTTACTTTTCTAGCCGGCATACACTCATTATACACAATCATACACATATGTATACATAGATTATACACGATCATACACATATTATACATGAGTTATACATATATATCATATATCTGCGAGCTATTTTTGTGGTCTAATCAGTTGCGTGGGTGGCTATTTAGGTTAATTCTCCTTCTTTTTACCTTAAAAAGACAATGAATAGAATAAGTGGGAAATATTAACCTTGAGATGACCTTATCGTAGTATTTACTGAGTAGCCATGTTGAAGAAGCTTCATGATCAGCCATGATGCTAGATATCCTGTTCCACCAGTTACACAAACCATACCTTTGCTGTCATCCATTTCCATCTCTGTTTCGCAGTTATTCCGTCCTCTTAATCTCGTCTCTATCAGCTGTCTATTCAACAAATGAACCGTCCTTCATTCCCCTTTCATCATAAGTCGTGGCCTGACTCTGACTCTAAGTAGAAGTTCCTGTATTTAGGTCCCTACTTTGCAAATTTTTTTAACTATGCAACACTTTTCAAAGTTATCAGAAAAAGAAAAGCAGTAATTCTCAATCGGTCATTTAGTGGAAAACATCAAGAGTTAGTAAACAACAACAATGTTCAATCCTGAACTAGTTGAGACAAACTATTGAAAGGGAAATACAGCTATATCTTTTCGTTCACATGGCTTAGTTGTATGACTGCATGCAGTATTGTGTTTTTGGTAAATTGTCGTTCGGTCCTGGTCATTGCGACCCCCTTTGTGAGGAGGCACCCCTTTTCCCAAAGTTACAGGGCTATTTTGCCGTATCAGGGGTCAGCTATACAGTTTTCTTGTTTGCTCAGTCAAATATTTCTAACTTCATTCGTTTTTAGAATTGAGACATCTAATATGCTTTCTACTGACTAATCCTCTTCTCTTCAAAATCAAACTAGGTTATAACAGTTTCTGTTTGTGATTGACCAAATGTAAAGTTTTCAACCTCAAAGCTGAATGTTCTTTCAGCCAAGGGCGTGGCCTAGTGGTTGTGAAACAGTTATAGACCACGGTCCAAATCCTAGAGACCAAAAAACACTAGATATTTCTTATCATCTTAGCTAATATTTGATAGGCATAGTTACCCATCTTTTAAGTTTATGGGTTTTGAATTTGCCATAGAACACATAACCCGTCTTATTTACAGGGTTTGCAGCTAAATATTTACACATCTATACTCCATTTATTTCAATTTGTTTGTCTTACTTCTTTTTTAGTACATTTCAAAAATAATGTTTCTTCCTTTTTTTGGACAACTCTTTAATTTTCACTTTCTACCTGACATGTTTAACATCACAAGATTAATATTTTGGTACATTCTGCGTCTCTTTAGTTTAAAATCACAAGATTCAAAAAAATTCTATATTTTCTTAAAGTCCGTATCAAATCAAAACCAGACAAACAAATTAAAACAAAGAGAGTAATATATAGTGAATTTCCTAATACAAATATATGACAGTGTCCAAACAAAAGCTACGAGGCTTGCCCAAACCTGAAGTTAATTATCTAGCTCTGCCTTGGGTAACCGATATCCGAGTTAAAAGGTGCATGCAAGTTGGCCCCGACACTGCACCACATTTATCAAAATAAACAACCAAAGAGAAAAAACTGAATGCCTATTATTGAGTTGCAACTAAACAAGATAACTGACCAAAACCTGGATAGAAGTTTCCCCAATGTGACAATAAAATTGCAGCAAAATATATACTTATAAAAAAAAAAGGAACTTATATTTGATTATGTAGAGCAAAAACCAGAGGAGGGGAAAAGGGGGGGATTTTGGAGAACCTGGAAATCTGGGGTTACCCTGTGGACTGCAATCAATTTTATCAATTATTGGAAACAGTTATAAAAAGATGGATGGATTGTTGTTCCACTGTGGTATAAAAATAATATTATAATTATGAAATAATTAATTTTAAAATGAATTATTCTGCGATTTTATTTCAATCAAATATAAATAAATTTATCATAAAATTAATTTTTAAATTAATTATCCTTTATTCCTCGTATCAACAAGTAGAGTTGAAAGTTTGTCTTTTGTTAAGCACTTGTTTGGACATGATTTCAGTGATTTTATAAAGGTTAATTTGAAATTGATTTTTTTTGGAGACATGGAATTTAATTTCTTAAGGTATATTTTTCGTTATTAATATGAAAATTTCATAGTTTTTAAATATTATTAAAACTTCTTCAATTTTTTTATGATCTTATTAAATAGGCAAATTATAATTTATAAATAAAATATTATGTAAATAACAAAACTTGAGGGGGGATATGATAGTATCATTGACATTAATCTCAAAAGAATCAACCCTGTCTGTTTAAAAATATTTGAGTTATTTGTCCTTAATTTTGAAAATTTTGGAAATCATAAGTCACTTTTAATTTTAAAAGTGAATCGAGTTTTATGGATTTACCTAAGCTAAACATACGCACACATTCAAGAATATAATTTAGTGGTCAATAAAGTAAATTATTTTAATATTGTGATTTAACTCTAGTTTGAGTAAACTAAAAGTTTTACGAGAAAAATATTAAATCACGATTTAAGTTTTCTTAAGTTATTAAGAATGTTAAATGACAATTTAACTTTTTATCTGTTAGATTGAATAATATAAGGAACTATTAGACCCAAATCTACTATGGTCAAATAAATAATTTTTCAAAAAGATTATATGAGTGATCTAATGAAGGGATAGAACCGTAATTAAGAGAAAAAAATTGAGTAATCTATAAAGGCCTAATTACCCGCAAATAACAATTTTAGGGTTTCGTTGCTGTAGCCGCCGCACATCGGAGCACCGCCGTCAGCCACCATGGGTCGTATGCACAGTCGAGGGTCCGTTCAATCTTTTTTCTCCCTTATTGTATTCAATTTATCCCATTATTTCACGACACATTATACTGATTTTGTATGTTGTTTACTCTTTTGTGTGGCTCCACAGTAAAGGAATTTCAGCTTCAGCACTTCCGTATAAGAGGACACCACCAAGTTGGTTGAAAACATCTGCTCCCGATGTAAGCCGTCTCTAGCTTATTAATTCTTTGATAAACTTATTTTGCTCAATTTCTGTGCGATTAACACTTGTATTTGGATAATAATTGTATTATTTGGGATGAAAGGGGAAATACACTGTTTTGGTTTACAAATCCTTATGATGAATTGTTTAAATCTATGGATAAGTAGTATTTGTGAAATAGTTATCTACATTTAGAGTCGAATCTAGGCTTTCTAGAATGTCCGTGCACCATTAAAAAAAATTATTAGGTAGGAATTGATCCGTAGTCCTCTAGGTAAATAACTCAATATTCAACCAAGTGCACTATTTACCCTTTCTTGTAGCATGAGTGCTAGCTGATAATATTATACCAATTTTAGAAAATGTATACATAAAATACCTAGTTTTACAAAGTGACCTCAGGTTCACGTACCCCATATTTAGCCTATAAAATCACCCCTGCCTACATTTTAAGATGGGCAATTTCTTCAAGTGTTGAACATGATGTCTCATCACATCATCAAATCCCATAAGTGAGGTCTGTAGAGGGCAGAGTGCACCTTACTCCTACTTCGTGAAGGTAGAGAGGCTGTTTTCGGATCCTCTTTGTTTTAACTTTTCTAATATTTATTGGTCCTCTTTAGCTTTTGAAATAGAAAAAAATATTTTTCTACTATGTCCGTGCAAGTCAAGTGCATTGTCTACCCAGTTTTTCTTTCATTCTGTAAGTTTGTGAAATATGTATATATTACGTATTGTTTGCAATAAAACTTGTGTTTCATGTCCAGTCCTTAGGGTCCGCACTTTTGAATTGCCATTTGAAATGCCAAAGCTTTTTCCAGTTTTCTCACTCATCTGAGTTCTGACTTGCTAAAAGCTTGTTATTCAAAGACGTCTTCTCGACGGTCTAGGTGGAATTTTACCTCAAGTTACCTTGTATACTTATGCATTTCAACTTTGTTTGCCATTCTCGTTTTCGAAGTAACTCAAAATTTTCCATCTGCTATCTTATCTAATCACTTAATTAACTATTTCAATATCAAGGAAAAGGAAGGTATATGAGGTTTGTTGCAAAATATGTAGATACTGTAGTCCAAGTGCCTAATTGTGCAAAAGCAAGTGAGGGGGGGGGGGGGGGGGTTGCTCTTTGCCTCTTTGAACTATATTCCCAATAAATAATGGATGTATAGGCTGGTGCTGCTTCTTCACTGCCTGTGTATGTAAGAACAGAAAAGTGTGTATATTGATGAATTAGGTGAAAAATTTTGCCGATCCAGTTTGAACATTTTGATTCAATCATTGTGAATTATGATAGAACTTGTTGGAGTTCGTCCAACTGAAACGTATCAAGCTAATATCCATAAATAATATTTAACATTATCTTTCTCAAAAAAAAAATATCCATAAATAATATGATACCTATTAGTTGCACAACTGATTGATCATTTCTTGACACTGAGTTTCAGTTTCTTTTGTTTTTCTAAAAGAATAATAAATGCACTTTACTTTTACAATAAAAAAGAATATTAACTTCACTTTCTTGTGTTTCAGGTTGAGGATAACATATGCAAGTTTGCCAAAAAGGGTTTGACACCTTCTCAAATCGGTGTTATACTTCGTGATTCTCATGGGATTGCTCAGGTGAAGAGTGTAACTGGTAGCAAGATTCTCAGAATTTTGAAGGCTCATGGTACTCATTTGGCATGTTGAGTGATTAGGTTGATACTTCATAACACTTATCTAACGGAAGTGGTTGACTTACTGTTTTCTTTATGCTAGGACTTGCTCCTGAGATTCCCGAGGATCTCTATCACCTTATCAAGAAGGCTGTTGCAATCCGAAAGCATCTTGAGAGAAACAGGAAAGACAAGGATTCCAAGTTTAGGTTGATTCTTGTTGAGAGCAGGATTCACCGACTTGCTCGTTACTATAAGAAAACCAAGAAGCTCCCCCCAGTCTGGAAGTAGTAAGTCCAGTCTCATATATATGCTTTAGTTTTGTGCTTCTGAATCACCATACTAAACCAGTCTAATCTTGTTTTTGCATCATAATGTGTTCAATGCATGTCAATGTGGAAATTCTAGTAGGAAATAACTTTTGACCTAAGCATGTGACACAATTGTCTTTTAGAATGTAGTGGTAAGATGATTCTGATTAGAGATTTTCTATGGCTCCATCAGTGCAATATGCTTGGTTGTCTCTGAATTTAGTTTTGGATTACTTTCTAGCTGGAGATTGTTGTTCCATGAAAAAATTGAATACTCTTGCTCCCCTGGTGAATTCTTAGTTCACTAACAAGCTGCTGTATCCATTGCAGTTTAGCTTTACATGCTTAAACCATCATGATATAATTCCTGTGAGTTTGGTCCCTGCCAGATGATGTATCTGTTACATTTTGAGTTTTGTGTCTGATGAAATAAGCCTGTAGAGTTTTCCTCTTCTGTACTCCATGCTACATTCAAATATAGTGAGAAGGGTATGAAAATGATAGAGGGGCAGGCCCAGTATCTACCGAGTTTCAAACTGTATGCCACTAGCTCTTGGGGATTTCTTGGTTTCCCTTATTTTTGATGTTTCTTTCCTGCCACCCACATCAATGTGCTGTTTCTGACTTTTTAAGGTTTATGTGGTTCATAATGTAGGTTTAATAAACTGAAAGAAAGAATCATAGAGTTTTCATGTTTAGTAAGATGAGCCTTGTTATAATCGATCCTTCAGATCTTCCTCTACACTTTTCATTACTGAGCAGTCTTTACGTTTGCAATGAATTCTCTGCTGCATTTTGATGGTGTTATTTGCACAAAGCTTGGGACGATTTCAATCTGCAGTTATAAAAGACGAGTCTTTCTGCCCTTGCAAAAGAAAAGGGACAATCTGTATAGCAATACGAAATTACCTTTGTCTCCTGTCCCTCAAAGCAAACATTTAGCCAGTTTACTCTCATCCCTCTAGTTGCTCCAATTGGTTTATATGAAGTTTAGTTTCAATGCCAGTTTTTATGTATTGTTTCAATGATTCATTGGTGCCTTGGATAATACAAGATCAACTAACGGCTTGCTCTCCCCCTCTTTTCCCTTTCCTTTTTTGAGGATATGCGTTACTAATGTCTTCTTCTTTTGTTCGTTGCAGTGAATCTACCACCGCCAGTACTCTTGTGGCATAGAGAAGACTCTACTTTTGCAGTCGAATTTTGCCTCCAAAGCTCAATATTAAGTCGGAACTGCCAAGATGTTTAAATGAGAGAAAAAATGTTGTCAAGATATTGTTGATGATTTAGTTCTTTTTTGAGTTGGTATTTGAATCCTTTTTCTTTCTTTAGATGTTGTGATATATTCAATTCTTGGCTTCTTATTTTTAATAGTTGATCTTTAAAATTATTAACTCCATATCTATATCGGGTCTAGAGATATAGTCTGTTCTATATTGGTGCTCTATCATGGAAATAGTTAAACCAGTTTTGCTCTTTGCTAGTGCATCAAATATTCTTGAATTTCTTACGGTATGAGATTGAATTTCATATCTCTTATTTGTATTTTACTTTTTATTGCTTCCTGTTAAACTATGATATTAAAAACTCGAAGAAAGCAATACTTCCATTGTAAGAAAAGATTACTGCATATGTACAACAGCTACTAATGACAATAATATAGCCAAAAAATGTGGATAGTAAGTTAGTAAAGCAATGTAGATACTAAGCAACTCCATGAAGGGCTGGCTAAGCTTAATTGGGGTTTGCGATATGAAATCATGATTTTAAATTAATTCTTGAAAATGTGATTTGAGATTATGATTTTGAATCTCAAATTCTTCAAAAAGCACAATTTGGGATTCCAATTTTTTTTAATGTAAAATTTGACCCTATTTTGTAAAAAATAATAATCCATCATTTCAATTTTTGCAAAAAAAGATTCATTCTTGGTGTGAAGAGATTGTTCATACCATGCGAAAGGATTATATTAAAGAATAACTCGTTAGTATTATTGTTTACTAGTGGATCTTTATAAAATTAGGTAGTATTTGAAAGTTTGTAATCACAAATATTTATTTATAAAATAAACATGAAAATATATAATTAATCAATGTAACATCTTAGAATCTGATATCTTGTTTATAAACTATGGTTTGTTCATTTGATAATATAAGAAATAAGTGTCAAAACACACCTAAACTATTCCATTTTTTTGAGTTTCACACCTAAACTATTGGATGTGTGAGTTTCATACTTAAACTATCACTTATTAGTTTAAGAAACACACTTCAGTGTTGTGTGTAATATACTCTCCCTACTCTCTCTATTTTTTGAAAAAAAACCTTGCCACATGGCATCCCACAAGGATAAAATATTTTACCTTGATAAAAATTAAATAAACTATTAATACTAGTTAAAAGTTAAAGATTAATGTATTTCTATCCCAAAAAATGAAATTATTTTTTATAAAAGAAATTACTTTTTTAAAAAAATTATTTTTTAAAAAATAAATTTTAAAATATTTTGCTCACGCACTCCACCACCTCCCCCCCAATCCCCGTCATTTTATTTTTTAAATTTTTTTAATTTTCTTCTTTAAAATATTTTTAAAAAAATCATACTTCACCCCCTCCACCACTCCTTTCTAAAAAATGCTATTATTTTTATTTCTCGTTGGATAAGCTCTTTTTGCTGCCAACCACACTATGTATTGGTGTGACAAGGCACACAACCTACTTCGACGTTTTCAATTTTCCATAGAAGAACTGCTTCCTACGTCTGTGGTCGTGCAGCTATCGGACATCAAATGGATTAGAGTTTTCAAAAAACTAGAAGAGGTTCAATTCCTCTTTGATGTAAGGTACGGTAAGTCACTCTAAGCTATGCGTGTAAGGCCTTTCCATGAATGGCTAGAGAAGGTACGCAGTTACTCATACAATAGAGTCCTTAACTAGATTAGAGATTTCTCTCCAGTCTCAGCGAAAGACGCCTGTATGAAAAAACACACTTCGCAGAACCGTTTCACCTAATCGATCGTGGTGAAGTCAGCAATGGATTCGGCAGATCATCCACGTCACGAATTGGATGATAGACACAATTCTTACTAGTTCTCAAGCCGGTGTGCGTTAGTGAAGCTAATAGTTCGAATGCGCATACGTTTTCTTGTTCTGTTTCCTTGGTACCCGAACCGGTGGTATCGGAGTGCGCCTCTTCACGAGGGTGATTAAAGTGCAACGAAATGCCTTAAAGTTGAATATGGTTCGCGAAGCATCTGGCAAGATGGTGGGTGGCATGGAATTACTGGTAATAAGCGGCACATACCCGACCTTTACTAGAAGTGACATAAAAAAGACAGTTGAATCAAAAAGAAAGATGTCGATGGAAACGTATTTTATCCCCTATCGCACGAAAAGAGAAACATATAGTTTGTTTGATAGGGTCAGCTCGAGGTTTGGGGCGGCTTATCTGATTAGTTTAGCTATCACTGCTGGAAACTCCAGCGGTTGTTCGACTGTGTACTCCTCGTCTGCCTCAACCACTGGAATATTATAGAATAATCTAAAGAGGGTCATAGCATATTCAATTTGCAGTCAATTAGGCTATATGATCTTTGCTTGCGGTATCTCTAATTATTCGGTTAGCGTCTTTCACTTAATGAATCAAGCTTTTTTCAAAGCATTACTATTCCTGAGTGTAGGTTCGGCGATTCATGCCATGTCGGATGAGCAAGATATGCGGAAGATGGTGGGACTTGATTTTTAAAAAAATAAAATTATATCCACCCCATCTAACCCTCCGCTATTAATTTATATATATATATATATTATTATTATTTTTCTCGTTTTGTGTTAGATATGTAAATATATTTTTAGGAAAATATTTTTTCCTACTTGCGTATCGAATATAACAGAAATAAAAATTTTATTTTAAGAAAAGTCTTGCGGCAAGTAAAAAAATCTTTTCTAAAATCATATGTATATATCTAACACAAAATGAGATTTTTTTTTGAAAGCGGACAATTAGGTGGGGAGGGGGAGGGAGAGATGAAGTAAGAATTTTTTTTAAAATTTTTATAAAAGAAATAAAAATAAAACTAAAAAATTGGGGTGGGGGTATGGTGAGAGAAAGTGGTGGAGTGAGATAAGAAAAATATTTTATATTTTATTTTATAATTTTTTTTGGGCGGAAGATAATAATACTTTAATCTTTAATTTAAACTATTTCTAATCATTTATTTAATTTTTGGTAAGATGAAATATTTTATCTATGTGGAATGTGATGTGACAATTTTTTTAAATGAAAGAGAGAGTATAGTACACACCATGATGCGAGTTGAATAAAAAAGATGTGTGTTTTTTAAATTAATAAGTGATAGTTTAGGTATGAAACTCACACTCTCAATAGTTTAGGTATGAAACTAAAAAAAAAAGATAGTTCAGGTGTATTTTTAACATTATCTCATAATATAATATAAGAATTGAGAAAATTTTGATGGTTCTCACAATTTGTGAGATTTTCACATTTATAAGAAAAATACAGCTTAAGAAATTCAAATTGCATATCCAAACAAAACTTCAACTTCAAATCAATCTGATTTCAAATCATTGATTCCATATCGCATGTCCAGATGAGCCCTAAAATGAGGAATTGTAGCTAATTAACTCCAACTTTCAGGTGGATCATATGGCAGAGAGATAACACAAAAGTTGACAACACTGCAAGCATTTTGTCACAACTGCAATCAGCTAGCAATTTGGCAGCATTCTGCCCAAAATCTTTAGCTAATGCTTAATAGCAATTAGCAACTATCCATGTGTTAATAATTCACTCTTAAAAGTGCAAGACTTGTCATATCTACTATCAGCTAGTAATTGGCAGCACTTTGCCCAAAATCTTTGGCCATGCCTGATAGCAACCATCCATGTATTAATAATTCACTCAAACTCAAAAGTGCAAGAATTTTGTCATGTCTTCTGTCAGCTAGCAAATTGGCAGCACTTTGTCCAAACATAATAACCATCCATGTACTAATAACTTATTCAAACTCAAAAGTTCCCATGACACAAAATCCAAAATGCTATGAGCAATTTCCAAATGTCACAAAGATCACTCAAAAGACAATGAAATCTGAGGAAAACCAACACAGACAGCGATAGACAAACTAGTAAGACGAATTTCTTCATTATTTTTGTGCTCAACAGCATCAGATATCTTAAAGAATATGCAAGAGTTTCTAGAATCAAGCACGAAAAGTTATTTAGAAATGCACTAAATCCAGTTTTCCACCAAGAAGATTGCGTTTATTTGAATATTTTCTCCAACAGTTTCCAGTATCATCCCCAGCAAGCATGCAACCTTTCACATTTACCTAATCTTAATGCACTCTTTTCAGAGGCAAAAAGTATAATATCTAGATACAGTTTGAGTTTAACGTCTCCAACAAATCATATTTGAACACCCACGGACAAAAGCAGGAACTACAATGAGAGAAAACCATGATCCAGAAGTCACAATTTTCATTTAATCCACACCCTGCTGCTACTTTCTCCCTTTTCCGGACATCACTGTGTTCAGAAGGGAAGAGGAGAAAAACACAGGTTCAAACATTTTAACCTTCCAAGAAGAGAAAGGTTCCAAAGTTTGTACAATCCAGCAACATGCTTTTGTATGAAAGTAACGTGAACAAGATGGTGAAGGCTATACTCCAGAAAGACTAGATTTTATCAAAAGATATTTTATGGGTTATCACATGTGTCTAAAATTTTACATCTCACGTTGAGGATTGTAACAAGTAAAAGAAGTACTAATACAAATGCTAGCTTTCTGACATTAAACTTGAAAGGCGGAGAGGATGAAAAGAAAACTGTCTCCATGATTACTCTATCTAACTACCTTGCCGGTTGAACAGTAGGGTGTTACAATAACTAAAAGAAAAAGGGAAACAGAGAAGCTAAGGTTGCAGGACCGAGGTTTTTAACATTTTCTAATGTCTTATCCACCCGAAGATATTAGTAATCACTTCTCTCTCGTGGTACTAGAAGTAACTATTTGCTTACTTTGTCATGCTTTGTGCATCTTGAGATTAGTATGCTCTATAGTCCCACATGTTTTTCCATATACCACATTGCAGCTTCAAATGATTCTTTATACCCGCACCCCCTCTTTTTTTTCCTTCTCCACGAAACAAAAGTTCCAGAAAATCTAGAGAGCAGAAAGAATTGCGCCAATCTATTAAGATGACCCTAATTTTCTTAACGAGTATTATTACAATGACCCTAAATAATCAACTTTTAATAGTACAACATGAGATGCATATATTATATTCTGAATTAGAAGGATCTAACTTCAGCAACTATGTACGAGGAATGGTGGGTATGTAGACCTTACCTCTACCTCAAAGTACAAGGAATGATCACACAGAAGAAATATCAGAAAGTTGTAGCAACATAAATACACATAACAGGATTAACCAAAACTCAACCTAGAGCACAATATCATCTTGATAAACAAGGACATATTCAATTTAAAAAGATATACAGAGTGAACCAAATGTGGAACTATCTTGCTACGTTTATTAGAATCTGATAAAGATGATACATGATCACTGTCCATCAATCAGCAGCAGCTCTATCTGTCATGAATTCTAAAATTATAAAACTACAACAATTACACTTCAAAAGTGGAAAAAAGAAAAAAAAGATGGCTTCAGTTTGCATCTGATACATATAAACTTGTCCAGCAAACACCGTCCATCCACTACAAAATCTTCGTCGTGGGATTGGATGTGCCCCTTATATGGTATCATTAAGATATGGAGGGAAAAAAACAAGGGGGCAACAAGCTGGAGATACGTTAAAATAATCATAAGAATCAAAGTGAAAAGATTAATTGTCCTACCACTCAATTGAATCGAAATGCATCACTGTGCGCTTTTCTTTCCATTACCATAGTAGCTTAGGTACCATCGAACAAATTTCTTCAATCCTGTCTGTAGATCCGTGGTAGGCTTATATCCAAGCTCCTGCTGCGCCGAGCTTATATTTGCATGAGTAAACTGCACATCTCCATTCCTTGGCAACTTCATAATCAATCTCTTAGCCTTTACCTTTAATAACTTCTCCAAAATGCTGACAAGATCAGATACCGGGACAGGGGAAGTGTTGCCCAAATTGAACACCCTCAATTGAGCAGGACCTTTCTTCTTCCCACCACTTCCGGTGCTCTTCTTAGCCGTGTCCAATGCCGCCAAACAACCCTTCACTATGTCATCAATGTAGGTAAAATCCCTGGCGACTGTGCCATGATTAGCAGCCTCAAAGATTGGAATTGACTTTCCTTTCAAAATGTCCTTTGAGAAAAAGAAGTAAGCCATATCTGGTCGCCCCCACGGTCCATAAACCGTGAAAAACCTCAATCCAGTTATCGAAAGCCCATATATATGATTATAGGTATGAGCAATCTCCTCACCAGCCTTCTTAGTAGCAGCATATAAACTAGCAGGCTGGTCTGTCCTATCCCTTTCTGAAAAAGGTACCTTAGTATTCAATCCATATACAGAACTAGACGACGCCCACACAATAGAAGGTTGAGGATTTACACTTTTGCAAACCTCAAGCATATTAACAAGTCCAGCAATGTTACTATGAACATATGAGCTTGGATTTTCCATAGCGTATCGCACACCGGCTTGTGCAGCCAAATGCATAACATGAGTAAATGCAACAATTTCAAAAAGTTTCTTCAAGAGGGTGGCATCATTGATGTCAGCCTCAACAATGTACACCCCAGAGCGCTCTAATAGCTCTTGCCTCGCTCTTTTGAGCGAGGGATCATAATAATCATTGAAATTATCCAACCCCAATACGCCATCTCCGCGGCGTTTTAAGGCAGCTGATACATGTGTTCCTACAAAACCAGCTGCCCCAGTTACCAAAACACAAATACCATTACGTGAACTGACTTTTGCTGAGGCCTTAATCTTTTTCTCCCAACCTGGACCACCATAAGAGCTTGTTCTAAGAGATCTCCTGAAGAGATCTGAAGAAACATGAGAGGATGAAGATGGTGATCTGAAAAAGAATACAAAGATGAACCCCGCAAAAACAAGTGACCAAAAAATGAGCTTGGCTAAAGAAAATTGTAGCCTAAGCCTATTATAAGGGGATTTTTCAATCTTGAATTTTCCTGGGGTTGATGGAGTATTATCAATGTGCTTCATTTGGGACATTATTCTAACCAAATCTTGAAAATTTGAAAAATACCCAGATCAAGAAAATCAACAAATCTTTTTCCTCTGTTTTTTCTTGATTAAAAAAACACACTCACGATTAGGGTTTGAGAAATTTTCCTTTTTTTTTTGGCCCCCAATGAAAGATTGATTCTTGATAATGTAAATGGGGATAGGAAAAAAAGAAAAGGGGGTATGGGAATTTTAGCACTTTATTTAAAAGAATAAGAATCTTCTTGATTTCTTGAAGGGACTGGTTATTGTTCAAGATTACTTTGTGGGGTTTCTTGAAAAGAAGAAAAAATTGGATTTTTTATTAAGAAATGGGTGATTAGAGAGGGAGATTAGGAGGGGGTGGACTAATTGGGGAGGGAGAAGAATGAGGTTTGAAGAATTTAAAAATGGAATAATGAAAGATTTGGAGTGGACTAATGGGGATCAAGATTCAAGAACAAAGTCAACAAAATTGTAAAATTAATTAAATGGATTATTCTAAACTTTGATTGGAGATGTTTGTAAATGAAAGATTAATTATTTTTTTACCATTACTGAGGTTCTTGGAGGAGAAAGAGTTGGGGGAGATGGGAGGAGGGAGATAATTGCATTTGTTTGGTGGAGGATTAAAAAAAAAACTTAAATGTGAGGCATTTAAACATGTAGGGAGTTTCTTGATTTTGAAGGGAAAAAAAAGGATTAATTTTGAGGTCTTTATTTACCTAAATTATTTACTTTAAATATGTGGGGAGTTTCTTATTTTGAAAAAAAAAGGATTAATTTTGAGGTCTTTATTTACATAAAAATTGGTTTACTTTAAATATGGATAGAGTTTCTTGAATTTTGGGGAAATGGATAAATTGTTTTTACTTTAAATATGAGGGGAGTTTATTGATTTGGGAAAAGGTATAAAGGTTTTAAGGGTTATTTAGTTAGTTATTTCGAAATTAATTATTTTGAGATTAATTATTTTGAAATAAATTATTCACACTATGATATAAATAATAGGATAAATTATTTCAAACTTAACAATCAAATAAGACACTAAAATATTATCTCTAAATTATCTTTTTATCCTAAAATTATTTATATTTATTACTTATACCAAATAACCTCGTGTTCTTGAAGGTTGATTGAAATGAGGACTATTTGTTGGAGATGGAGTGGACGAGATTTTGGGCTAATTATGAGGGGATCTTAATTTACACCTCATTGGTTAGTGAGAGATGTATAGGGATTTGTAAAGTTTGAATATCCACATTCTTCACTAATTTCAATTCTTTCATATTCCCTCTATGAACTTTTACTTATGTATTGTAGTAAAAGTAAATATTTATTTTATTTGTTCAATTTAAAAAAATTAAAAGATAATTTATTATTTTATTTTTATTATTCATTTTGTTTTAATTTATGTGACATTTTTTTTTTAATTTTTGAAAGTCAATCAATTTAAGTTTATCAAAAATTTGTGCATGGAATCTTCAAATTATTTGAATCGAAATTTATATATTTGTAAACTGTGTAAGAAGTATTATAAGTGACAATAATTGACAATTCAAAATATTTAAAAGATATATAAAAAAATTTACGATCAAAGATAGACTTGTTTAAATTTCGAAATTCAAAAAATGTCACATCAATTGAGATGGAGGGAGTAATAAGTACTATTCATTTTTAATATTTGAATAACTTGTACAAAAATTAAGAATGGCATAATAAGATTAGCATTTTATTTTAAAAAAATATGTTAAGTCAATTATGAACAGAAGAAGTAACAATTATAGTACAGTGAATTTAATAGTTAAAATCTTAAATTTAAATTCATCAAATTTAAATTATGAATTTGCTTATGATATGATATTTATTAGGAGAAATTTCACAAATAACCACTATAATAAACTTAATTAGGCTCCTTAGCTATAGTTTGCATATTTATGGGTTGTGGCATAGTTTAAGTTGTCTTGTTTGTACAATTCGCGGGTACATTTGTATGATTGAGCTATTTTTATATATATTCGAAATAACGAATTTATACAAATATAAATATCTGAACTTTAAACAGTTATACAAATTATATTATACAAAATTACATTATACAAATGTTCTACAAATTATATTATATAAATTTTGAATTATACAAACTCGAACCATAATTAATGTTAAATGTTAGTGGCGAATTGTAAATTAGTTAAACTATAACTATGTTAGCTAATTAACTAATAGATATTTGCTTATTCGCGTAATTTTCCCTATTTATTATTGTAATTAGTTATGAAAATGAAGTAAGAATGTGAATATGATAACTATAATTAGAGAAATGATAGCATTTTATCTAAAATAACATGTCATGCTTTCTCACATAGAGTAGTATGAAAACAAAACTTAATAGTATTTATGGAAAATCCCACTTCCATTTTTTTTAGCACGTATCTTTATTGAATTAAAAAGGAAATTAATTATTATGAAAAAGGGAAATCATAGATAAATCCTCATACTAATTTAATATCTATGGCAAATCTCAAATACTAGAACATTATATATAGTACGAACTTCTTGCAAATTTAGCTCGAAAATGCTTTCTTTTTCTCATAATTCCATTTCTATACAAGATTATATCTCGTAAAATTCAAATAAATAAACAAATACAAATCATGATCTTCACTTCTTCTTTACAAGTGCCTTGGTGGTAAAATGTTCCAACATTTGTGCTTCAAATACGTTACACTATGGTTTTATTCCTCTTTTCATTTATGAGATTATATAAGAAATGATTTAGTTCTTACTTTATATCTCAAATTATAGCTATAAGCTTTTAAGGGAAAAGGGACATATATCTTTACCTCTTGAGTTGTACTAAATAGTTCAAATTTATCCTCGCTAATAATTTGTGTTAAAGTGTATTATTGTCGTGATAAAAATGGGCTAGACTTACCCTTATTGTTGTAACGTTCCAATTTTTTGCTACCAATGTGCAAGTGTTAGTTAGAAGATCTTTAGGTCGATCTATTGAGGGAATATACTTGGTTGCGATTAATATTTCTTGAAGTATTTTTTTCTTTATAAAATGATAATTTATTTCAATGTGTTTTATTCTTTCAGGATAATAAGCTCCAAACATGCTTTGTTTGGCGCATCAATATTCTTTGCTTGGACATGGAAAACTCAATTCCAAGGAAGTATTTAGTTCACACCTTGATCTTTATATTTTGAATGCTTGTTGTAATTTTCATTTTGTTTTTTTAATCATTTCAAGATTGTTACATGTGATGAGAATATCGTCTACATAAAACAGTATAAAAGATACTCATGTTCTTATTTTCTTGGTAAATAGTGATCGAGTGCATTGGTCGGTTCGATTCAGTTTTATGTATTTTTTAATTTGATTTATTGGTTTTCGATTTTAAAATATGTTAAATCAACAATAAATTAATAAGATATTTTTTTTTATCAATTTCCGATTTATCGGTTTTGGTCCTTGTAAGCATTAAAATTTTATTGAATTTAAATTCGTAAATTAATTTGGACTATATTAAATTCAAGAAAATGTGGCAATTCAAGTCAAATTAAATGAGCCACTAAAAACATACCACGTGTCAAAGTTATGTGGTAATCCAAGTATAATTAAATGAGCCACTAAAATTACATCACGTGTCAAAGTTATATGGCAATCCAAGTATAATTAAATGAGCCATTAGAATCATGTCATTTGCCAAAATTATGTGGCAATCCAAGTCAAATTAAATAAGCCACTAAAATCATGCCACGTGTCAAAGTTATGTGGCAATCTAAGTCAAATTAAATGAGCCACTAGAATAATGTCACGTGTATATGTGACATGTTCTGATCAATCAAATTAAAGCTCTTCACCAAAGAAATCTGATTGGTCAGTTCAAACCGACCAATCAAATCACACCAGCATATCACTCCCTACAACTATAAATAGGGGTCTTCATTATTCTCAGAAGGAGGAGTTTGGAAAAATAAGAAGCAAGAAGAGAGCTCGTAGATCAAAGGCCGCAAATTCTCTATAAAGCTACAAAGTTCAAGTAATCAAATTCAAGTTCATGTTCAAAATCAAGAACGAAGGCAAATATCAAAACGTTCAAGATCAAGTACTTGTTCATATTTATTATTCGTCATAACCATACAAGTGTTTGTGACGAATAATTCAAATCTAAGTTTAAAGGCGAAGATTCAAGATCAAGCTATTCAAACCCTTGAATCTAAATCAAATTCAAGTTCAATATATTCCATATTATTTGAAGAATCAAAGGATTACATAGAGATTGTAACACGCACTACATTTTGAAATCAAACATTACACTTTGTTACTCCAATTTTCCAGTCTTGATTATTTATTTATTTTCTCGGCTCGAAAATTTGTTGTTTGCAGTCCTTAACAGTTTGATTTTCTGTTTAACCAATAAGAAAATACTCATAAAATAATTATATAAATTCTCCAACAGTTTGGCGTGACAAGACAATATTATAATTTTACGAGATGCTCATAAAATAGAAACAATAGTAACTAAAAGAACTCTACAAGTGCAACAAATAAAAAAAAAATAGGACAATAATGTGAATTGAAGGATAAAGGGCAAAACTAGTAACCAATAAGGTATTGATATTAATATTTAATATTTATTTAGGGGTAAAGTAGTAAATTATTATCATCTTAATGAGTTATCGGTTTACCCAATAACCCAATAATAAAAACTAATATCGAACCAATAACTCGATAATTTATTTTTTTTGTAAAACCCTTACAAACTCATCAACCCAAAACTCAATAATATTTTTTCGATTCAATTTATTGATCGGTTCGATTTTTGCATATTGATCCTATTCACTTTGCTTGAACTGAAAGCTTATCAAAATTTTAGACAATGCAACATTATATTGTCTTGGTACTTGTTTAAGTCCATAGTATTCATTGTAAGGTTGATGATGTAGAATTTTTTTGAAGGCTACGAGGTATATGATAATCCATTATGGTATACAATGTGAAAAATAACAATGATCGTACAGATAAAAGTGAAGTAATTTATGTTAGCATTAGTATTAATTTCTTTAATTATTCTACTCCACATTTTGAACACACGTGCTTGTTGGATTATGCCAATACTTTTTTCCTAAAATGTGATGATAGATCATTTAAAGATTGATATATAATCTAGTTAAAGAATTTATAATTTTATTTTATTTTATATTTGGATGATGATTTTTTATGGATATTTTTTGGGATGCTTATAGTGACTCTTAATGATAGACTAAAATTTAGTTGACTTTGTTAGTCTCTATGGTATTGTCTTTACCAAAATCCATCCAAGAGCTAACCTTTAAGGGTGACTTAATTTCATGGAAAGATAAAACTAATGTAGTTGTTCTCTCCTTTGTTTGCATTATTAGTATATAATCTTTTTAAGGAGAAAATAGTCTTAAACCTCTCAATCTATATTTGAAATTTAACTACATATTTCAACTTCACGGGGGTCCTATTACCCCTTAGACTATTTTAAAATAGAATTATTTGCCCCCTAAATACTGAGGTATGCTGAGGTGGCAAAGAAGGTGTAGTTCACTCTCTTTGATAAAGTGAGAGATAAAAAGATAATTAAAATTTTAACTTTATAA
The DNA here is from genome assembly GCF_947179165.1 of Solanum dulcamara. Classification (NCBI taxonomy): domain Eukaryota; kingdom Viridiplantae; phylum Streptophyta; class Magnoliopsida; order Solanales; family Solanaceae; genus Solanum; species Solanum dulcamara. Next base: position 75,350,667 of record NC_077238.1, on the reverse strand, counting down.
ATATTTCTTTTATTTCATATTAATTTTCTAATATTTTTTTTAAAAACAAGAAATTATGTTTCGTTTTATTTTTTTTACCTTCTTTATCTTTTTCCTTTTATGTTTAATAGATCGAGAGACATCGGCGGTGGTTCACCTCCATCACCAGGTCTCTGTCCTCATCAACTTTTCACCAAGTCAATTCTCATATGCAAATCACATACTTCTCACCATAGCTCACTTTTCACCTCTTTGAAAATTTGTTGGTAGCTCAAAATCAAATTGAAAATTAGATGAATCGAATTTTAGAGTCATTAATGGAAGAATTCATTGAGTAAAAACACAAATAATAGAGAAGAACTCATTAACGAAATCATTTGGTAACAGACCCATTAATGGAAAAGACCCATTTATTGTAATTTTTGCAAGCATTAATCGAGTTTCTCATATCAACATTGTTAAATTTAAATCAATACCAATCTCTCCGCTAGTTCGGTACCTTCATCCCGCCGAGTCGGTGTCGTTTATTAGTGATTCTTTGAAAAATCAATCTCTTAGAAATATTATAGTAGCGGAAGAAAAAAGCAACTTTCGGTAGCGGAGTTTTTCGTTTGCCTCTAGCTTTAACGGATAACATCAAGATTTCCTAGTGTTTAGAACTCCGATAAAGATCGAAGATGTGGTAGTCATGGCATCCTCATCGTCAATCAGCGAAAGCCATCAACAAAAAGAAAAGGAGGAATGGGAAAGAAAGAGAAACAGAAAAAAGGAAAATATAAAGGAAAAAAAGTAGAATATAAAAAAAGTTAATATTTTTTATATAAAAAAGGGTAATATTACGTGGCAGGCGTGTGAAGACCATTGCCTAATACAAATCTTGATGTGAGTTCGTAGGGGGGTATATATTTCACTTTTAAAAGGTTCAGGGGGGGTGATAGGACTCCTGTGAAGAATAAGTGTGTAGTTAAAAATTCGGTAATAGCTTGGAGGGACATTTGACTATTTATATTAGGGTTATCTAATTTTGAAGATAGAAAAATACTATTTGTGTGAATTAATTATGAGAGGATTCTTTTGTATCTTTTCAATGAACCTCTTTTGGCCTATGTTTCATCTTAATATAAAATCGGACAGAGATATAACACTCGGAGAAAAATCAAACAGACGAGATCAGTCGTTACAGATTCATTCTGGAGACAACGCCAATTGCTATTTCTGTATGACTAAATGTCATTTATTTCTCATTCAATGTAAATTAAGAGGAAATAATTATCGGTCATTAAATCTTGACGATTCACCCCTATAAAAGGAGCTTGTCCTTCATGTTGAAGGGCATCAAGTTCTGAGTTTAACAATCGATTCATACTCTACTAGAAAAGCATTCATATATTTTACTTATTTTCTATTAAGATCTTGCATTGTTCTTCAAGCACGGAGCTACTTCAGAATTGTCTTCATCAACGACACCTCCAAATCTAGACTAATCAGACTATATTTATTTATATTCTTATACTTAATTGCATTTTGATTCATAATTAGAATTCTCACTTATTATTTCATTACATTGTCTTATCAATTAATTCAATTCACGTGTCCTTTAAATTATATTACAAATTTAACTGTATTTTTTTTTAAAGATAAACACCTTGGATTGAACTAATTAATGATTAATTAATGCATTTTAATTGTTAGATTATCCCTTCATTTCTTCTAAAGTCTATTCTCCTTCATTTCTATTTCTTTATTATATCATTGTTATCTTATCTTACTTGTTTGGCTGTGGATCAATTTATTGTTATAGCATATAGAATAACATCAAACATGTTTCTTCTACACTTTTGATGATAAGCCCACTTTAGAATTGTAGAAGCAGGATGATGTACTTCTATTCTTTTTTGTATGATTGAGCTATTTTGGTAACTCTACTCATTTATTTATAGCATCATAGAGAATTAATAGATGAACTTCTATAATGTTTTGTGTTATACATTTGTATGACCTTATGAACGTGGTCTACTTTTAGGAAGAGTTAAGGCAGCCACCCCTAGCATCAATGCTATTAAAGTTAAAAGGAAAAAAATTTATTATTAGTTTTCTTCTTCTTCATAGGGATCATCTACCTTTTTTAATTGATAACCATGAGTAGAAGTTCCCTATACAACTTTAAATTGGAAAATCATGAAAAAGGAGATGGAATATTCCCTCCGTCCATTTTTACTTATTTATATTTAATTTGACACATTTAAAAAAAAAGTAATAATTTTATTTTATTATCCTTAATTATTACAAGTCATCTCGCTCACTGAGAAATAAATTAAAAATATCTAGTACATAAAACTAAGAATAAAATAGATATAAAATAATAAATTATCTCTTAAATTTTCATACTAAATAAATAAAAATAAATATTTATTTTTTAATAAAGTGGACAAATAAAAATAAACAGTTCACTTATTCACATACTCCCTCCGTCCATCTTTAATTATCCACTATACTATTTTGGGATGTTCAATAATACTTATCCAGTTTATAAAACTAATGAATAATTTATCATGATGTGTCTATTTTATCCTTGCTATTAAATACTAATCATTTTTTAATATTTAGATGACTTGAAATAATAAAAGATGATTTTATTAAATTATCCCTATCATTTATTGTTTTTTAATCCATATACTAAGTCAATAATCAATAATTATTATTGAAGAGAGGAAATATATCTCAACCATGCCTTTGTTCTTGATTAGGGCAAGAAAATTGAAGTGAGGTGTGAGTTAATACTAAAGCCCGTAAAAGGAGGACAGAGTCACATTTTAGTTTTTAGGTAAAAGGAGAAACAAACTTGTAAGCAAGGCAAAATATCATGCTTTCATTCTGCTTGCGTTACAATGTTTCGATCCATTTTAATTGTCGTTTTTATTAGGGGTGTATATGGACCGGGTTGGTTCAGATTTTTTACAAATCAAATCAAACTATTTGTGTCGGGTTATTAAATCTATAAACCAAACCAAACCAATAAAAGTCGGGTTTTTCAATATCAATTTTTCTCGGGTTTTTCAAATTTTTTTGGGTTTCTCGGATTTTTCATAGTATCTAATAAAAAGCACAGAGCAGTGCTTCTTAAAAATAGTTCTAGTACAACATATCAGCATATAAGATGGAGGCAGAACACTGTTTGAAGTTTTAACTTTATAATATAACTTTATAAGATGAGCTTTTTGTATATTATTTAGATGGACTTCTCAAGTCCAAAGCTACATGCAAGAAAGAAAAGAAAAATTATGAAATTTTTTAAAAAAATATTTATAAATTACATTTTAATAAATATTTTTATGTATAACATAATTTTAAAGTAGTATATCTATAATCGGGTCGGTTTGGGTTCAGGTTGACTTTTTTTAGTTAAAACCAAACCAACCCTATAATGGTCGGGTTTTTTTTTCAAACACCAAATCAAGTCAAACCAAACCACTAGTCGGGTTTTTTTCCCGATTTGGTTCGGTTTGTCGATTCGGTGCGGTTTATCGGTTTGCCATGTACAGCCTTAGTTCTTATCAAAAGTAAATGATTTAAAATATATATTTTTTTGTTATAGATTTTGTATGTCTTTTAAAAAATAACGATTAATATAAATATTCAATCACAATATCCATATTAATTGATGTATAGTCTTAAGTTGAGAAATAATTTAGGGAATAAGTAATTTATGTTGAGTGTAAAAGATGAAAAAAAAATATTATTTTTTCTTGATATTTAAAAGTGGCAAGTAAAAGTGTAAATTTATTTTTGAAATACTAAATAAGTAAAAGTGAACGATGAGAGTAGTTGCTATTTTATTTATTTTTTACAAAAATCAAGTTATAATTAATTGTTTGTTTTCACCTTTTTCCTTAATCATAAATATGGAGAGATATTAATAAAATGCAAAAGAGAGAAATATTAAATTGAAGAAGTAATAAATAAGGATAACTTAAGGAATTTACAAAATAAAACATAACAAGTAAAATAAATCGGAAGAAGTATAAGTTAATTTGTGTGCTAAATGTTGGCCTCAAAAACTTATAGGATCAAATTCAATAATATATATATATATATATGACCTTAAAGGATCGAGAAAAAATATTTTATTTTTATTTATTTTTCTGTATTTGATATGTAAGTAAAAATTATTTATGTATAATCTAAATAAATTTTATGAGAGATGAAGGTTAGTAGAGTGGAGTGAAGATGAGTTGTATGGGATAACACTATTAAAATATGAAACACTAACTTATTTTCTCTACTTTCACTAAAAAAGTAGTTGTCTTCATATTTAAGAAACTTATTTTTCTAAAAAAAAAAAATCCAAAAATTTTAAAAAATCGAAATTCCACCCTAAATTTGGAACTTCCACAATGTAAGCTAAACTATAGATTCAACATATCAAGAGGGGGGAAAAAATCCTTAACATTTAATTGTTTACTTTCAAAGTCCATTGAAATTATATAATAATTAATATAAGTATTATGAGAAAACATACACACTTTATTTCTTATTTTTTAAAAGAGTACAAAGTGGACAAATAAAAGTGAACAAAAAGAGCAGGAAAGCATGAGATATGATGTCCACTTACAAGAGAAATAACTTAGATTCTTTACATGACGGGGTCTTTTAGTAGGATGTGTTAGAAAATTTAATATATGATTAGATATGGTATTATTTAATTCTTTGTTTGATAGAATTTTCAGCACATGTATAATTAATATATGTATTATTTATACACCTCATAATATTGAATATTATGAATAATTAATACTAGCAAACCATCATATTAGTAATACAATGTATTAATCCATAAATAATCATAGTTAAAGACAAGACTTTCCTTAATACATTAAACGAAATATCGCATAAGAAATAGTCTCAACGTAACTAATCTCATATAATTAATCTTAATATTATAAAATATCATATTTAGTATTATTCTTATAATTCGCTTAATATTATTTTCTCAAGTACAGTACTACTCTTCATTTTGGATTTATCTGTAATAATCACGGGCCATTTTAAGCATTAGTTACTTAAGTCAGGGTTCTTTACATTTTTTTTTTCTTCTATTCTTTAATTTTCATAAATGATCTCTTGAAAAATGAATAGAAAAAATTAACTTTTTTTAAAAAAAATATACGTAAAAATGAAGAAATATTGATAAAAAACAAAAAAAAATTAAACATATTTGTAAATAAACTACCAACCAAATTTCCCACTAGTAATTATTAGCCAAGAAAACGTGCACTTTGTTGATGACACTAAAGAAAACGTTGTTTAATTCACTAGTGCAACCGAAGGTACGCACCCTCTTCAAAACAAGAAAGAGCCCTAATAGCTTAGTATCTAATGAAGAGATTTCAAGTTTGTAAATAAAAACAAAATGGAAACTACAACAAAACTATATAATAATCGAGATATAAAAAACAATATTTAGTAACAAAATCGATTAACAAAATACTACAGAGCAATACTATGACTATTAATACGAACGGACAACACGACAACACACTGCTACCTACTAACCTTCTATACTTTGTATCCTCCGCACCCACCAAAGATTGTCAATTTCATTTAGACACATCAATTGAGGCCATAATTACTGTCAGAATAACAAAACAAACAAGTAACTTCACTTAGATCATTCACAAAATTCAATCATTGAATTAAGATAATAGAACTAGTACTCCTTACATTGGCTCATACAAGGAAAATTCTTAACTCTGTTACAGTATACATTCCTTTAAAGACAAAAAGCAGCTCAACTTCAACAAATACACTGAACATCTTCCCATGGCAAATAATTAAACAAGTGAAAAGTCATTGTAGTTCAGATACCAGCTATAGCCTGTCTGGTACAAGAACCAAATTCTTTCACATGTTTTTACTTACACTCTACAACATATAGAAGCAGTTTCAATGCTTGGAGTACTGCTGAAGGACATCAAAGTAGTTTGGGAAGGTTTTCCGCGTGCAGCCAGGGTCATTGATGGTGACCGGAACATCTGCACAAGCAGCTAGAGAAAAGGCCATGGCCATCCTGTGGTCGTCGTATGTATCAATTTCAGTCACATTTAATTTCTCCGGTGGGGTGATTATGCAATAGTCAGGTCCTTCTTCAACAGTTGCTCCCAACTGCAATTTTCATGCAAAAAGGTAAGAGTAAGCGGGAATTAAAGAACGAAAATGGAAGGAACTACGAGGATCATTTCTAAAAGTTTACCTTCCTAAGTTCTGTGCATATGGCGATCATGCGCTCAGTTTCCTTGACTCTCCAACTAGCAACTGATAAGAGAGAAGAGAGCACAATAAAGAAAGATGGAGGAACAGGAAAAAGAGAAAGGAAACGCCCTGTGATCATTAGGGTCTGTTCAAATAAAAACGTTGCTTAAGGTTAATATTAAAGCCATTGTTTTATGAACTTAGCCAGCAATACGACAATACAGATCTTTATCGCATAACCTTTTCATAGATGTGAACATTTGAACTTGTTTTAGGATCATGTACATGTTAACAAAAGAATAATGTACATACCTATTTGCACTATGAAGATCATCAGACTCAGCACATATAAATGTCGAGCCTATTTTAAAGCTTGCTGAACACGTTAATCAATTTTCAGTTTCTATGGTCATTTCTAACCAAATACATATAATCTTTGTTCACCTTCATATGCCTATGCCAGATGGGTAACTAATTTTAGAAAAAATGTCAAGTGAAGGCACCAGTCATGGAAACATGCCTGTATCTGATACTCATTTCAAAGTCTCTTTCTTTTTTAAGCAAAGCAATTTGAGTACAACCAAGAACGAGCAAAGATTAACAGAAAATGTAATTAAAGTAAAATACTGATTTATCCACATTGAAAGAAGAATATAAACAAGTGTACTCTATTTCTAAGGAGAATTGTACCCATAACCCCAAGGTTTTGGTACAAAGATTCACTCGCAAACTACACACTTGGAGAGACGACATCAGAAATTTCTGAATTTTGTGGAGGTTTCTTAAATTTAATTACTCACAAAAAAGCGCACAATTTCTAGTGGCCAAAGCTATACCATGATACACGTGAAATAAAACCTCATGCATACGTAACAGGTCATCAACTAATTTATATTTAACTTATGTCAGAGGTTTCCATATTAAACCCAGAAAGAGGGTGAGCCCATCCTAATTAGATAGACTATTTACGAAAAGACATATCAAAGATAGATGAATTCACTTCTTTCTCCTTGCAATACCTAACCCAGCCTCATAAGATATACATATTCTAAAACCTCTTTGCTATAAACTAGTTACTTATTTTTTATTTCCAGCGTATTCTTTTCTACAACCGAGAAACTCCCGAGGCCCAGAGGCGCATGGTCCAAAACTCAGTGGATATTTCCAGCCTATATTTTGTATGTAATTATGCAGGGAAATTATCGTAAGACTTTGAATATAGCAGCATAATGCATCTGGTCCCACTCAGCTAGTTAAATATGATTAAATTCAATCTGATTGTCAGAAAGCAAAGCTAGCCATACCGTCTCTTATAGCAGTGGGACCATCAGCAAAAAGTGCAACTACAGCAAGTGTCATGGCAACATCAGGCATTTTATTCATGTTCACATCAATGGCGCGCAAATGCTTCCTTCCAGAAGAATTCCTCGGGGGTCCTTTGACTGTGACACTATTCTCTGTCCACATAACCTCTGCTCCCATTTTCTCAAGAACCTTAGCAAATTTGACATCCCCCTTCATGAAGGCAGACATAAAGACACAAATAAGATATTTTAACTATAACATTGAAAGTCATCTCAATGCAGTCCTAGACTTGGGTGCTACGGTGAAGGATGTATCATCCACATAATACTCATTAAGGCCTAACAAACACAAACTTAACTTCATGATGGACAAGATGTGAATATACATTAGGATGCTACCACAAAGACAACACGGAAAGATAACAGAGAAGTTCAGCATGCAAACCCCCCTCCCCTGGCTCAAAATGGCCTGAGAAATACCTGTAAACTGTTTGTCCCACAACCTTCAACAGTGATGTTTCCACCTGTGACAGCTGCACCAGCCAAGAAGTAACTAGCACTTGAAGCATCACCTTCCACATAAGCTTTTCCAGGAGACCTAATATTTCATCAATCTTTACGTCTGCTGTTTTTGGTGATAAACTTTACAAGCCATTAGAATGACCAAAAACAGACTTACTTGTATTTCTGACCTCCTCGGACAAAGAACCTGTCCCAGCTACTATTGTGCTCCACAGAGATACCAAATCGCTCCATCAACTTCAATGTCATTTCGACATAAGGTACAGATATTAGTTTGTCAATGATTTCAATCTCCACATCTCCTAAAGCCAGTGGAGCAGCCATAAGCAGAGCAGTCAAGTATTGGCTGCTAATGGATCCAGACAGCTTCACCTAAAAAATAGTCAAGAAAGAAAAGCTAAAGCAAGAATTTCTGCATGATAATGGTATTCTATGCTACGGAAACAAAAACGAAAGAAACTGACTAGTGAGTAGTGAACCACAGATAACATAAGAATCAGGATTCATCGGATACAACAACATACCCAATAAGACCCCACAAGTAGGGTGTACGCAAACCTTACCCCTACTTTTGTGGGGTAGAGAGGTGGTTTCCAATAGAGGATTCATCAGTACATTCACAAAAGAAAACAACAACAACATACCCAGTGAAATCCCACAAGTGGTGGTTCTGGGGAGGATAGGATGTACGCAGACCTTACCACTACCTCATGGAGATAGAGAGGTTGTTTCCACAAAGACCCTCAGCTCAAAAGTCACAGTCCCAAATAAGAGAGAAAACGAAAAGCGATGCAAATTTTACAAGACAAGAACAATAACGATAGCAAAGTAATGTGATAATCAAAGGCAATAACAACACAACTATAAAGGCACGCCTAGACCTACGACCATCCTAAACCGACATACGGCAAGACACCATTCTATCCCTACTAGCCTTCTACTCTAATCCGCGACCTCCACTCCTTTCTATCTAAGGTCATGTCCTCGGTGATATGGAGTAACGTCATATCTTGTCTAATCACCTCTCTCCAATACTTTTTCGGTCTACCCCTACCCCTCCGCATAACCCCCAAATTCAACCGCTCGCACCTCCTAACTGGGGCGCCGACACCCCTCCTCTGCACATGCCCAAACCATCTGTCTCACTTCTCTTATCTTGTCTGCCACAGATGTCACTTCCACCTTCTCCCGAATAACCTCTTTCCTAATCTTATCACTCCTAGTGTATCCACATATCCATCTTAGCATTCTCATCTCCGCAATATGCATCTTCTGAATATGAGAGTTCTTTACTGGCCAGCACTCTACTCCATAAACAACGTTGATCTAACCATCATTTTGTAGAACTTGCCTTTAAGTTTAGGTGGTACTTTCTTATCACACCAGAGGCAAACCTCTATTTCATCCACGCTGTCCTAATGCGGTGCGTGACATCATCGTCGATGTCCCCACTACTCTGGATGATGGATCCAAGATATTTAAAGCTTTCTATCTTGGGGATAGGTTGAGTGGCAAGCCTCACTTCCATGCCCTCTTCATCTATCGCAACACCAAATTTGCACTCCAAATATTCTGTTTTGGTCCTGCTCAATCTGAACCCTTTGGACTCCAGTGTTTGTCTCCAAACCTCCGACCTATCATTAACTCTGCCCCGAGTCTCATTAATCAAAACTATGTCATCCGCAAATAGCATACAACATGGAATCTCCTCCTGAATAGACCGTGTCAGCTCATCCATCACCAAGGCAAAAAGAAAAGGACTCAGCACAGATCCCTGATGTAGTTCCATCTCAACAGAAAAATGCTCTAAGTCACCTCCCACTTTTTTAATCCGAGTCTTGGTTCCAGCATACATGTCCTTTATCGCCCGAATATACACCATCAGGACACCTTTAGCCTCCAGACACCTTCAGAGAACATCCCTCGGAACTTTGTCATAAGCCTTTTCAAGGTCAATGAACATCATATGGAGATCCCTTTTTCTTTCTCTAAAATTTTTCACTAGTCTCCGCATAAGATGGATTGCTTCAGTAGTCAATCGCCCCGGCATGAATCCGAACTAGTTCTTTGAGATTGTCACTCCTTTCCTCACCCTCATCTCCACCACTCTCTCCCGAATCTTCATACTATGGCTTAGCAATTTGATACCCCTGTAATTATTACAATTTTGAATGTCACCCTTGTTCTTGTACAATGGAACCATAATACTCCACCTTCATTCATCGAGCATCTTAGCAGTCTTCAAAATAACATTAAACAACTTAGTCAACCACTCCAAACTTGCCTTTCAGTGCTCTTCCAAAAGTCCACCGAAATCTCATCAGGCCCAGTCGCTCTCCCCCTCCTCATCCTGCTAATAGCACGTCTAACCTCCTCAACCCTAAAACACCTGCAGTACCCAAAGTCTCGAAGACTATGAGAGTACGCCAAATCACCTAGTACAATGTCTCTGTCTTCTTTTTCATTTAAGAGTCTGTGGAAGTAAGCTTGCCACCTTTGCTTGATAGAGGTCTTATCCACTAACATTTCACCTTCCTCGTCCTTGATGCACTTTACTAGATCCAGGTCGCGGGCTTTTCTCTCTCTCGCTTTGGCAAGCCTATACAATCTTTTATCCCCACCTTTTTCCCCTAACTCAACATATAAGTGTTCAAAAGTTGTCGTCTTAAAAGAAGCTAACTAGTGAACCAAGGGCAACATAAGAATCAGGATTCATCGGCATGTTCGAAGCAAAATTAATATTGCTTCTCTTTTGTAGCTGCAGCAAGTCCCTAAGGAAAAGCTGAATAGGAGAACCCAAAAACTTTGGCAGAACAAGTAACTCAACAATTGGTAAGATTTTCCCATTGTTTTAGGACTTCTTAAGAGAACTGAAACCTAAAGATGTGATGAAGGGAAAAGCAGGCAAAAGAGACTGCTCCAGAACACTGTAATTGCAATATACTGTTCATTAAGTAATATGCTGGTCCTACCCATAGTAGTCCTTGAGGATTAGGGTTATTGCTTAGCTTCTTACTTGTTTTAGGCAAGTTTTATTATTAGAATCCTCGTTGATTTAGAATGTGTTTGACACTGTCCAATTTAGGTGTTGTCCTTGAGGATTAGGGTTATTGCTTAGCTTCTTACTTGTTTTAGGCAAGTTTTATTATTAGAATCCTCGTTGATTTAGAATGTGTTTGACACTGTCCAATTTAGGTGTTTTTCTTTTATTACACCATGACATTTATTGTAAAGATTGAAGTTTCACTACTTTTATATTAAAGTTGTATATAGTGGAGATAGAGGTGACTTTCAAAGTATTGAACCCTTTTCAATATAAAAATGTGTCTCTATAGGAAATAATTAAGAAGAGTGACGGAAATAAGTTCCTCTACAAAGAAAGTGGACAAAATATTCCGACAATTATAAATAAAGATTAGGACAACATCTATTGAGAAATGTGAGAGAATTACATTTTGTCCTCAAAACAGCTCTTGATTCACAAGAACACATTTCTCTGAGCTTCATACAGTAATCATTCAACTTACTACTGTTAAGGAATTTAGAGTTTGACTTTTGAGTTCAATCATAGAACATAAGATTTCTTTGCTTTAATAGCAGACCTCTACTGGTATTCCTTGGTTTAACTACTGATTCTTCCTGCATTAAGATGCCGCGTTTGTAAGGATGCAACCATGATAAAAACCAGGTAAACTGTAGTTTTCCTCAGACGACGAGACGATACATTTGCTGCAAGACTTTAAGTCTCCAGTAGTTACACCAAAACATAAAACAAGGAAAACAAGCTTTGGCCCCTTCTCTCCATTCTCATATGTAGACTCACCTCCAAGATTATTTTCAATTGGATCCTAAGTTGGAAATGATCTCGTTGTCTACAAACATTTTGAATTTGGAATATTAACCTATAGGAACAGAATAGTGCTTTCAAACCATATAGAAAAAAAGGTATGTCTAATGCACCGGAAATTTACAGTATTCAAAATTATGAGAAGCATATTTTGGCTTACTAAGACAGGATATGTACTCAAATGTATTCTCGAAATAGATTAGACTATGCCAATTTGTTCCAGCCTTAGATTACTTTAACTTTATAAGCGAAGTCTTCTCTGCATCTGCAACCTAGTTACTTGTTCATACTACAGTTTTAAGACATTAGTTATCAAAATTATAAATATGGAAGAATAGAATTAGTAATCTTCACCTTTCCTCCTGGAAGACCTCCTTTGCTGACAATTCGAACAGGAGGACATTTCGTACCAAGGAAACAATCAACCTCTCCACCAAGCTGCTTAAGACCATCAACCAAATCACCAATTGGTCTCTCTCTCATCCGAGGAACTCCATCAAGTACATACCTGTAACAAGAGAATGACCAATTAAAATTGTTAACATGGTGCCATTATATTTAAGCAACAAAAATACAGCCAATAAAGAAGCATTGAGAAAGATGATAAGACAATGTCTGTACCATTGTATGTACCATACAAAGTTTTGAAGATCTAGTAGACATCTAATCATTCATGCTCTAAAAACCTCACATTGCTGACAAATACCTCGCAGGAAATCAGATTTAGTTATCTATGTAGAGAAAATAGTCAGAAATACCACAAAGGCAATTCATGAAGAATATTAGAATAGCTTTAACTGTGATCAATCAATTATGCTTCAATACCAAGTTAATCAGGTCCGCTTAATGAATAATCTCTAATCATTCCCCTCTATCTAGGCCCATCACATTCCAATAGCTTTAATTTCCAGCTAAACGAGTAAAATGGAACTAAGAAGGGATGCTATTAGACCTTGAATTTCCACCAGCTACAGCAACTGCTGCTGTTAGTGGCCGCATTGCAGTTCCTGCATTTCCCAGGAAAAGTTGAATTTCTTCCTTGGACTCTTTACCAACAGGGAACAGCCCACCACAACCTTCAACAACAGCTTGTTGATTTCCACTGTCATCTTCAACTTGTAGTCCAAGTGTTTTCAAGGCACCAAGCATGTAATGAATATCATCACTACTTAGCAAATTGTCAACAACAGTTGTTCCCTGAAATTCAAATGCAAGTCACATTTAATGGCCACAAAAGATTGTTGAGATATATAGCGAAGATAATAAAGTAAAAGATTCTTGATATACATTTCAATGTGACGATCATCTTTTGCAAAACTATAAAAAGAATGAGATATATGAACTTTCGCAGCTTAAAGGTGTTCGCAAAGTTGATCATGGTTCAGAGCTATTATGTTATATAAGTCGTTCCAGCCGCCTTCAGCTTCGGAAGATATAATCCTAGTTGGTAAGAGCACCTTATAATTCAACTAGGTGTTTCTAAGAACACACTTCCCTCCTCACACTAACTCTCCTACGGGAGAAAGAAGAGAAAACTTCAATGAAGAGAAGAGAAAACTTCAATGAAGAAATCACATGAAGCCAAGTGTTAAATAATAGATAATGACAAACTTCAATCATGAGTATGAAAAAATATTCCTTTTTCTTTTATTTTCCCCCCTTTTCATAATAAGCAGGCAAAGCATACTATTTTGACCACATATTGGCTGTATAGATTGTTTGCATACACAGCCATTCTTGTGTTGTGCTATCTAATAAACCACTGAATGCCCAAACCCACCCTAATACTATTTCAATCTGGTGACAAGGATATTTCATTATTTTGAAAAGAACCACAAAGGGATGCTGGAGAAAGACAAATCATAAATGCCTGATAACAGATTCTTAGAACCCAAGGAAAAATACTGCAACCATAAGAAACATACATGCATTATACAACACAATGAGGTCGTTTTGTTATAAAGGAGTCACGCATAGCACTGAATAGGGAGCCACCAAATACACCAGCTACATCTAACATGTTATAGGAATTATTAATCCCATTAGAAAATTCCACATAAGATAATATAGTGTTTGGTAGGTAGCTTAACTTATGCAACATTTGGTTGGTAGTATTAAATTATGCAATGAATTTATGTATTACATTACAACGGATAAAATGTGGAACAAAAATACTTATATTAGCAATGCAAAGATTCAACTATGTAAAGACAAAAATTCCCCTTTAGAGTAATGCCGGATAAAATGTGGAAGAAAAACACTTGTATTAGCAGTGCAAAGATTCAACTATGTAAAGACAGAAATTCCCTTTTAGAGTAATTAATCCATGTATTACAATCTCTTGATCATTCATCACCACAAAACAATGCCGTCACTATTAATCAATGCATAAATAATCCCACCATAACTAACATGTGATCCAAACAATCACTTAAAGGGGCAGCCAATGCACTAAGCTCTCACTGTGCATGGGTTCTAGGAAAGGCTGAACCACAACGGTCTATTATAAACGGTCTTACCCACAACTCAAACCCATTACCTCCAAGTCACGTGATGTAAACATCAAGGCGCACCTTCAAAACCAAACAATCACTAAATGCACTAAATATTGGCTACTTACTTCAGATAGGGCAGCAAGAAGGAGAATACGATTGGATAGGGATTTAGAGCCTGGCAATTTGACAGTGCCTGATATTTCTTTGATGGGTTGCAGGACAATCTCAGAGGGTTTCTGGGTTGTAGACACTGATGCTGAAATCCTAAAAGAAGAAGAAGAAGACCTTGTTGTCAAAACTGAATCTTTATTCAAAACCCACAAAGATTTTGCTGAATTTTTCAGTTTTTTAGATCCAAAAGAAAGAAAAGGCGAAAATGTGTGAACTTGGGGTTGATGAATCTTGGAATTGGGATAAAGGGTTTGTATCCCTTGTGTCATGTTGCTAATCTGTGACATTTTTCAGGGTCCCTATCTCTCTGTCTTTGGTGTTGAGAGTTAAAGTTTGAGTCTTTACAAAAGATAGCTCCTTTTTTTTCTATTTTTTTAATTACAGAAATTTGGTAAGGTAGAAGGTGGCAAGTAGACTGAAAGGTAATGGAGTTTTGTATGAGGTCCCTCCCAACAACCTTTATCTGTAATTTTCTTTTGCTCTGTAGTCTGTTCTAAAGGGGGAAAAGTGGTTGAAGATCAACAATCCTTGGTTCTATTCTATATTTGTCTTGTTTGTACTAGGGGTGGACTTTTCAGGTCTTCTCATTGGATATGAAAATTTTAATTTTTGAATTGAAGAAATTATATGGAAAAATTTTCGAAAACAATCTTTCTATCCTTATGAGGTAGTGCTGAGCTTGGCATATACTCTAGGCTGCTCATACCTTACTAATAGGATTTTACTAGTAAGTTGTTATTTGATCAAAGAAATTATAATTCAAATCAAATTCTAATGATCGTGGGTTGGGCTGGATTGGTTTTTTAAGTTTGATTTTGGATTAGTTAATTTGGATAATTTAGATTTTTAAATTGTAGACTTTACCTAAATCTCATAGTGAAAAAGTTCAATTACAATATATTTTTTTATTTTTCTTAAATTATCCAATTTTTCTTTTTTCCATATTTCTGATACATTACTTATTTTGCTGATACATCAGATTTTGGATGTAGAATAATTAATGTTGTTGAGTTATATATGGATAATAACGTAATTTAAGTTAGGATTGGTTGTTTCAATAAATTACTGTGCTAATTAAGGAAAATAATTCTTAAAAAACATAACAGTTATGAAGAAGAAGAAAAACTCAAAAAATAGAGCATAACTGTGAACAAAAAATTCAATCCAAAATTCAATTTTCATCAAGCGAATCGAGATGAATATCGTGATACTACTGAGACATTCTGGAGTTTGGCAATCCGAGGTGAAACACTAAAGCTTGATACTTGAGAATCTGATACATAAACAAGATGTATCAAAAATATTAAAGCTTGATACATGAAAATCTGTTACAAAAACAAGATGTATCAGAATCATTAAAGCTTGATACATGAGAATATGATACAAAAACAAGATGTATCAAAAGCAGTATAGCTTGATACATGAGAATTTAATACATAAACAAGATGTATCAGAATCATTAAAGCTTGATACATGAGAATCTGATAGAAAAGCAAGATGTATCAGAAGCGGTAAAGCTTGATACATGAGAATCTGATATATAAACAGGATGTATCAGAATTATTATATCTTGATACATGAGAATCTGATACATAAACAAGATGTATCAGAATCATTAAAGCTTGATACATGAGAATCTGATAGAAAAACAAGATGTATCAGAAGCACTAAAGCTTGATATATGAGAATCTGATACATAAACAAGATGTATCAGAAGCAAACAAGTTTGATACATGAGAATATGATACAAAAACAAGATGTATCAGAAGTAGTAAGGCTTGATAAATGAGAATATGATACATAAACAAGATGTATCAGAAGCAGCCAAGTTTGATCCATGAGAATATGATACATAAACTTTCATCTTATATTCGAGTTTGATATATGAGAAAAACTTAAAAGTCTGCTAAATTGTTGAATAGCAAAAAAAAATGTTTACTAATTGGTGCAAAAACATAATTGTACATTCTACTACTACAAAATTAAAAAAAAAAATTACTCGACGTCCATCGGTTCTCCTTGACTAGAAGAGATGAAATCTCTCTTAGGTTTTTTTGGATCGTCGTTTTCGCTAACATAACCATCCTTGGCCTTCCGACAACCATAAATCCACAATAGTGCGGCATATCTTGAACGAAAGAATTCGACATGCAGTCCAGTAGTTGGAATAAAAATTCCATCACTAAGATATTCAGCAAAAATAGCCAGGAAAATACCACAATCCCTGCAAAAATATAAACACGATGGATCAAAAGCATTGACATGGAAAATAATTAAATACAACTTGAACTTGATACATAAACACGATGTATCAGAAGTATTAAAGCTTGATACATGAGAATCTGATACATAAATAAGATGTATCAGAAGAAGTAAAGCTTGATACATGAAAATTCGATACAAAAAACACGATGTATCAAAAGCATTAAAGCTTGATACATAAGAATCTGATACATAAACTAGATGTATCAGAAGCAGTAAATCTTCAGAAAAAATGACATTTAAAAAAAATACATCTTATATGACCTCATACCTTTGGGAGATTAGGGCATGTTGTAACCCCTTCAATCTTCTTGTCTGCTTCTTTGGGTGCATGTTGAACTGGAGATTTTGACTTCAATTTCTCACGTAGCTTATCCATCACTGCTGGATCGTTACGATGTTTGGATCTAACCTTGTCGTAACCTTCCCAAGATGAATTAGAACCCGATGAAACATAAATTTTTTGATTTTTATTCAACTGTGTGAGACCAACACTAAAAGATAGAATGGATTCCATATGTATCAGTGAAGAATATGAGTAAAAACACATAAAAATTTAAAGAAGAAAGCAGAGGAAATCAAAGGAGGTTAGAATGAAGTGAAATTCCAGATAAGGAAAAACTTGAATATACCTTAGTTAGAATCTTGAAATTGAGTAAAATATATGTACAGAAATTCAAAATTCAAAAACTGACGAAGCGGAGCTTGAAATTAGGCGTGAATTTTAGGATAGTTGAGTGAAGTAAAATATGATGTATTTGTGAAATGGGGAGAGAATTAAAAAAAGAGGGATTTTTGATATTTTTTCATATGGTAGGAAATATTAGTAAATATGGTATTATAATATGTATAAATAGGTAATTTTTTCTTTTAAATTTGTATGACAGATCACAATTAACAGCCTAAATTCACCTAATAATTTACTCTTTAAAATATATAAGTTTCTACTACTATTAAAGATTGAAGTCACCCTGCCTGCTGCAGCTCATGGCATGTATTGAATTTTTTACTAACCCACAAAATATTTTCCATTTTATAAATTAATAATCACAAATGATATTAAATTGGTTGTGATTTTATGGCAATCTAAAGTTGAAAGTTGTTGGACACGACCAGATCACATACTAGATCTTATTTAATGTTATGATGACGGAAGGTGAATGTATATTTGAATGATTAAGATGTTATTTTTATATTAGAATATTAAATGATTAAAATTATTTATTTTTTAATATTTGAATATGTATGATTTATTTGTTTGTAAATATAATAAATACATAATTCAAATAAAAAAAATTTAATATTAGAAAATATATGAATATTAATATAATAAATATTTATTATTATTAGATAAAAATAATGAAATATTTATGTTTGCTAGTGATAGTGGAGATAGTTTGTAGTGATGGTGATAGTTGTGATGATGGTGATAGTGATTGTTGTGATGATGGAGGTAATTGGAGTTTGTTGTGACTAGTGTGATGGTGGTTGTGATGGTGAAGTTGGTTGATGTTAGTTGATGATGTGAATAGTGTGTGGCGGTTGCCGATGTGTTGGTGGTAGTTGACACCAATGCTAGTCGTGATAGTGGAGGTAATCGATTGTCACGACCCAACCCCGTAGGCCGTGACTGGTGCCCGAATTGAGCACCCAAACGTACCCTTATCCCAAATTAGTCTATTTTTTTTTTTCTTTTCGAATAAACAAATGTAGTGATTAGTAGAAATTGCTAAATATATCATAAAAGTAGATATACGCACGAGAGTTGAAAGGTTGTCACAAAACACACAAAAATCCAAACCATATATACAAAACCCACAACATAACTCTGTCTACAGACCTCTACAGATGATAGCATAGTCATATGACGGGACAAGGCCCCGTCGTACCCCTGACCAACATATCCAAATATACAGAGATAAAGTCAGTACCAAAATACAAGCTCCGAACAAGGGAGCACTGCCAACGAAGCAGCAAATATCCTAAACAGGTGGATCAGCAAATCGAACTTCGGTACCTGCGGGCATGTAACGCAGCCCCCCCGAAGAAAGGGGGTCAATACGAAAAATATACCGAATATGTAAAGTATGAATTGTAATAAATAAAATCATAATCTGAATAGTATGTGCAGAAAATAAAATAAATGTTCAGAATTTCAAAATACTTTTCATAATCCCAAATCATATATGCAAATACATATGCCGTATCCGGCCCCATTTTATGGGACTCGGTGAACAAAACGTGGTCGCCCTCCTGTCATTGGCGCCACAACACATCATAACATCAGAGTAGGGAATATCTCCGTAACAAATCATATCATATCAGATGGCCATATCAAATCATATCATATCACAAACATATATGTACATGGCACAGCATAACTCCGTGGCATAACATTTACCACCCCATGTACATGTCATACCTGCCCCCTCACGTCGGGACACGGCGAATAATGCAGAGAAATACGCACGAAAACATATCCTGGCCCAGGCTCAGTGAAAGAATGGTTACAGTATGCACGAATAGAGTAGTGAGAAACTAAATGCAATTTAAATTACAAAATATTTATACAGACTCGATGGCATAATTTCGATAACAAATCATAAAAGGAAACTTGAATAATAATAATAGTACAAATACTTCCAAATATATTATGGAAATTTAACGGAGTAATTATTTATATAATATTAGGAAGCATAGCAAAAAGTTTCTTTCAAATTTTCCCTAACATAATCCAAACGGAATAACAACGAAAAATTCGGAATAGTGGGGCCCACCTCGGTCAAATGAGGTGGCACATACAAATCACGTGCGTTAGACTTCATAATATTATTTAGAAGAGTTTCAAGGTATTCAAAATTCATTTGTGCAAAATCTAGAAGTTTAGACAATTTTTTTAAAATTATTCATAATTACCTAATTCAATTCTATTGAATAGAAAAGGGAAATTTTCGAGCGTCGATTTCGAAGAGTAGATTGATCCCCGAGGTTCGTATTCACTCCTATTACATCTAGGACATGCCAAGAGAAGAAAATGTAAAACTTTACATACCTTTTTGACGTTTTACGGTTGTCCAAATTCAATTCCCGTTTCCTCCAAAATCTACAATTGGTCACATTTACCAATTACTATTCATAAGACTTTAAGAACTCAATTTTTCCAATACTTGTCTACAAAAATTTCGGCAGCATCTCCCCTATATATATGACAACCCCGAGATTACAACTCGGCCACAATATCAACAACCAAGCCAACATCAACACCAATTCCATCAATAATCAACTTAAACACACCATAACATAAATTGATGTAATTTTCCAATTAGTATAACAACTTTCAACCAAACTTTGCATTTCCAAATAAATATGAATATTTCATGTTCATAATTAATTTCAACTCATTCCAACATAGGTGAAAAATATTCCAAGTAAACTATTCAATATTCATCAATTCCATATTTCACCCAAAAATTCCATAAATGCAACAAAACTATTACAATTCATTTTCTTCTTTCAACTTCATAATCAAATTCATTTCCTTCTTTCAACTTCATAATCAAATTCATTTCCTTCTTTCAACTTCATAATCAACAACAAGAATCCATACTTTTAATAACTTACCTCCATATTCTTATAATATCATACTAAAATTACATAATTCCTACAAACCATTTTAATACCAACTTACACCATATAAACTTTATTTATATCCCAAAAATCATAACAACAACTAACAAATTATACAAACTTATTTTTTTTCCATTTCATCACCTAACCCATATTTCCAACTTCAATTAATTTCATCCAACTTCCATTTTCAACATCAAATATTTATCATACTACTATTCAAATACTACACCAAAAATACTACACAAAAATTCAAGTCTTCTTGCCAACAATCTTACATACACATAACTTATTCATATGTCCAAATCCAACCATATAACTTCCATATTTCCATGGATTCTACACATCTCTACTTACTACAACATAAACAAACTTCATAACACAAAGAAATTGGATTAATTCTTACCTTTTCCTTCCAACTTCTTCACTTTACCAAAGCTTCAAATCAACCAAACAAGCCTCCTATCTTCCAAAAAAACTACACCATGTTGTAGAGCACCCTTGACTTAGTAGGAATACTAGAAAATTATAATTTTTGGGATGAAATTTGAAGGGGTAATTTTTTGGTCTTCTTGTCCGATTTTCTCTCTTGATTTCTCTTCTTTCCTTTGCTCTTCTTCTTTCTCAAATTGTGTAGAGAATTCTAGGATTTTATGACTAAGGCTCCCATGTGAAATTTCCATTTTGCCCCTCACCTTTCCTAATATTTCCAAGTTGAAATTCCACCTTTGCCCTTAACCTTTTATAGTATTTCCACATGAGTAATTCCAATTTTGTCCTTAATCTTTTATGGTATTTCCACATGAGAATTTCAATTTTTACCCTTAATAAATTTCCAATATTTCCACATTTCAATTTAGTCATAAGAATTTTGTATCCAACAAGGTCAACCATAGCCTTGCCCTTGACTTATTACCATTATCCCCAAATTGTCCTAATGTGAAAAATACGGGTCATAACATCGATAATAGGGATTGATCGCATTGATGGTAATGGAGGTGCAGGTGGAAGTGGAGGTGGTAGTGAATATAATTATAATGATAAAGGTAATAGGTGTTGGAGCAATTAACTGTAATGGTTGGGAGTAATGGTTGTTGCCAATATGGTGATTGTGATGGCAGAGGTGGTGGGTCGTGGTGGTTGGTGATTGCGACGATGATGATAATTGACAATGGCGGTAGTGGTTGTAATGGATGAGGTGGTTAGTACTAGTGTTGGTGGCTAGTAATTATGGATAGAGTGATGGTAAAAATTATCTACACAAAAATACAGTTTGATGATATCAAGATTTTGTTCAAGATCTTAATGATTAAGACCTATTCAAATCAAATAAGTGTTTAACTAATGGCCTAAGGATTAAACCATTCAAATTTCAAATTTTTATTAAGTGCAAGCAAATGAAGTCCTAATCCTTCTTCCTATAGTAACTAACTTAACAGAAAATTATGATTAAGAAAAATTATAATCACATAAATATTATGATAAATTAAGACTTTCAAATTACAATTCTTAAATTTCATTTTCTGATAAGATAAAAATGAAGAAAACTAGTAAAGATGTTTAGTGGGTAGGTGAGATGTGAATGATTAAAGTAAATAGAGAAAATCACTAAGATAATTTAATGTACCAGCTTCAGTCATCCAAACATTATTTTAATTAAATTAGAAAAGTGAATATGCTAAAGCTCCAAAACATTATTCCAATCCAGTGGGACCATATTCAACAACCTAGTTGGAGAAAAATAGACAAGAAAGAGCCCATAACTTTCACATAATTCACTGTGGATAGAAAGGTTTAAAGCCATAATTTCAACAATCAAGAACAACCAAAAGTTTCAACCACCACATAACTTTGGATGGAGACAAATCACTCATCCTCCAACCCTTTGGTAGGGCCCACATTCCATTTATTTCACTGACTCGACTAATACTAATACACTAGAGTCGGTTTGAACATGCAATATGAAATCAGATTGGTATAAAATTGAAGTTTTATTTTGATATATAATTTGAATTTCTAAACTTCTATTTTTTCTCATAAACATGAAAATCCCACAAATTATGAAAATTATCAAAATTTACCCAATTATTATACAAGCTTGCCAAATGAGCATAAGTTCATAAACAAATTATAATACACCAAACATCTTACGATTGAACATGAGCTTCTTGTAGAAAGACTCATGTTGACTTCACAAAATTAGGTTCCCATATTTTTCTTCCATGGCTTAGATCCAAATGCTAATAAAAGAGAAATACAGTTATCCAATTCCTCATAAGCATATCAGAGATTTTTATATGGCAAAGTTAAAATATCACTAGAGGATAACCTCTCCTCAACCATTTAAAATTCAGCAGAAAAAAGTGTTGAAACAATCTAGTTTAGTGGTGGAACATATGTACTTTCATCAGTACCATCAAGGCATCAACCATGCATACTTTGTCATAAATGTTGCCAAAAGATTATTTAGTCCAATTGCTTTGGAACAGATAGCCACAGTCCACAAGATTATAACTTTAGTAAAGACAAAGAAAGCCCCTTTGTTTATCAGAAGACATGAAATTCCAATTGAAAATTGGACCTCATTATCACTCGACCAAACAAAAATTACAAAACTCAAAGATACGTTTTAAGTGTACATGGGCCAGGAGCATCCATAAAAGCCTATTTCTATCCTCATCTTGGGTTCATTCTGGTCGCCCTGCTGCTCAAACTGAAGAAAATGATGAAGAAATTGTCTTTATTGAAAATATCAGGCAACAATTAACTGCCGAGTCCACTTGGTATCGGTTTCCACCATTATCTCCAACCTCAGAACCAAAACGAAAACAACTTTGGTAGACACCAGCAACCAAGGGTAAGTAATAAGAGTCTAAGAAACTTGTTTAGCTGCAGCTATAACAGCCTCTGCTGTAATTCCATACTCCTTGTATATTTTTCCAGCAGGGGCACTGGCACCGAATCTGTCAATTCCAATGGCCTTCCCCTTGGATCCGACGATCTTCTCCCACCCAAATGTGCTTCCAGCTTCAATGCTAACTCTAGCGGTAACAGCTGCTGGAAGGACACTTTCCTTGTACTCAGCTGATTGCTCATCGAAAAGCTCCCAAGAAACGAAGGAGACAACTCTCACCGCCTTTCCTTCCTTTCTGAGTTCATCAGCAGCCTTGACAGCAATTTCCAGCTCTGAGCCAGTACCAATCAAAATGACATCAGGCTTGTTGCCTGAAGAGTTGTCTGATATAGTGTAGCCACCCTTTGCTGTTCCTTCAATAGAAGTTCCAGCAAGCTGGGGCAACTTTTGCCGAGAAAGAGCCAGGATTGATGGTGTCTTACTCTTGAGGATGGCCACCCTGTAAGCACCGGCTGTTTCGTTACCATCCGCCGGACGGAGCATCAGAACATTGGGCATTGCACGGAAACTTGCCAAGTGCTCAATGGGCTGATGTGTAGGTCCATCTTCTCCAAGCCCAATTGAATCGTGGGTCATAACATAGATAACGCGTGATTCAGACAAAGCTGAAATTCTAATGGCTGCTCTCATGTAGTCAGTAAAAACAAAGAAAGTAGCACAATAGGGAATTAAGCCCGGGCTGTGGAGAGCAATTCCATTACAGATAGCTCCCATACCATGTTCACGAACACCAAACCTTATATTACGCTCCTCTGGGGTGCTCTTTTGGAAGTCGCCAAACATTTTCATGAGGGTCATGTTTGATGAGGCAAGATCAGCACTACCACCAAGGAAACCAGGAAGAACCTTGGCAAGAGCATTCAAGTTTTGTTGGGACAGGTTTCTGGTGGCATCCGCTGGACTTTCAGGTGTGTAGGTCTGAAATTGAGAAAGCAAGCAAATAACTGAATCAGTATAGATTTATTTACATGTTCCAGAACTAGACCAGTGTCATTCTAGGAAGAATGATTAAATAGAAAGGCATAACCGAGGAACTATGATGCAAAATAGTTGATATGACTTGTAAAATGTTGGTCCCTCAGATCACGGAAGATAAAAGAACAGGAGTACAAATGAAACAAACTCTAGTATATATTAGGAGGCAAAAATACAAAAAAAAAAACACCCAAATCTAAAAAACTCAATATAAAGATAGTGCAAACCAAAAGCAGTTGAATTCAGCTTTTCAATTGGACAGAGAGCTATGAAAATGACTACTTACAGGAAGGGCTTTCTCCCAGTCAGCAGGTAGTTCACCAGTCATGATGGATTTGAGGTCTGCAGCTTCCTCTGGGTACTTCTTTTCATATTCAGCAAACTTGGTATTCCATCCAGCTTCAAGAGCAGCACCCTCTGGAACATGACGGCTCCAGTGGCTGCAAGAAGTAGCGAGCAGCACCAATAGCTAGTAAGTTACCAATAACGTTCAAATAAATCCGAAAACGGGAATGAAATAGTACCTCTTGACATCTTCAGGTACATGGAAAGGCTCATAAGGCCACCCCAAGTTCTGCCTAGTGGCCTCTACTTCCTTAGCTCCAAGTGCGCTTCCATGTACACTGTAACTGTTTGCCTTATTGGGTGAGCCAAAACCGATGGTTGTAGTCACCTGAAAGGAGGAAGGTTCAGTAAACCTAATGATAAATGATATGAACTGAATCTATAAAGAAACCCTATAGTAACATTACAAATAATGAATTAATCATGCATCCTATCTGAGAAAAACAATAAATAAAGGAAATGGGTTGCAAAAATGAAATGTAAAGTTATCAATAAGAAACAAGGGCAAAAAGATGCAGCAAAGTCTATACAATAACTCAACCATGATACTACCCAACATAAAGATACTGTAGGTAAAGTACCTTGATCAGAGTGGGTTTGTCTGTGACTGCTTTTGCTTCCTTAATGGCAGCACGAATCTCATCATAACCAGTGTTACCGTTCTTCACCCAGATTACATGCCAACCAAGAC
The DNA here is from genome assembly GCF_947179165.1 of Solanum dulcamara. NCBI lineage: Eukaryota > Viridiplantae > Streptophyta > Magnoliopsida > Solanales > Solanaceae > Solanum > Solanum dulcamara. The sequence continues at coordinate 75,325,286 of NC_077238.1, read as the reverse complement.
CCTCGTAACGAGCACCAACATCCTCGGTGAAAGCGATTTCTGTGTCACCATCGATTGATATGTGGTTGTCATCATAGAAAGCAATCAGCTTTCCGAGCCCCCAGTGTCCAGCAAGAGAAGCAGCTTCTTGTGAAATACCCTCCATCTGGCAACCATCACCAAGAATACAATATCTGCATGACCACCGATGCCATTAGTCAAACAAACAGGCTGCATTAAGTCCTACAATTGTTTATGGCATTCAAAAGGAAAAAAGAAAAGAGGAGAGTGAAGAGACTCTCACGTGTAGTGGTCTACAATCTCAGCATCAGGCTTATTGAAACGAGCAGCCAAGTGCTTCTCTGAGAGAGCCAAGCCAACCGCATTGGCAACCCCTTGTCCCAGAGGCCCTAACCGCAAGAAAATAAAGATCATAATCAGTTACACAGCTCTCAACGAAAAGCCACCTACACACATATATACATAATCCACCACCAGATAGAAATCTAATTAATGTACACGAACATATAAAAAAGTGCACTAACCAGTAGTGACTTCAACACCAGGCGTCTCAAAGTTCTCAGGGTGTCCAGGGGTTTTGCTTCCCCACTGGCGGAAGCTCTTCAAGTCCTCTTCCTAGTCAAAATATAATAGAAAACATAATCAGCAGCGCTTAAAAAGCATAACGGTGAAAATTAACTCCAAATGTAATCTAAGTAAATTCTAACTACAAAAACACACTACAAAAAACATAAGCTCATTAATCTAAAAGATAGATAAAATCATCATAACTTTCCAAAGTGTACCAAAAATCCTGTTGCAGAATTTACTGTTTTCCAGAAAGATGTCAAGGAAACTGTTTTCCATGAAAATGCTTTCCTGGATAATCCATGGTTTACACACTTAATTTCAAGAGAATGTTTGATTAGTGTTTAAGTATTGGTTGTAGAAAGTGATATGAAGAGCTAAAATAGTTGTAAAGGGAAAATGACCTGCACCCATAAGTGCACAACCCATTCCCCCTTTTGGTGAAACGTAATTTCCTCTGCAAAACTCAAAAAGGTGAGAAGCTTTTACTTATAGGAAAGCATTCTATAGATCCAATTCCCAACAATAAAAACATAAAGCAAAAAATATATAGATCCACTCATGCATACACAAATTTAAGGGGGGAAAAAAGAGTTAAAAGAGTAAAGGGGTTTTACCCTGACAGCATCAAAGCCAGCGAGGTGAAGCAAAGCATACTGAAGCATACATCCATGGCCGGCGGAGAGAACAAAGCGATCACGATTAAACCAATAAGGGTTCTTAGGGTTATACCTCATGATCTCATCGTACAATATATGACCCATAGGAGCACATCCCATAGGTAAACCCGGATGACCCGAATTCGCCTTTTCAACAGCATCAATAGCCAAAAATCTGATTGTATTTACAGATTTCTCAACAAGGGCATTATCAGTTTTCTCTAAAGTCTCTACAGAAGCTGAGGCACGAATCGCCGTGTTTCTTCCGGCGGCGGCGGTGGGGGAAGGAATACGGCGGCGGAAGGAGATAGCAGTAGTGGATTTAAGGCCGGAAAAGGATGGAAGAGAGAGGGAAGAAGGGGAAAGCTGGGAGTTAGTGGAAGAAGAAGAACCATGGCGAGGAATTGAACGAGAAAGGATAGCTTGAGAGAGAGTGAGAGAAGAAGAAGAAGAAGCCATGGCTTTACAGAGAGAAAGAGGGAGAGAAATATGTGAAGATTAGTTGATATATATATTAGGGGTAAAAAAAATGAAGAGTGGCTTTAATATGACTTTTGAGGATTTTATTTAGGGATTGGCTCCTTGTGGCTCTAATAGATAGGTGTCAAGGTGTACTTAATCGTGTCCTTTAATTTTAATTTAATTGTCATCTATATTTTTGAATATTATATATATAAAAATAAATATTTAAATTTATTAAAATTGACAAGTAAATATATGTATTTTATATGATATAATATGCACACATCCTATATAATATAATAATATGTGTCCTACATAAAATAATTTTTTGACAACAATATAAAAATAACTCATTTAATTACTTTTTTATCAATGTTGTATGGTCAACTTGCTTGTGATTGTTTAATGTAGGGGAAGGGGCAATTCTTCAGTTGTTTTATTTAGGTTATTTGTTGTTTCAAGTCACTTAGACATAATGTTAATCGTTCAAAATTGTTTAGCAAAAAAACAAAAAAAAAACACTTTATTTTAACAAAGTTGATGATTTTTTTCCTTTGAAACTTGAGAAGCTTGATTAAAGCCATTTAAGTGAGGGTGATGAGATGAAAGCAATTTTATGAAAAGTTTCTATGTCCAACAATGAAAGAGACATTTGAAAGGAATATCTTGTTTATATCTGACCCTTTGCAACAATATCTTGTTTATATCTGACTCTTTGCAACAATATGTATAACTTGGCTAAAAAACCTTATCAGCAACTGAGCAAAATAATAACTAAAAGTGACAATAAAACTGAAGATCTACTAAGGCTCATGAGTGAGTATACTTGGTCTCTTCTTCTTGACTCTCAATGAAGGTAACTGTCATATATCAATATTTTACAAGCTTCGAACTTTTCTAGAAAGTTCAGCAAAAGTAATGTACATATAATTGTTTTTCTGATTATGACTTATAGACTATAGTAATCAATTTATCAGTAACTTTATTAACTTCTCTAAAGCAATATCGGATAATGATATCATAGTTAGTAACTAATCTTCTAATTCCTTTAATTGTATCTTCAATCCTCTAAAGAACTATCCAGATGTCATTTACTGAGTTATATACTACCAGAAAATCAGTTTCACAAATGATCATGTTGAAGCCATTTTCAATGCACCACTTAAGGCCAAATATCAATGCACCTGCCTTTGTAATATTACTAGTACCTCTATCCATTGGGATGGAATATACCATGATGAGATGACTTGTGCTGGTCCTGATCATTTCTCCTCCACCACAATTTCTATTGATACAAAATCCATCACTATTAAGCTTAATTTGTGGACAATGATCTTTAGTAATTACTTCTAAACCATTGTTCAGCTAAAGATGTAGAATACTAGTATAATCTCTAATTGAATTATGGCTATCAAAATAGAAACAAAAAGAATTAGAAAAAAAATGACTCAAGTAGAGAAACTTGGAGAAATATTAGGTACAATAACAAAATAATAATATATTATTTAGTGAAATTTCACATATTGAGTTTGAAAAAATAGAATGTAAAGATATTTTGTTAGATGTTTGTGGAAGTGGAAACATTACCGTGAGAAATGCGACATTTCCAAGACCTAACAGCTTCTGGAAAAAAAAAATCAAAATATTTAATCCAAGGTCAGTTCTTAAGCAAGTTTCGCACCATTACTTCATCTTGAAAATTCCATAACATCTTGAAAGATTCACAAGGAGATCAAGACATCGACTACATCGTCTTTCTCAAAGTTCTCTAACAAGGGCGGCCCTTTTCTTTCTCAAAGTCAACTTTCTCCCTTCTTAGTCAAGCTTTGAAGTTCCTACTTTATTTAGATTTATAAGATATTTGAAGAAGCGGCTTCGCCAATAAATTTGTCTTATTAAGCTTTAGACTTCCACCTTTAGCTAAGCACCTAATGTTAGTAAAATAACAAGATTACGAAAGCAAGAATAATAATAAATAAAGAATAAAGAATAAAATATTATGTAAATACTAAATAATATTAATGAATTAGGTAATGGGGTGGAATTCAAGAATCCAACAACCAAATTAGGTTTGTTAACTTTGACGTTTGACGCCCTTCAACAACATAAAAAGTACCCAAAAAAATGTTGGTAGAAGTTATGTTTGGGGTCAAAAAAATCATCTCACCTAACCATATAGCGTTTCTTTCAAAATGCAACTGAAAATTTTTAAATATATTTTTTTGTGAAAAAAGAATTACCGAAAAAATATGGTACCTACTAGTTTTGATGTGGAATTCTACATCAGGCTTAAGTAAAAAAAAACATGTATATTGCTCTAGAGTTGTCAAATTTAGTTTAAAGAGAAAACAAATCTTTTTCTGCAGAAATTAAAAATTTCATGAATCTTGTTTAAAAATATTTAAAGTTATAATATATATGTATGAAAAATAATATTCAATTTATATACAAAATATATTCAACTGACCACTCTTCGAAATACACACCATAAGGACGTATCTAGAGGGGGGGGATTATATATGTATCAATTATGTGAATTTTTAAATTATAAATTAAATACCATATTAATTATATATATGAACAATTTATTTTTAACCAGCTATCAAGCATAATATTAATCTATGATCATAAAATTTTATCTCAGTCTATATATACTTGGTCATATTATCAATCCTAATTCGAACAAAGAAGGAATATTCACCATAGCAATATCAAAACTTATTTAGAATTGAAGTTAGTGATTGTTATTGACATTTGTAACAATAATAATATGCCAGATAAAATTTCACATATAAAGTGTGAAAAAAAAAGGAATGTTCAACAACAACATATCCGGTTATTGATATTTATGTTCAAAGAATCTACTAGTTTTAATTTGATCATGAATAATTTTTACTTTTTGAAATTTTATTTCGAAAAATTGTTTAAACATAAAAATGTCATAATTTTTTGAAATTCAAAATGCTCCAAAAAACAGTTTCATAATTTTCACTCAAAATCACTCACAAAAATTCAAAAATGATTTCAAGTTATAATCATATTTAAACACAACTATAATTTCTAAATATGATTGTCAACTTGAACTTAAATACTTTTTTTTTTCAAATTTTATATTTTTATGTCCAAACTCCCACTAAAATTAATGCTCAGCGTTTTTGATTTTTTTTTCTTTTTTTCTTTCTAAAGATCATTGGGGTAAAGTTGTGTGGTATAGCGGTGAGACTGTTTCACCATTAATTAAAGATTTTTTGTTCGAGTTTTGATATAGAGAAAATTCTATTGAAAGTGTCACCCTAAAATATGTCTTACAATGTGTAATTTAAATTTAATCAATGCTCCAATACGACTCCGTTGTCGGAACTTTGGGGCTGTCGTCATAGATTGGTCATTTTTATCAGGCGGCAATTGCTAGGCGAAAAGACCATTTGCCACTTAAAATAGCAGCGCCCAATACAACTTAATTAGTACTCCCACTATAGCTCAAACCTAGTTATTATAACCACTTCTGTTTTTTCCCCTTTTTGTTGCCTTGTGTGTCCTATTTGGTTTCCACTTTTATATTATTTTTTTAAAATAATTAATTTAAAAGTAAATAATATTGATTACATTGAAACGAGTTAAGGATAAATTAGTAAAAAAATAAATACTCTTTATTTATAAATTTTTAAAAGACATGTAAAAGAGAAATATAACAACTAATACACAAGAAAGGAGTATTAAGCATTTATACTCTCTCTTTGGGTGTGTTTGGTACGAATAAAAACATTTTCCAGTAAATATGTTTTAATTTTCTCATGTTTGATTGATAAAAAAACGAGTTGCTTAAGAAATGAGGAAAATATCTACCAATGATATTTGATATTGATTGCTTTCTCCACCTACCACCTCCTACCCCCACACTCCATAGCCCCAATCCCCAACACCAACCCCCTTATCTCTCAAGGTATTTGTTTATATACATATCAATGATTTTAGAATAATATTTTCTTATTTACGTACCAAACACACAAAAAAAAATCAGAAAATATTTTTCATAAAAAACATCTTCGTTCATACCGAGCATACCCTTTATTGTATTTCATGTGACACATTTTCATTTTTTGCAATTTAAGCTATGTAAATTTTGACCAATATTTTGTAATGTATTTATTCATCATATTGACATGAGAAAAAATAACTTATAATACTTTTCTTATAGTTTGTAGATATTAAATTTTAATTTTAAAATATTAAATTGATCAAATCAAATTTAACTATGAAGATTAATCATATTAATTTTTAAAAAATAAAAAATATCACATAAATTAAAACAAATCAAATAAATAATTCCTTTAGAGAAATGCCAAGTCAAAAAATGAACAAAAACAAACTTGAAAAAAGGGCCATTATAAGAGAACAAAAGAAAGTAAAAAGATAGAAACAAAAGGCAAATGAGGCATTTGGTTAAAAATTCTATAAAGGGGTGGATAGTGTGTTAAATATTAAAAGCATGCATCACCCAAGAATCAAATTAAAATCTACATGGTGGCAGGATAATATTACTAGACCACTAGTGCTTTCCAAATATGATAGTAAAGAATATTTACAAAAAGCTTATTCAAATTACGGTTAAAGATTTTTTACAAGCAAAAAGTGTGAGAACAACCATAATAATATCATATTTGAGGTAATTCCACAAATAATATTTAAAAATGATAGTATGTATACAGATGTTACCTCAAAATTAAAGTGGTAGGGGAGGTAATTCCACCACATATTATATTAAAGTGGGGCCCACTAAAAGTGGGCAGCCCACTAATTATTTACTAACACTAATCTTCTATATATACATTGCCATGAATTGGCAATAGATGGTCGTGAAGAACAAAAATATTGATACACTGCAATTTCTCTGCTTTGCTTCTTCTTCTGTTCTCCTATTTACTCTCTCTTTCATTATTAAATTGTTAATTTAGTCTCATTTTACAACACGTTATATTTCTTCCTTGTTTTCCCTTTCTCTGTTTCCCTTCCGTTTCCTTATTCTCTTCGTTAAAATTTGTTCAGATATAGAATATTTTATAACACGTTATCAGCACGAGGCTCCGGCTATTTGTTTTTGAAGGTAACAAAAAGTGGTAAGAATTTTATTTAATTTTCTTTTCATATAATGGCAAATATTTCAAAAATTGAATTTGTTGCTTTGGATATCTCTGGAAAAGATTACTCCTCATGGGCACTAGATGCCGAAATTCATCTTGAATCGATGGGTCTGGCAGACACCATCAAAGATGATAACACGGCATCTAGTCAAGACCGTGCAAAAGCTATGATTTTCCTCCGCCACCATCTTGACGAGGGTCTTAAATTACAATATCTTACATTAAAAGATCCCTTGAAATTATGGAAAAATTTAAAAGAAAGGTATGACCACCTGAAGTTGGTCATACTTCCACAAGCACGTTATGACTGGTTAAATCTGAGACTGATGGACTTTAAAAATATAACTGAATATAATTCTGCTTTATTTAGAATTATAGCTCAGTTAACTTTATGCGGAGATGAAATCACGGAACAAGATAAACTTGAACAAACATACTCCACATTTCCACCCGCGAATATGCTCCTGCAGCAGCAATATCGCGAAAAAGGCTTTAAAAAATATTCTGAATTACTTTCTCACCTTCTTATTGCTGAAAGACATAATGAACTATTAATGAAAAATCATGATAGTCGGCCAGTTGGTTCTTTGCCACTCCCTGAAGTGAATCAGGCAAATTCTAACCAACGAGAAAGAGGTCATGGCCCCAGTCGTGGTCGTAGTCAAAGAAGAAATTTTAATTATGATGCTCGGCTGGCACCGAGAAATAACCAGAAATATAAAAGGCAGGGTAAAAAGCCAGAAGCTTTACCGAAAAATAATTCAGAAACAATATGTCATAGATGTGGAGGTGTGGGGCACTGGTCGCGGATTTGCCGGTCATCAAAACGCTTGGTTCAGCTATATCAGGCATCGTTAAAGAGGGCGGAAAATAATCCAGAGACAAATTTTATCTCTGAGGACAATATTGAGCCCATGCATCTGGATGTAGCTGATTTCTTTAATTTTCCAGAAGTAAATATGAATGTTGATAAGCCCGATAATATTTAAACAATTCTCTTTGTTGTTGTATGTATTAAATATTATGTTTGTATTTTTCTAGATCCATGTAATAAAATAAAATTTTGTATAATAAATTATGTATTAATTATAATATTTACTTTCTTTCTTTGTGAAGAAAATATGGAAATGTCTCAAATCTTGTTTGGATCAATGATCAATCAAGAAGATATTTGTGTAATTGATAGTGGAACAACTCATGCTATTTTTAAAGACGAGAAATATTTTTTCAACTTGCTTAGAAGAAAAGCTAATGTTACTACGATATCTGGCAATTCCAAAATGATTGAAGGCTCCGGAAGAGCTACTATAATTCTGCCTAAAGGGACAAAAATTGTTATAGAAGATGCATTATTTTCTTCTAAATCTCCAAGAAACTTATTAAGTTTTAAAGATATCCGCAGAAATGGATATCATGTTGAGACATTAAATGAAATGAATATTGAATATCTTGGTATAACCAAGAGTGTCTCAGGCCAGAAATATATTTTGGAAAAATTACCAACTCTGTCATCTGGCCTATATTATGCAAAAATTAGTGCAATTGAAGCAAATATGATCGTAAACCAGAAGTTTACTGATCCAAATATATTTGTACTATGACATGATCGAATAGGTCATCCTGGATCAATAATGATGAGATGAATTCTTGAAAATTCAACTGGACATCCGTTAAAGAACCAGAAGATTCTTACAAATGATGAATTTTCATGTGCTGCTTGTTATCAAGGCAAATTAATTACCAGACCATCGACCCTGAAGGTTGGCATCGAATCTTCTGGCTTTTTAGAGCGTATACATGGAGATATATGTGGACCTATTCATCCACCTAGTGGATTGTTTAGATATTTTATGGTCCTAATAGATGCATCATCTAGATGGTCTCATGTGTGCTTATTATCATCTCGCAACCTAGCGTTTGCAAAGTTGTTAGCACAAATAATAAGATTAAGGGCGCAATTCCCAGATTATCCAATTAAGGCCATTCACCTTGATAATGCTGGAGAATTTACATCCCAAGCATTTAATGATTATTGTTTATCAATTGGGATAAAAATTGAACATCATGTTGCTCATGTTCATACTCAAAATGGCCTTGCAGAGTCATTTATAAAGCGCCTACAATTAATAGCAAGACCTCTACTAATGAAAACAAAATTGCCTATTACTGTTTGGGGTCATGCTATCTTACATGCAGCAGCACTTGTACGTCTCAGACCGACACATTATAATAAATATTCTCCGTCACAATTAGTATTTGGTCATGAACCAAATATAGCCCATTTAAGAATTTTTGGTTGTGCAGTATACGTGCCTGTAGCACCACCACAACGTACAAAAATGGGCCCTCAACGAAGGTTGGGCATATATGTTGGGTTTGACTCACCCTCCATAATTCGATACCTTGAACCGTTGACTGGAGATTTATTCACTGCTCGATTTGCAGATTGTCGGTTTGATGAAATAATTTTCCCGCCATTAGGGGGAGAGAAAAAGGAACCCGAAAAAGAAAAAGAAATTGCGTGGAAAGTTTCATCACTATCACATTTTGATCCACGCACCCACACATGTGAGCAGGAGGTCCAGAAGATCATCCACTTACAGAAAATAGCAAATCAAATGCCAGATGCATTTACTGATTTGAAACGGATAACTAAGTCACATATCCCTGCACTGAATGTACCTATCCGAATTGATGTCCCAAAAGGACCATCTACAAGTATCATAGCTTCTGAATCTCAAACACGCCAGAAGCGTGGTAGACCGTTGGGTTCAAAGGATAAAAATCCTAGAAAAAGAAGCGTAAGAAATAATAAAGATGATACTACACAGGAACTTCCTGAAGAAGGTCAAGGTTTGAGTAATCTTGATATTCCTGAAGAAATCAGTGAACCCGATACTCAAGTGAATGAAGAACTTTCAATAAGTTCTACCGGTGATGAGATAAATTTAGATCGATCAAAAATTACTGTGGATAATGTTTTTGCGTATAATGTTGCAATCAACCTCATGCAAGATAGTGAAAGTCTTGAACCTAAATCCGTCGAAGATTGTCGACGTAGATGTGATTGGCCAGAATGGCAAAAGGCAATTCAATCAGAATTAGACTCACTTGCTAAACGTGAGGTTTTTGGACCTGTAGTCCAAACCCCTAAAGGTGTAAAACCATTTGGCTATAAATGGGTTTTTGTGCGAAAACGAAATGAGAAAAATGAAATTGTAAGATACAAGGCACGCCTTGTTGCACAAGGATTTTCTCAAAGACCGGGAGTCAACTATGAAGAAACATATTCACCAGTTATGGATGTAATAACATTTCGATATCTCATCAGTTTAGCTGTACATAAAAATCTTGAAATACACCTAATGGATGTGGTTACAGCTTACCTTTATGGTTCACTTGATAATGAAATTTACATGAAAATCCCAGAAGGATTAAAATTGCCTGAAGCATGTAAAAAGTCTTGGGAAGTATACTCAATAAAACTCGAAAGATCATTATATGATCTGAAACAATCAGGGCGTATGTGGTATAATCGCCTAAATGAGTACTTAATAAATGAAGGTTATATTAATGATGTTATTTGTCCATGTGTTTTTATTAAGAAAACGGAATCAGAGTTTGTTATACTCGGTGTTTATGTTGATGACATAAATCTCATTGGAACCCCTGAAGAGGTCCAAAAGGCAATTGAATATCTAAAGAAAGAATTTGAAATGAAAGACCTTGGAAAGACAAAACTTTGTCTAGGTCTACAAATTGAACATTTAGCAGACGGAGTTTTTGTCCATCAATCTGCCTACACTGAGAAAATCTTAAAAAGATTTTACATGGACAAAGCACATCCATTAAGTACTCCAATGGTTGTTCGATCACTTGAAGTGAAAAAGGATCAGTTTCGACCTCCAGAAGAGGATGAAGAAATTCTTGGTCCTGAAGTACCATATCTCAGTGCTATTGGCGCACTTATGTACCTTGCTAACGCAACTAGGCCTGATATAACATTTTCTGTTAATTTGCTAGCAAGGTATAGTTCTTCCCCAACGCGAAGGCATTGGAACGGTATCAAACACATTTTGCGATACCTGAAGGGTACGATTGATATGGGTTTGTTTTATACTAACAAAGGTTGCGCAGACCTTATTGGTTATGCAGATGCAGGTTATTTATCGGACCCACATAAAGCCCGATCTCAAACAGGCTATCTATTTACACACGGAGGAACTGCTATATCATGGCGATCTACAAAACAGTCCATTGTTGCTACTTCTTCAAATCATGCTGAAATAATAGCAATTCATGAAGCAAGTAGAGAATGTGTGTGGTTGAGATCGATGATACAGTTCATCAAAGAAAGATGTGGTCTAGAAAATAATGTTAAAATACCCACAATTATATTCGAAGACAATGCCGCGTGTATAGCTCAATTGAAAGGTGGCTTCATAAAAGGAGACAGAACGAAACACATTTCGCCAAAATTATTCTTCACACATGATCTTCAGAAGAATGGTAAAATTGATGTACAACAAGTTCGTTCAAGTGATAATCTTGCAGATTTATTCACAAAGGCATTACCAACATCAACTTTTGAGAAGCTAAGGCATAAGGTTGGAATGCGCCGTCTCCAAAATATCAAATGAAGCTTTCATCAGGGGGAGTAAATACGCGCTGCACTCTTTTTTCCTTCACCAAGGTTTTGTCCCATTGAGTTTTCCTGGTAAGGTTTTTAATGAGGCAGCAATCAAGGCGTATTATCAGATATGTAGACACAACATCAGAATAACTTAGTATATTATTTCTTGTAAAGTGTTTTTTGTAAACACATTACACGTGGACATCCAAGGGGGAGTGTTAAGTGGAGTGTCCACATATAAGTGGAATGTCTACCACATATTATATTAAAGTGGGGCCCACTAAAAGTGGGCAGCCCACTAATCATTTACTAACACTAATCTTCTATATATACATTGCCATGAATTGGCAATAGATGGTCGTGAAGAACAAAAATATTGATACACTGCAATTTCTCTGCTTTGCTTCTTCTTCTGTTCTCCTATTTACTCTCTCTTTCATTATTAAATTGTTAATTTAGTATTGATACACTGCAATTTCTCTGCTTTGCTTCTTCTTCTGTTCTCATATTTACTCTCTCTTTCATTATTAAATTGTTAATTTAGTCTCATTTTACAACAGTTAAAGATTTTTTACAAGCAAAAAGTGTGAGAACAACCATAATAATATCATATTTGAGGTAATTCCACAAATAATATTTAAAAATGATAGTATGTATACAGATGTTACCTCAAAATTGAGAAATAAAGAGATTATTTTCAACGAATCCTTGACTCAGGAAAAAACAATTTTAATACAGTTTGGAAAAAAATACAAAAATAAAGAAACCATAACAAGTAATAAATACAATTCCTTAGATGGATTAAACAAACTTTTTGATGCGATTACTCTGGCGATTCCTTTATCTTATTTTTATGTATATATATAATTAGAAAATGAATTTAAAAGCATGTTAAGTCAGGATGGCCGAGTGGTCTAAGGCGCCAGACTCAAGTTCTGGTCTTCGAAAGAGGGCGTGGGTTCAAATCCCACTTCTGACATTTTTTTATAATTTGTTTTTTTACACCAAACTAAGAAAGTTAACCTTAGTCATTAAAGATCAAAGTAAAAATGCATATATCACTTAACTATGATTGAGTTGTGTAAACGTAAAAGATATATCTTGCATTTATTAGATTGATGTGTACTGTAGAGAAAAGTTTTTAATTGATAAAAGAGGGAGAGGGAGTTAAAAAGTTATTATGTCTTCTAAGTTGGTTGTTAATCATTTTAGCATGTCTGTTGGTTAATTTTTCTATATGAATTGCTCTCATTACAATATCAGTAGAGAACTCATTTGGTCGGAAGGATAAGGAATAACTAATCACATAATTAATTTTAGAATGTGTTTATCTCATGTTTGGTTGGAATAAAATTACGGAATAATTTATCCCAAAATCATAATGTTATTTTTATCCCATGAGACCTTTGTTATAGTTTCATGATCTATGTGAAAATTTACGGATATATTTAAAAAATACATTATTCAATTTGATAGATTGTCCACAAATAGAAAAGAGTTTATCAAACTGCACAATAATCCATTCTTGTGTGTAGCACCTGAGGCCATGCCTCCCAAATGTAAATTTTTTCGCTTAATCATTCAAAGAAACGCCCAACTTGAAGCCAATATAAATTTTCTTTGATACCTAACATAATAAACGAAAGAATCCTTCAATATCCATAAGGTAATCTGAAAATTCTTAGCAACATATTGGTAGTGATATGAAGGCTTATTGAGAAGCCAATGACGAATATTTTAGTGTGCTTTTTACATCTTTACTCACAACAGAGATACACGGCTAAGCATAGTATTTAGTATTTACAAGATCATGTCATGCAAAACTCAGTTTCTCACCCTGGAGAAAGATATAAAGGAGTGCCGTTCATTTATCTTTAAAGTTTTAACCAAGAACTTACATCATCTTGACTCGTTTACAGTTTGAAACAGAGCTCCGAATCCCTCTGCCTGTTACGGAATATGGAGCAGCTGCTGATCGAACAGAAGGCGACTTGTCAATGTATGCATACCTTTCATTACCATTCCAGTATAAAATCACCCGGTTAGTGCAAGCGTGTGACCAGCTATCTCCTGTTTAACAAGAGTTATTAAGAAGCTAATAGGTACAATGCTCAATAGAATAATCTCACCATCTTCGTTTCCCCCAATCTTATCAAAAAGAGAACAATTTTCTTCAGGAATGCGGTGAGTCCGGGGTTAAAATCAGCAACATAGAAGGTATATGTTGTACCAAGTTATATCATTACAAAAGGAGGCTTTGTAATTACCTAATGCAAGAGTCAATTGATATTGGCCGTCTGTATACTTGGTGGTTACTTGATTCAAGAGGATAACCTACACAAATAAATCAAACGTTAATGGATTCATATAATCACAAGTAAAACTATCAAATCATGTACAGAAAGAAAATCACTAAGGAAACGAAGTTATCCTTACTGCCAAAGTATATTTCTTTGCAAGCTTCATCAACTTTAAGGCCATTCCACCCAGTAGTCGGGTTCTAAGGGCCATGTCATCAAAATCTTGACGGAAATGGAATGTAATGCTATCAATAATAACAACCTTAACCTATTAAGAATGAAATTTAAGATATTACATGTTTTAGTAATGGAGATGAATATTCAAAAAGAAAGAGTTACTCTACCCACATCTTTATGCTCTGAAATGAACTTTTCCAAGTAATTTACAACAGCAATTTGCTCTGTGTAACTACAAACGCGAAAATAGAATATGTTCTCAAGGAAATCCTTTGGCTGCATGTTAACTTGACAAGCTTGTAAATCCCTCTTTAAAAATCCATGATATTCCTGCATATCTTCCAAACAAGCTTCAGCAATCTGTAAAGCACGCTCCACCATGAAGCTGCCTTCTGTGTCTACAAAATGCATATAACGCCAAGTGCTTGGATGATTTTTAAAAGAGAAAAGCTACAATTGATGTAAGACGTGAAGAAAAAACAACTCTGTCAGCATGTACCTATATATATTGCCTTGCCTTGAAGACCACCATAATCCATGGGAATTTGAGCGTTCACTGCAAGTTGTATCCTGCATTTTGCAGTGTCTTAACCATTAGAAACCAAAATGAAGCAACTTCTAATACACGGGAAGTACATGTCACAACGACTACCCAAGTTGAGTTTTTCCAATTCCTGGCACCCCGCCTGAAACAAGCAGAAGATAATTTATTAACTTGAAGAAAACTGCAAACATGTTCGTTTTAGAAATGTCAATAAGCAAGAGCGAACACCATATGATGTTGTTAGTCATGAGCAAGTATATGAAAAGGTTAAAACACTAACCAATTTCAGTAACCTCTTTACAACTTATACCCCCACCCAAGATGTCATCCAACTTTGAACAGGATGTTGTGATACGTCCAAGCGATTCCTCCTCGTTTAGCATTTCCCAGGCACTCTGTGCTCCTACCAACAAATGCATAAATAAATTCTTTCCTCTTTGCAAAATATTCAAAGCAGAAAAATGACATAGCATGCTACTGACCTAAACTAAATCATTTGAACAAATGACTTCATAATTGTAAATTAGTGTAAGAAATATCTACATGACTTCTGACAGACAAACCATCAAGTATTCAAAAGGAGAGAGAATACTAGTAATAACATACCATTGACAATAGAGCTAGTTCCATTAGATCTTTCAGATCCCCTCCTTTGTGATGCAACTCTCAAAATCTCGAGCGCCTCATTTTCCGAAATCTTTAGATCTATAACAGATAAAGTAAAAAGAAATGAAATATTATACATATGCATAAAAACACTAATTAGGAATAACATTGGTGTCACTCATTAAACAACACATAATCTGTTATAGTCTACCATCACACTTGATCAAAAACTAGAACCGAAAGAAAATGGAAGACATGAAATTAAACATTTGCAGCTCCAAGTTTATTCTTTTTCCTAATTCACCTCAAAAATGAGTTCCCCTTACATCCAGGGGCAGAACTACGATGGTGGCTATGGGTTCGGCAGAATCCAGTAACCTTGACTCAAACTTTGTATCTGCTATTATACTCAAACTTGGCATCAGCTAATAAGTAAGCACTCCAACTTTGAAAGTGCACATCTACACACCATCATTTGGTCTCAATTGACAATTAAACACTCCAACCCATCCCACTGTGTTTCATGGACACCTGACACTGCTGAGGTGGCACATAAATTTTGGTAGGGTCTAGATGATCATTTTGTAAGTTGAGATGTTCATCTGACACAATGGAGACGAGTTGAGGTGTCCAGATGTGCATACTCAAACAAGTTAAAGTGTCTATTTATGTATTGTGCCTAAAAAGTTTTGAGGTCCGGAAGCCATAAACGAAAAAAACTGGTTCCGCCTCTCCTTAGTTCAGTTAACATTTCATAGCGAAAAGAATAGCACATTTCCAACAGAAGGTTATAAAACCTTTCAAGCATCAATCATACAACTTGGAGCTCAAAATCTGAAGTCTGGCACCTTAACTGGTGATCAAATTAAACATTAATTCAACAAATGAAAACTAGATTCTCCCGAATTCCATTTGTAAGAGCCCAATTCAAAGCGCCTCTCTTTCTCGACACAAATTTCACTACGCGAAAACAAATAAACTAGCCACTTTTAAAACTGATAGCAAATCAATTCAACGACACATTCAAAGCATTAATAGAAATAAATTCGAAAAAAAAATTGATAGAGAGAAGAAGGATACCGCGGGCAATATCGGAATGAGAAATGGAAAAGAGAGAAGAAAGAGAAGTGTAGCCGCCGGAAATCAGCTTCGCTCTCAGCGACGCCGATATCGGAAGACTTGAAACTTCCATCACACGAACTCCACTCTCTGCTTTTCAGGGTTTTCCCGCTCAAAATTGCAGCGTATATAATAAGGAGAAAATGACAAAAAAAAATGGTCACTTATGGTTAATTCAAACTAATTTCTTAAATATATTTTACTTTAGTAATTTTTTTTTAGGGATAATTATTGTTATACACAAAAAAAGAAACTATTTACTATTGAATACGACATTACTTTCATACCTCTCATGTTTAACTATTTTGTGCATTTGATATCATTAGAGCATATAACATACTCTGATGATATCAAAGAGTTTTACTGAAGCACTGTCTTTTCCTTCTTGATACCATCAGAGTATAATATACTCTAATGGTATCAAGAAGAAACTGTTTGATAAATTGCTTGATATCATCAAAATATAATATACTCTGATGATATCATTGAGGAACAAGGGAAGGGGCACTGACATAAATACACGTTTGATACCATGAGAGTATATATATACTCTGATGGTATCAAGAAGAAATTGTTATAATATACTCTGATGGTATCAAAAAGGAGTAGTGGTGCTAACATTAGCATGACATCATGCGCGAAATTAAAAGAAAAAAAGTAGGATAAGAGGCTAAATATTTTGGGTCATGAGTCTATTAAGAGTAAATAGTTTGGATTGGATCCAATTTGGATAAATAGTTTCACAATTGGTCTATTAGGTGTAATTTTTCCATTTTTTTAATCTTATAAATTTATCAAAAGATAAGTAAATGTAGTTGTTTAATTAAATATTTTAATAAATTCCGTTTATCAAAATACTAATATGAAAAAAGAATTAATTAGAAATATATTTAAAAGACTAATTTGAACCATTGCCTCAAATCCAAGAGTCCATTTTTATTATTTTTTAGATATATTACAGAGACGTTTCTACTACATGGAAAAATATTTCCTTTTTCTCATCCCCTTACATTTTCAACCAAATCTAAACAACAGGACCACTTAGAAGATATCAATAATTAATGTGCTACACATGAAATAATTCCAAAGAATAACTTAATATATATGTCTAGTAATGCAAAGAAAAAACACCTTCTGAATTCTATAAAAGATTATATCATTTGAACATGTTTAATTAGAAAAAACGAAAAAGGGTATAAAAAATGTCAAACTGTGCAAAATTAAACATAAATGCTCTTAGCGTAGCAGAATTTTTAAAGTACACGCTAGAAAACTACCAAATGCAGGAGCACTAATATGATGCTACATCAAAATACACAGTTTTTCTCCATAGGCTCATTGCTCTTGAGTTATGGTTCTTTCAAGCATTTATCCTCACCAACTTTCGAATATGATTGAAGTATTCAAATCATGATTCTATGCAAACCACCTTTATAGAATATCTACACGTTTGTGGATGCCCGTTGTAGAAAGTCTTTGAGTTGTTTAAATTGCAGACTGTGACTCTTGCTTGATAGATGCTTTAATGAGAGAGGTAAGTGATGGATGCATCCGTGCTGTTCTCATTGAACGAGCTTCACTTTTTCCTTCAGCATACTCCTCACCGAGTGGCCACCTTGGACGCAAATCAAGCTGATCAAAGGAGCCATGGATCAAAATTGTACGTGGGAAGGAGACTTCAGGGAACAGGAAGTAGAACAACAGAAATTGCATAAAGCAGATCATTTTAACATGTAAGCGTTTATTTTGACAAGCTTAATTTTCAAGGTATGGCTTGTAATACTCAATCAACAAAAGCTATATGACATTATGACCAGTTTGAGAAAAGGGAAGAAAAAGACTAACCACAGCATCTTCTGGTTCATTTGCAGGAGGCGGAGGATCAAATCTGCCCAGACGGAAATGCTCAATGCCAGTCCACGCAACCATTACACCTATTAGAACAGGTCAACGTATTAGAGTGCAATGTCAAGCCATGTGCACTTTTGAGCTAAAACGTTCCCACAAGAGAATCAACCTAGAGGCAGTGCATGTCAATTTACTTGACCTGGTAAGAGACAAGACCTTTCCTCTAAAGTCTTGAAAACTTCAATAAGAAGAAACCGAAGTTCTTGTATGAAAATGAGGCAACATAAGAAGGAGAATTGTCTAACCATTGTCAGTACAAAGGCTTGGAGGGGGGCATACAAGTTTCAGCCCTTTCCTTTTCACAACCTCATCAAGCCGAGCTCTGACATACTTGTTAGATGCAACACCTCCAGACACTACCTGTGAAAGGTAAATTGGACAATTAGCATAATTGACATTGATCTTACAGGATCATGTGAAACTAATACATTAGAGTAACGCCAAGGAGGAAGATGTTAGTCATATAAAATTGCAGTAAACAGAGAACACTGACCAAATGATTTATAGAAGGCTCAATGTTCAAAGCCCACTCAATTGCCCTTTCACACTTTTCCTCCAAATGTAATACAGCAACTCGCTGTGTGAAGCGTTCATTACAATGAAAATGAGATTTAAGAATATGGAAGAGGAATAGGAAACAGATCCATTGATTTGTTAACCAATACTTCTTAATTATAAGCAAATTACGACAAGATCAATCTTCTACAAAAGCTATATACCTGAAAGGAGGCAGCAATATCTGCCCGAGCCTGTCTCTCTTCGTCAGAAGCTGAAGCAAGAGAGATTTCAGCATTGCTGCATAGAACCTACAAAATGTGAATAGCTAGAAGGACGAGGACAATGACAACCAACTGATGTACCATTAAACCTTACGATCATAAGACAAAGCTAAAAGCTACTGTACTCATGCTTTACAGAACACCATACTGAGGTAAAATTGTAGAAAGAGGAAAAAACAAGAGCTTTGACCCAGACAGGTTACCTCACTGGGAATGGAAAATCAATTTCTATAATTCGAAAAAAAAGGGCAGCCCGGTGCACTTAAGCTCCTGCTATGCGCAGGGTCCGGGGAAGGGCCCGACCACAATAATTTCTATAATTCGAAAAGAACCAAAAAAAAACGCAACGGCAATGGTGGTAAAGTTTTAAGATGAAATGAAGTGGAAAAAAGCTGATCAATAACTTTTTTCCCTGATTAATCACATACATTCTTTTTGCTTCAATTGCCAACCTCACTTGCGTCTTCAGACCAGCATATGAGAAGTTGCAATCCTTGTGTTGTTTCATAGGGACCTAAAATTCATTCAAACTTGTAGTCAGTTGACCAAACAATATCACTACTAAAACTCCTTTATAGAGAAAACCCGGAGAGGTATTGCATATAAGTGCAAATGTCTCTGAAGTAACTTACTTTAAATTTGACAGACTTGGCATCTCCTTCTTGAGCTAGCTCCTCTACAGCAGGGCCCCCACTCCTCCTCATATCAAGACCAAGCCATTTTGCTGTTTTGTCATATGCCTCACCAATTGCATCATCAATTGTTGTCCCAAGCTGTATGTAATCTCCAAGATCACGTGCAAGGATTAAAAGATTATGGCCTCCTAAAGGGCATATGAATGAAAGAAAATTCAGTAAGTTATGATATCTAATTCACAGGAAAATACAACTGATCAAAATGTTTTTCATTATGAAAACTACATTTTATGTTGTTGAATGAGAAACATATCCAATAATAAGCATACATTGTCTTAAAGGTTAAACAATTCGGTTTCTTAGCTTTTTAGATGTCAGGTCCCTTAGGAAAAGAAACTAAAAGAAAAAGTACACACGAAGATTATAAATAATATACTTGAATTATATCAACCACAAGATGTTGGATTGTATATATGAGAGATTTTCTCTTACAGGATACTATCGAAGGACTCATAAGCATAACCATGAATAGGATGAGCATCCGGACAAGCATATGAAACACCTTAGACACAAATTAAACTGCCAAAAGATAAGACTCTCTGGGTAGTGGGACGTTCAGTAACAAATCCTGGATCTTTTATTCAAGTGATATTCCAAGGTGAACTGATATAGATAGCACCATAAGATGGATGTGCAATAAGAATTAGCGCAATACTGTATAGCTTGACCATATATCTCTAAAACACAGCAAAAGATAACCCAATATATCTTCAGTAATAGAAATAAAACAGACCTATAAAATTTTAGAAGGTTATCTAACCTGAGACAAGTAGGGCCATAAAAGGAAACTGCAGCTCTCTTTCCAATAGCCTAAAAAGAGAAAATATTAGTTCCAGGTGGTATAGTACACTGAGTTTACAAATATCTTGAAGCATACAGTCTTCATAGACACTTTGACATCTTGAAGCATACAGTCTTCATAGACACTTTGACTTGTCTGTAAGCATAAGATAGGCGGGAATTTTAGACACTTTGGCAACTTTCTGTAAGTTTATATAAAAAAGCAATGGTGGGGTTGAGGAGCATTCCATGGGCGACTACATTTTCTCTTATCAGCTTATTCATATTTGAGATTCCAAGTTCAATGAATCATCTGCAATTACTAAATAAAAGAGTTCGAGCAAAAGAAAAGAAAAGGGAAAAGTGCAGTAGAATACAGACAGAAATCTTGATTACCACCTCATACCATGCAGCCAATGATTTGTAATTGACAATCTTTGTTTTTCAAGGAAACAGATAAGAGATCTAAAACAATGTATCCCATGATATATCTAAGGTGACAAGACCTCTATTGCTACAAAGCAAACCATATGTTATCATCTCACTAAAACTGATGATGCCCCTAGAAATAGAACAAAGAAGACAAAAATAAAAGAAGCTATCTGCATTCATATGATTCCCTGACAAAATTTGGCAACCAAATAAATAGTAAAACGTAAAAGCGTTATCAAAGAGGAGATAATTCATCTTACAAGATTATTCCAGCTGAAGTTTTTTCTTTATTTTTATTTGCAGTATTTCGGACAAAGTAATTGAAAGCTATGAAATTCAGAGTCTAACTAACCACGGAATTGGACAAATTCCCAGCAAATTTTTAGCTGTATGCACTGATCTTAATCTACTGATTGCTACTAGCATGAATTACTTAACCTTTACTCCATATTGCTACCTGGCAACCAAAGTGTGAGCTTCCATGTGATGGACACCGACAAGAGGTAAATTATGAGAGCTGGCAACATTTCTTGCTTTCTGCACACCAACTACACATAAATTGAACAAATAAGATACAAGGACCTACACAAGGTTCATTAGTTGTCACAAAATGCATCTGTGTCCCACGTGAATATCCCCAGTGTTAAATTTTCAGATTCATAAGTAGTCGATGTTAAAATTTGACAATCATTAACGAATTAAGAACAATATTCATTCTAAAAAAATAGGCACATTAATTGGTGCAGGGAGGAGAGGAAAAAGAAAAAGAAAAAAAAAAGAAACAAAAACAATGATCAACCCTCCCAAAGGAAAAATTCAAACAAACCAAAAGAAGAAAAGAAAGAAAGACTACTAAAGGAAAGACAGAATAAAACTTACTTCGCAGACAAAGGCTTAAACCAGGACCAATCGTGACAGCAACTGCAGTTAGATCCTTCCCAGTCAGATTAGCTTTATCTAGCGCTTCTTGTACCACCTGAAGGAAATTGGTATTATAAGTCAAATTGTAACAAGGACGGAATTTGAGGCAGGGTCCTTTGGAATGACATCCACCTTGCTCCTTGAGACAACAACGGAAGCCTCAGAAAAACAAAACCAAAAAGATACTTGAAAATTTTCTATTATGGAATCATAGTCTATTAATTAGAATTATGATTAAGAGTATCTATTAACTATACTCTAAAGGATATAGATCATCAATTCATTGAATTAATCCGTGACATACAATATCAGAAAAAGAAGAGAATTTTACATTATCACTTTTTTCCTTGCTGGTAGACACCCCAGTGATTTTCCAGTTCATTAGGGAGTGTTTTTTGGAGTAGGGATAATAGGGTATCCTTCTTTAATCATTTTGCCAAGAAGTTGATAAACTTAGCAAAAGATGATCGAACAAGTAAAGCCACGAGAGGACATCTTTAAATCTAAAGCAAAAATAAGCCCAGACCAGAACTTCTCTCTTCTTGCCAGTGTATCATAATCAAATATGGCGGAAAAAGGAAAAAAGTTCAGAGAGAGAGAGAGAGACTTTCAAGTACAGGAGAGACCCCGAGGTAAGCTTTTTCGCGAGATTTTATCATATTTTTCAGTACCTATACAAGTTGAGCTTTTTGATTGTGTGCTGTCTTTGTTTGAGGCTCTGAGAAATGATAGTTTCTCAGTAAGGGATAGGCCAATTGGGTGGAGACTGTTTATCCAACTTGTGCGGACTTCTCTTGGATAGTGGTGGCAGCATCTAAGAGCAGATTTTCCTTGGGATATTTAGTTGATTATTAGGTAAAAATTAGCAGTAGACACATTTCCTTAAAAAAATAATTGATAGTATGGTGTTTAATAAACACTTATCTGTTAAGTTCATGTCACTACTATGAAGCATGGTCTGGATCCTGGAGGAGATCCTTAAGAGGGACTAATTCCAGGGAATTTAATAATACTTTAAAAATCCCTTTCATGATATATCTAGGAAAACTGCAAAAATAATCAAAAGAAGCCAATTCAAATTTCTGTTGTCTAGTGAAAAGTGAGGTAGTACAGAAGGGTCGAAAGGGAACCTTATCTGCACAAACAGAAATATAGAACATTACTAAAGAGGACACAAAATCATGATTCCCAAAGGAATTGTTCAAATTGGTTTAGTGAAACATCTAGCATGTGAAATCAAACAAATTACTTGGTCAAAGTTCATTGACATTTTAAAACCTGATAATGCTGATGTTTAGCAAGAAGTTGATTACTTTGCAAATTGATGTATTCTCAATCATCTTATTAAAAAAAAAAATTAACATGCAGGATTATGGTATAACACCTAAAAGAGATGTGCACTTGATACTATCGTAACACTTTCCACCAGTGATCAACAGTTTCCAAGTTCTTGAAACAAAGTACTTCAGGGTTGACAGCATATACCTGATCAATCACCAGTGCATGTGCTTCCTCTGCCATCTTAGGAGCAACTCCTCCATATCGAGCAAGCAGTTCTGCCTTGATGAAATACGGAACCTCAAGATTAGGAAAAAGACCACATAATGTGGGCACACAAAAATAGTATAATCTGGATAACTTCTCGAAGTTACTATTCTTTAGAGCATTGAGAAATTCCCTGAGCAATTGGAATGAAGAAAGAGCTGTGGCGTGAACAGACATCAAAGTATGCAGTATAAGAATATAAAAGAAAGCTACTTGGTATCACTTCAGATATTATGTTGACTACTCTGCAATGCATAGGAATACATCAACCTCCAAGTGCCTTTCACAAACAAAACATCCCCATTAATATCCTCCTTCTGCTATTTGCGATATAAGCATCTATCACACTATCTGCCTGATTTCCTACATAAAGTTCCAGAGCTAATATTTTATGTATTCATTTGTAGATCATACTATAGCCAAAAAGAGTGTGCAGATCATCACACTAAGCTTGTATTACAGTAGTGATCTGTGAAGCCCAAGGTTAGCCTGGCTGCATCACCAATAAATCACAGGTACCTGCAGATCATTCTTGCTTAAAACATTTATCACCCTTTCGAACTCAAATTTTTTTTGTCTTAGAAGAGTTAGTTGATACTACAATGTATCTGTTTAGTCTTATTTGATGCCACGGCAGTTCCAATAAAGACATGATCCTTGAAAATACTGGCATTTGGCACATTGGCCGAATTATTAGCTTTTCAGCTATAATATCAACCAAGACATAGTGGGATATCTTTTATTTACCTTTTTTGTTCCTCCCCACATCCCTCCTGTTCCATGAGATGAAAAGTCTGCTCCACATTTCCTTACAGAATGATGCTTAAATATGTTAATCTTTGAGATACTGCTTTGCTGTTGGATTTGCCTCTTAAGTATAACTTGCAAGATTTTCCCAGACTTCGACAAAAGCACCAAATACTTGTATGGGTCAAATAACAGTTTTGGCATCCTAGTGTATCAGAAGGTGACACGTGAAAGTCAAGGTCCAGTCAAGTCTAGCTCAGCAGCGTTCATGCCAGGCACGGCTGCGGCTCAGTAAGATGATTCTTATCCATCAAAGGTCTGGGGCAATGAAGTATGCTTGCCTAGCTCCGGAGCAATAAGTTCGGAGGTGGAATTCATCAGTCTCTGGAACAGAATAAAGCTTGCCAGTAACTGTTCCCTGAGTATTCGGGATTCTCTCCAACAGACAACGTAACGGTTTCAATGTACAAATAATGTTCATTTATGAGGGACGGAACATGTGCAAGATGTAACCTAGGTCTAGGTTATAAATATATTCCTTCCCTTCACTTGTAACCCATCTGATATGTATCACAATAGCTCTTATTGCACAGTGAATCGTAACTCAAGCTCTCAAGCTCTTGTTTTCCCAGTGACAGTGACATTGCCAGATGATTACACCGGAAGACAGCTTAACAAGATTCATTCTCTCTCTTTTACTCGTTGTTTCACTGTTTACTATTTCACCTTGTTACTTTAATTATACTCATTAGCAAGTAATTTAGCACCAAAAACATAGTATTTGGTCACTATAATGTGTGTGCTGCGCCATTGAACCACTAAAACCAATTCAATTGTTATCCTAAGTCACTGATTTAGGGGTAAACACTACTTGTATCTTTATATGTATAAATAGGAAAGTGAATAGAAACCGTGCAGACGAGCAAACAATATGGAACATGTCATTTGTCATTCTAGACAGACCCCAATGTCCAACTACTTACATAATGTTGCAAAAATAATTGAGTAAACAAAACTCCAACAAAACCAATGTAATATAGACAAGACTAAGTGTCCAACAAATTAACATGGAGTAGTCATTAACTTAACTGAACAAGGCAATTCTCCAAACTTTCTGTAACAATATAAATATATATAGAGTACCTGAGAAGAGATAACTTGGCTGAGAATTTCACCATTGCTATTTACCTACAAAAGGAGATACAAAGCTGGAAAAAAAACAAAACTTTACAGCAGCTTCAACACCCCACCCCACGCTCCCCCCAAAAAAGAAGGAGAAAAACAGCCCCACAAACAGGGGCGGAGCTAGAACATGAGTTGGGTCAAATCCAAATAGCTTTAGTTTAAATCCTGTATTCTTTTATTTTCTTTTTTCTTTTCCCACCCAACAGCAGGATCAATAGTGTTTCCACTTAGGTGGAGATGTTCAACCACTTAGCGCAGGCTCACTTGTTCTCCTAGGAAAAATTCATTAAATATGTAAAAAGAAAAAATACTAACACCTAATGTCCCTGTACTTGAATTTAGTATTTAAATTTTGGCTCCGCCTCAGTCCGACAAAATGAATTCGAAAGAAACTACCAAAACATTTTAAAAAGAAGTTACCACAGCGGCAGCGGTATCATCACAGCTGGTTTCAATGCCTAAAACAACTAAATTCTCATTAGAAGCTGAAGTAGAACAACGAGCTGAAAACCATTTGGGTTTCACTGCTTTATCATGCAATTGCAATTTCCTTGTCGCAATTGCAATTGAGGGTCTCCATAGACGGGAAATTGGTGAAGACAAATTGGGTAATAAGGAAACCATTTCCAGAGTAGCAAAGGGAGGATGGATGAGGGCTAAGGGCTTTACTAAAAAAAAGGTAATGTTATATGTTTAAATAAATTCGAGTCAGCTTTGATACACTTTCAGAGGTATTTACTAAACAGTGCATTTGTGCACCAGCTAATGGTAAGATTTGCATATATTATAATCTCTTCATATCTTTATGGAATTTACTTGATATATTATTATTGTTATTGTTGAGTATAGAGTTACCTATATCTCAAGCATCCAATGAATTGAAATGAGAGTAAAAAATAAAATAGGACTTATTATTCCTACCCTTTACTAAATTCTCCCTCGCTTACCACCATGAACAAGATCTTTCCCGATTAATTGATTTTTCATTATTTAATAAGAAAGATGAAAATTTTATTATTGTATTTCCTTTTTTCATTTGGATCCTATCAACTTGAAGAGTGTCTAGATTAAGACACTTCTCGTATTCGGACTATCAAGATCGGCTAAATGAGAGTGTGGCTGACATGGTAAAAGAACAAATTAGCCACACTTTTTTGGATCCCTTTTTTTACAAGCTTTAATTCCACTTCTAGCGGGACACACTTTCAAAGTGACTCTCGATGGGAGAATCCAGGCTATTTAGGAAGAATCGCAGCAATTCCCTAATCCTAACGCATACTTGGTCACCTGATGCTATGGAGGGTTCCACTCCAGTATCCGTTTTGATTCATGCAGCTACTATGATAACACCTGGCGTTTTCATGATAGTAAGGTGCTCCCCTTTATTTGAATACCCACCTACGGCTTTGATTGTTATTACTTTTGCAGGAGCTATTACGTCATTCCTTGCGACAACAACTAGAATATTACAGAATGATCTAAAGAGGGTCATAGCTTAGAGAGGCGGTAGTTTACCCTACGGTGGATATCAACCACAAATGAGTTCCTTTCGGCAGCCGATTGTCCATTTGCTTTCACAAACTTACGTCATGAAAATTCGTCAATGAATAGCCTTTTGTACTTATGATCGTGATTGTTTTAACTATTGAATTGAGTTTATGGGGACTCAATGTTTTAGTTGTTGTTAAATTGTGTCTATCTTTCATAATTGTTTTAACAGTTGGATTGAGTTTATAGGAACTCAATGCTTTAGTTATTTTTTTTTAAACGATGTTTCTATTTATCATGATGTTATTTGTTTAAGGTGGGTGATGAACAAATCCTTGTAGTGTGAATGTTTGTTAATGTTAAGATAATGGGGAAAATTCTTAAGTGTGTGACTGGTCATGATTGTCTAGTATTTTTAGAACCTAGTTGATAATGGGTATAAAGGTTATTAATTTGACATGACTAATGTTGTCGGATTGAGGTGATGAGTTATGTATTCATATGAGTTGATCTTAATAAATGAACGGGGTTAATAAAAAGACAATGTGTTGCTATGGTTGTGATTGTGAATTTCTTGAACTTGTCGTTTCCTCATTATTGTGTGAACATGTCGAATTGTATTTTATTCTTGGACACTGTGATGAGATGGAGAGTATGATGCCGAGGTCATTCCTGACAAATGTGACTGATGCTCGATTATTGATTGTGAATGAGCATCCTTGCATACTTTTTTGTGGTGGATTGATTCATGTGTTTGATTCGTGAGATACTTTGTGGTTATTTCTCTTTGAGTGGGGATAAGTGCCCAGGTAAGTTCCCCTTAGTATGAGAGTTGATAAGATTTCAGTTAGAATAGATTCCAATAAACTTTATGAATTGAGCGTTTTAGAAATATTTAGTATCTCGAAGTGTAGCGTTTGAAAAGATTAAGGTGGTATCATGATATGTGAGGGGCATAGTAACCCATAGAAACTTTCAAATGAAATTTGGATTAATAAAACTCTAGATATAGAGTTTGACAAAAAAAAAGAGGGATTAGTCCAAGATGTGATGATCCCTAAGTTCTAATAGTGTCTTATCATTAGTTTTGAAAAGCTCTTAGATCGACTCATGCCCTCTCCTCTATGTTGTTGTTCGGGGGCGAACGAGGAGTAAATTGATATCTATTGTAGTGACCTATTCCATCATTACTAAAAATATCTGCGGTAAATGTATACAAATCTCATTCGTCATATGACTAGGATCAATTTCTTGGTATATGAATGCATTAGTTGTGAATTAAGATCGTACAATGCCCCTAGCACAAATTTAAGTTGAAAGTGTTTTTCCGATCTAGTTTTGGACTTGAGTTTAAACTAGAGTCAACTTCAAATAACTATATATATCAGCCTATAATGAATTAGGTGACCCATTACATATGAAATTAAAGGTCTATAAGTCTTCTTCCCAACGCCATCGAATTTGCCTCATTTAGAGTTCGATGTAAAAAATTGTGTCTATTTTACTGAGCACTGTCCGTGTTGGACCGCCATAGCTGGATTTAGGCCGCCAGAGCGGGATCCGATGGGTCAGAAGCTAAAAAAGGCATCTTTTTATTATCTCATTCTTCTTCTAAGTTCCAAAATAGATGACGTTATCCTAGAAACCCCCAAGAAGCTGTTTTAGGCTTGGAGAGAAGGGATGAAGAGATTCCTAGCGCAAGAAAGGCTACAACCCACAGATTTCAGGCCCGTCTCCATAGTTTTTCCTTTCAGAAGTCAAGGATCGTTCTTCAATCCTTCTACAACTGTTTGGAAACCAGGTAGGCTAGATTTTTCTAATTAAGTAGTTGTAAATATATTCCCACGCATTCTATATTGTAGTTGATGGGAAATTTCATGCTTAAGCCTTCGGGCACGGAGTCTGAATGATTAAATGATGGTCAATTATTATTTAGAGTGAGAATGTATGTTGTGAGTCATGATTATTATGTGACTAGTGATAAAGGACCAATCTTTGAATGTTAATCTTGGTGAAAACTGTTTAGAAGGCCAATGATCCTTGCGGGATTAAATGTAGACAACTGCTGGGTTGTTAGGAGATCTTGAGATCTGTGGGTTATGAGTTATTGGTGTATATAAAGGGATGTGATTATATCGATAATTGTATGGGTTTATGCTGATTATTCCTTGTGAATTACTTGAGTAATGTGAATAATGAAATAAAAGGGTGAATGAATGACTTAGTGTTGCTAAATCCCATGCCATGAACCTATTTGATTACCTATGGTTGTAGGTTATAGTTTAGTCTATATCATAGAGAGACCCTTAATAATGACTGAGTAATGTTGTGATATTTATCATACATTTAACTATTGTGGTTGGATGATTGATATATTATTGTGATGGGTCTGCAATTCCAAGACGATGAAATTCATAATCTTGAAATTTCTCTACCTAAAATGATGCCTTGAATAAGGAAGGTTTGATGAAATATTGTTAATGAAGGGAAAGGTGGAATGAAACTAATGAAATGACTAACTATGAACAATTGCATACAATGAACCTATTATTTGATTATGCAAGTATGTGAACTATTCGTTGTGGACTGTATTTGTATTTGTGATTGTGACATTAGATTGGATGTCACGTTTCGACACATATATTGAATCGGATGTCACGTTCCAACATGTATTAATATTGGATCGGGTGTCACCCTGACACACTAGCAGTTTGGGTATAGGTTCCATGAGAGAACCATTATGTGACTATCATCTGTGAATTGATATTGACTATATGTGTGATGATAGAATGAAACTAATGAAATGACTAATTATGAACAATTGCATGCAATGAACCTATTACTTGATTGTGCAAGTATGTGAACTATTTGTTGTGGACTGTGATTGTGTTTGTGATTATAACATTGGATCGGGTATGATATTTCGACACATATATTGGATCGAGTGTCATGCTTTGACATATTTATTAGATCGGGTGTCACGTTCCGACACGTACTAACTATTGGATCAGGTGTCACATCGACACACTAACAGTTTGGGTTTAGATTCCATGAGGGAACCATTATGTGACTATCATATGTGAATTGATCTTGACTATATGTGTGATGATAGAGA
Source organism: Solanum dulcamara (assembly GCF_947179165.1). Lineage (NCBI taxonomy): Eukaryota > Viridiplantae > Streptophyta > Magnoliopsida > Solanales > Solanaceae > Solanum > Solanum dulcamara. Next base: position 75,295,483 of record NC_077238.1, on the reverse strand, counting down.
AACTGACCGAATGATAATTGAGCATGTCCATTTTGTGTAATAATTGATATGAAAGGACTGAAGGTCCAAGTGTTATCATGTTCACTATTGTATTTGAGATTTACACTGTGAAACTGTATATTGCTCTTAAAATGGTAAATTGGTAATGCATTCCTATATATATGCATGTTCAGATTATGTTATGGTTGCTAGATGCATCTATAGGTATGAGGCCGTGGTAAACAAGTAGAGAGCAGTTGATGTGTGGTTTAGTAAGATTAGTGACTTAGAGTCAGATATTGATGGTGTCCTGTTGGTACATGTGAAAAAGGGGGATTGGAGGAGAAGTCAGAGTTACTGTCTCCGGCTAGGCCGCTCTGCAGGAGAAATCTTGTTGTATCAAGGCCGCCACAGTGGGTTAGGTCCCGCCACAACGGGCCAGTGTTGATCAAAGAAGAGCTTAGGTCTCTTAAATATTTACCTCTTCCAAGTGACATGTTAATTATTCTAGGATCAGGTGTTGGTGTAAAAGTTAAAGATAATAAACTTATTAGACAGAGTTAATAGTGGCCCGTAGTTTGGTAACTCCTATATGTGATAGAAGGGCTAGGTCTTGATTCCTATAAAAGTTGGCAGCGGACCAACCAAAAGGGATAAGAGTTAGGCTTGAACAAATTTAATAAGGTTATTGGAAATGGTAAGAGTTATGCATAAAGGTTTGACAGTGTATTTCCTTAAGAGCATGTTTTCTTTTTGTTAATTTTTTTATATTATGCGGTGAGTATCAGATTGATCGATGATGCCTACCAGTACTTGTTATTTGTACTGATACTACTCTTGCTATGCCATTTGGCATAGTCTGGTTGTAGCATCAGTGATGTTTCTTAGGTGAAGACGAATATGATTCTCCAACAACTTCTACTCTTTTTTCGTATGGTGGGAGCTGCATCATTACTTTATTTATACTCTATATCTGTAGAAACTCTTGTACTTGTTTATATTAGTATCCTTGAGGGTGTTAAAGTATCCTTGTAATAAATCTTAGAGTTTTTAAAATTCAATTATAGCGTATTCTTGATTTTTCAGGCTGTTATTTTGGTATTTGTTAAACTTCTGCATGATATTTCTGTATGAATTCAAAATTTCTTTTAGTCTTTCACTCATTGTAATCATGTGTAAGCTTCCACTTCAAAAATAATTCAGCACTCATTTACAAGTAAGTTCTGTTATTTACTACATTTATTACTTACTGCACTTACGATTCGTTAAATGATATCAGAGCCATGTTGTTATTTTTGCTAGCCATGTGTAGCTAAACATCTCTGCCTAGATTATGCTTATGTTCTTGATATGTGTATAGTTAGTTTCTTAATAAGGTCATCTTCAACTTTCTGCATATTAGTTTCTTGTTCTATAACAGTAAAAATGGAATTTGTATCTGGTAATTAAGGTAAGGTGTCAAGATCTTGTCAAATAGTTTCGATGTCGACAGACGGTAGTTTAGCCAAAAGGACAGGCGTTTAGATTGCAAGGTAGTTTATTTGACAAGCTCGTATAAAATTCAAGATCCCTTAGTGTAATATCCTCGATACAATTCCATAATTACTTTTAAAGATCTAGAAACTTGTACACAGAAATCTTTAGATAGCTTTACTAAGAACACATAGTTACTATAAACATATCATCAACTATAGCATAGTCAAAGACATATTCTCTCTCATGAATAACAATTAATATACTGTTAATAGTATTAATTTGTCTATCTCTAAGGTAGAAAATGATTTACAAAATTGGTCTATTCCTAAAGAACCTGTTGAAAGGATTTACCAGTTAGGTAATTTTTCTATGTTTAAAAGATATAATATCAAAACTTGTGAATCAACTATTGCTATTAATAATACTCTTGAAACTATCAAGTTATTAATTGATGTTGATATTGATAGATATAAGAAGGAGTCTAAGTTCCTTCATATTGGTCTTGTTCAAGTAGCTGTTAAACCTCTTCTCTGTAAAGGTCTTAATATCCCTATTTATCTGTTTCTTAGAGATGATAGACTGTTTAATTTTGATGACTCTCTGTTAGCAATTTTTGAAAGTAACCTTGTCAATGGTCCGGTATACTTTAACTGTTACCCCAATTTTTTGGTAGATATACATGATCCAAACATTAGAGACACCTTGACTCTTAATGTTAAAACCAAAAATAATTCAACACTCATTTACGAGTAAGTTTTGTTATTTACTACATTTATTACTTACTGCACTTACGATTCGTTAAATGATATCAGAGCCACTTATTCTTTAGAACAGTGAACCTCTTTTAAAAATAAATGGTTTAAGTATTTCGGACAAATAGATGATACCAAATCATCCCTTCTAGTCCTTGTTAATAAATGGTACACCAGAGAACAAGTGGTTGAAAGTGTTACACCCCCTCTCGAAGGACTTGGGATTTCTTACAAAAAAGAAATCCTTAAAGCCTCCCCCATCAAGAAACCCCTTAGAAAGGATAATTCTCTGATTACTGCCGCAGATGTTAACAACATCTTCGAGCAAAATAACTATATCAACCAAATCCTTCATGTGGTTTCCCAAGAAATAATTGTTCTTTTTTTATTGTGGGAGCTGTGTCATACTTTATTTATACTTTGTATTTGTAGAAACTCTTATACTTATTTAGATTAATATCCTTGGGGGTGTTAAAGTATCCTTGTAATAAACCTTAGAGTTTTTAAAATTCAATTATAGTGTATTCTTGATTTTTCAGGCTGTTATATTGGTATTTGTTTAACTTCTGCATGATATTTCTGTAAGGGTTCTCCTATATAGGTGTTATAGTAGGTGCCCGCACGACCCGATAAGTTAGGTTGTGATAGGTACCTTCCCTTTTAATTGAGAGAAGGACTCGAAATCGACTCCCCTCGATTCGAGATTCGAAAAAAAGGATATAGATAAAGTAGCAATTAATGCAAAAACAATCAATTGAAAAGCAAGAGTCGTGCTTTTAATCCTCCAAGCTATGTAAAATTTATGAAAATCCAAAATGTCGGTAATGTTAGAAGACGATCTGCGGCATCTAATGGTCAAATGCCGTAGGTTGGTATATCTTTGAAAGATCAGACGAAGAGAATAAACGGACTCCTCGAGGGCTACTTAATCCACTTTAGTGCAAACCAGAAGGATTGGAGTTGTTAGATGTTGCTCAGTGCTGCTATAACTTAACAACCAAAAAGCTCTGCGTCGAACTTCAGCCCTTTCGAGTTGGCCATGGGGTAACAGCCTCTGATGCCCCACACCATTGCGACCAAGAATAAAGGTACATGAACAAACATTTGATCTCCCTCAAAATCGGCATTGAATCCTTTGCAAACTAATGGATGTAAACAAATAGCGCGCCCCTCCACTAAAGCGGACAGGAATACTTGTATGCCTAATAAGTGGCGGAGCTAAAAATTTTACTAAGCGGATTTAACATATGAAAGGAGATTAAAAAAAAGCCAATAAACTAAATTTTATTAATTAAAAATTAATTAATATATAATTAATATTTTATTTATTAATTAAAAAATTAAAATATATGATTTAATCAAAATAATAAGACTAAGCACAAGAAAAAGGGTTGAAAAAGAGTAAAATAATGTACTATGTTGTTGTCTAGTTTCGAATTCAAGACCCTCTTACAAAAATGAACCTATTTTACCACTAGACCAAAGGCTTTCTTTTGCTCAAGTGGGGTCAATATTTATATTTTCCAAAGACAAACCACGTATATATACATACATACATATATACATATATTTATACATATATACATACATATATATACATACATACATACATATATACATATATGTATATATATAGTGGGTTCATATGAACCCTATTGATATCATGTAGGTCCGCCCACCTAATTTGTGCAGCGTGGATGCTCTATTCAACAATATAGCAGATTTGGAGACAAGAAAAAAGTTGGTTGAGACACGGGATCTAATATTGAACTTTTCTCTGGAAATTCAAATTTATTTGGACATTAATACGGATATCAAACACTAAATGAGAACTAAAATAAAAATAAAAATATGTGAAATAAAAAGAAATTCTCACCTAATTTAATTTTAATTATACGAGACATAAAATAAGTAAATAAATTTTAATTGAGAAAATGTTCAAATTTATTATTATTAAAAGAAGACAATGATACAAATGCCCCCTTTATCTTTAATGATAGGTTTAAAATATTTCTTTTAAGGATTATTTGAATAATTTTTTATCTTTTAAGTTTGTTCAAAGTAAGCATTTTTGTCATAATCAAATATTTATCAAACTCTAATTTTAAATTTAACTTAAACTAAAGAATAATAAATGGTATTTCACATTTGTTAGTTCAAATTTTGCAGCTTATGTTATTTTTAATCAGCCATTTACAGAGCAAATAATGCAATTAAATAATTTCTTTTACTATTAATATTTCCAATGAAATCATGTTTTTCTTTTAAATTTAGACAAGTAAAACATAGGAACCAATTGATTTTTCCATTTTTGTCTTAGTTCTTCAAAACAGACTGAAATCATTCACTGGAGAGACTAAACGTGCACAATTATTTTCATTTGATTATCTCTATGAAATTGGAAAGAAAATTGATTGTCATGATGTTGGTATGATCGATAGACGATTGTTTTATCTCGGGTTTGGGCTTTAAGAATGGAGAAATCATGCTAGAGAGAGTTTCTGATTTAATAAGTCCTACGTAACGAAAACCTAAATTAATCTATAGTAAGTTAAGTGTTTCTGCTGGCAATACCAATTGTACATATACATCAAAAAAGGTTAAAGGTTAAATTTGCCTCTGTACTATTCGAAATTGAGCAACCTTGCCCTCCATAGTCTAATATTACCCTGTCATTGGAAAAATCATACTCATTTCATGCTGAAGCTCCGTTAATGGCAAGGGAAATTATGAGACGATTTGCCAACAACAATAGTATAGACAAATCAAAATCAAGCGAAAGGCAAAATTGCTCGATTTCATATAATACAAAATATGAAGAATACATATGCCTCTTCTTATTCCTCTGTACAATAACAACATATCCACTATAGCTCCACAAAGTAGGGTCTGCGGAAGGTGGCGAGGGTTTAGTGTTTGCAAACCTTACCCTACCTCAGAAGCAGAGAGATTGTTTTCAATAAACCCTCGGGTCAAGAAAAAAAGTCCAAACCAGAACATTCCGAACAGTAACTGCAGCAAAATTGACTTGAGTAGAAATACCTTCAAGTTTCAATATAAAAGAAGATGATATTCAGCAAAAAACTAGTTAAACTTCAAGACCAGTGCAAATTGCATACTGAAACAACACCCAAAACTCAGCAAGCTCTAATAGCTTCAGTTCTAACTCTTCCCTGGGAAGACACCAAAAAGTACAAACAGTACTATTACATCAACAGGCAGTTAGATAAAGTTAAATATATCGATCACAGTTCAATAAGTTTGCATAACAGAATTGCACATGAACTTAATATGAAAGTTAAATTCACAAAAAAAAATAAAAAATCTAATACTTAAATTGTATGATCAGAATTCAAAATCAAGAACGGGGAGAACTTCAGATAACAGGAGAGGCGAAAACTCCAACACTTAATCGTATGAAATAAGAGCATAAGGAGGAGCAATAATAAGCATCTCTCTGGTCCACTTGAAGAAACAGTGCTGTCAAAGAACACTTAAACATGACGTACTTACTACTAGAGACCACAATGGCAAATTCATCGACACATTGAAGAACAACAAACACTGGTGCAAAGTACATCAATACCTCAAGATCTTGTAACTAAATAATGAAAAGGATTCATTGAACTAAATACTAGTCTCTCAGCTAAAAGTATAATTTGTAGAACTTGCAAATGAAAGAGTTATTATGATTTTAACTTTAAAAGAGCTACATACAATTCGACTGCATAATATGCTGTACTCCCACCAGCCACCACCCCACCTCACCTCATATCACCCCCTCACCCAACAAACTAAAGTGAAACAATAGAGAAACCCCCATATGAATTGTTTTACATACCATTTCATAGGACTTACCAGAAGGCCTGGAAACAGAAGTTCCAACTTCCAAGTGAGCAAAATACACAAATTAGACTAACAACAACAACATACCCGGTGAAATCCCAAGGTGGAGTGGGGTCTGGAGAGGGTAGAGTGTAAGCAGACCTTAGTCCTTAGCCCTACCTCGGCTTACACAAATCATTGAAACTAACTAGTCTCATACAAATTAGAGTAACTAGTAACGAATTGGTAGCACAACCAAAAAAACATACATACATTGGCCAGAAAGGGATACAATCATTGATGATCGGCTCTCGGCAGTAGCAGCATCTATCACTTTAAAAAGAAAAACAATAACGAAATCCAATAAAGTCGGTGGTTTATAAACATTATATAGGACTTACCAGAAGCCCTGGAAACAGAAACTCTAAACAAGCAAATACACAAATTAGGCTAATTAGTAACCAGTTGCTGCAATAAGAAAAAGCATCCATACAAATTCTGGCCAGCAAGGGATAACATCTTTGACGAATGTTCCTTCGAAGTAGAAGCACCTATTATTTTAACATGAATTGTTTGGATTATAGTACACAAAAAGGAGTTTGTTGACAAATACAGCACACCGAAAACTTGCACACCACTATACTCTCTTTGTTTACACAACTCTCTGCACTCAAAGCTAGTTATATAAACCTGAGCCTGAATGATTCTCCTTCCAAATTTTAAACATATGTATAATATTAACTCCTACCTTTGGCCTGCCTCATCTTGCTCAAAAGGAATTGACTTTCCCGCGTAGCATCTTATTTTTAGTAAGTACTTTTCCTTGTAACAACTTCTATGGAAATGATTCTAAAGTCCAGCCCTCTCTCAACTTGGAATATGTCAACTACAGGACTAAATGAATATGCCAACTTATGAAGCAACCATTTGCACATGCCATCCTTACAAACAACTCATAAAAGACACTGAGTGCCTCCAATATATCCAGTATGTCTCTTTCTCATCCAAATTGCTGAAATTTGAAGATCCTAATGGAGGATGAATTACTTGCTCATACTTGAAAATGATAAAGCACACAGCTAGGATTCCTACTCAAAGCTTTCTTAGGGTAAGCATGCTCAATAAATAGTAGACAACCATTTTCACCAGATACTGAACCATTGAAATTACAGAATATTTCCTTGTCATACAAAAACCAAAGTCATCCAGATCAAAGCCCTTAAAACATGCATAGACAATTGTTCCCGTATGCCTGGGCATCATGCATCGCGTTGCCCCGCATAATCTTATTTAAAAAATACATGTGCTGACAAATTTTTAATAAAAATGCACCCGTGGGAGGACACTCAAAAGTACAACACTACTATAAATTACCAGCCAGTTAGATAAAGCTGAATAAATTACTGAGACCTAAAAAGTAATCTTTTGCTTATAAGTGAGTATTCACAGTGGACACCATAGAATTACAAATAATGCATACTTTTGCTCTGATATTATCCACAATTCATCACTTGGAAATGAATCTAATCAGAGAGGTAATATCCCCTTCTCTTGGGAAACTTTGATGGCATTGAGAATGAACAGAGAAGCAAAAGATCAAATACTTAAAACTGTCAAGCAATTCCTTCACTCAAATTAGCAACAAACTATTGCTTTAGTTCGGCTTAAGTTACTTTACAATAAGATCAGCATTCAAAGTAAACCATGGTTCGTGCCGATTAAAAATGAATAGTAGATGGAGAAAGCAAGATCATGGTATTATAGCTAATCATCTTTTATACATATGTGGAAAGGTAGGGAAACAAACACAATATTCTTTCAAGAAAGGTGGTAATCAAGGTAATAACTACAGGGAATTCATGAGTCCAAAAAAATATATCATACAAGATAAGAATCCCCAATCTATGTGAATCTACATGTAGAAACAAGGCATTCAAGAAACAGTTGATCAAGGTATTAAAGCTAATCATCCTTTACGCACATGTGGAGAGATAGAGAAACAAATCCTTTATGCATATGTGGAGAGGTAGAGAAACAAACACAATATTTCTTTCAAAAAAGGTGGTAATATCAAGGTAATAACTACAGGCAATTCATGAGTCCAAAAAAATATATCATACAAGATAAGAATCTCCAATCTATGTGAATCTACATGTAGAAATAAGGCATTCAAGAAACAGTTGATCAAGCCCAAAAACTATCAATGACCAAGGTCGCAATCCATTGACGTGCCTAGAGAGCAAGTGAACACTTATTTAAAGCAAATCGACAGTTGTAAAACTAGTGACTATGCTAACTAATGAAAGAATTTATTGAACTGTTGAAATCACTGTCCATTTTGACATTAAAAGAGTTACATACAATTCGATTGTGTGATATCCTGTACTACTCCCACCACCTCATCTCACCTCCCTAAGTAAAAGTAACCAAATAAAACAAAACAAATAAAACACAAAGGCAGTGCTTTACATACGTTTCATAGGACTAACAGTACCCCTGGAAACAGAACTTCTATTCAAGCAGATACACAAATTAGACTAACTAGTGACCACTAACTGGAGAGTAGCGACAATAACAAAAAACATCCATACCAATCCAGGCCGGCAAGAACACCAACTAGTGCAACAATATAAGATGGCTTATGCTCGGCAATAGCTGCGTCTATCACTTTGACAAGAATTCTTGAATTCTGGTACCAAAGAGAGTTAGCTGTCAAATGGAGCACTCTGAATCTCTTGGTGCAAGTCAGAGGAAACAAAGTACACGATAAAGCAAAGCGACTTGCAAACAACTGTACAGATCTCTTTGTTTTACCCTATTCCATGCCTTTTAAGCCAGTTAGATAAACCTGTGTCTGAATGATTGTCCCCCCAATTTTAAAGCCAGGTACCACAGTAAATCCCACCTTTGGCCTCGTCTTGCTCAAAGGAAACTGAATTTTCCTTGTAACATCTTCCATGTAGACTATTGAGAAGTCCACCCCTCTCTCAACTTGGAATATCTCAACTATAGGATTAAATGAGTAGGCCAACTTATGAAGCAGCCATATTGTACTAGCCATCCGTATAAACAACTCATAAAACACACTTAACGACTTCCATGAATCCACGATGACTTCTTTCCCATCCAAATCCCTGAAAATAGACGATTCTATTGTAGGATGAATTATCTGCTCATACTTCTTATCACAAAATCTTGAAAATGCACAATTAGGATTCTTACTCAAAGTCTCCATTGGATTACATGAAACATGCTCAAGTAATTGTTTCATATAATCATTCTCATCAGATATTGATCCATTAGACATTATTTCTTCATCACACAAACCAAAGTCTTCAAGATCAAAACCTTTAAACATGCCCAAACAAATGTATGACAGAAATGCATATTTATGTTGTTCTTTTTCTGCATAATTAACATCAGAATACACAGAATTTGCTGCTTTTTCCAAATCCCAACCTGCCCTTTTCATTAATTCCATCAATAACTTAGAAAATTTATTCGCTGACTTAATCGAATCGCGTAGCATAGATTCAAAAACACGAACTGTACACAATACCTCCGTAGTACTACTGTCCGATTTTTCATTTTCGACCCCTAATTTTTTTGACAAACTCAAATTAGAATCTTGAATTTTGTCCAATTTCTTCCTCAAAATTGAAACTTCTTCATCTTTAGACTCCATATAAGACAGTAATTGATTTACCATAGTCTCCAAAACTCTGAGCTTGCTCTGATTCTCTTGAACCTGAAATTCCAGCTCTGACCCCATAAGAACATCGATATTACAACTTGGGTTTCTCCTGAAATCCTTATACAAATTCTTCATCTCAGTCAATTTCTGAAGAACTGACACCAAAGCTTTATCCGCTGATTCAATGGCTTTTTCGTCAAAGGGCACGTGAGCTGTTTGTAACTGTAGATACGAAGCTTCAAAAGACGAAATTGTAGCGAAAAGTGAAGAAATCAGGGATTTAGTGAAATGGGTATTTGTTAAATGAGGGAATTTACAGAAATCAGGCTTGATTACGACGACTTTTTGGTCAGGTATGAATTCTTCTGCGGAATCAAGAAGAGTGAAGACATCAGTGTCGGTGTTGTCGGCGGCGATGGAGTTGTTCTCATCATCGGCGAAGAGTTCGAAGGTTTTGGTTCTAACAACATGAGCAAACTTGTGAAACATTTCAGAAATTTGTGGGGTTTTTGTTGTTCCTTCCATTTCTAGCATCTCAAGAACACATATAATAGATAAAGGGTATGTGGGTTGTATCTTACAGTTTACACAAAGAGATGGAAGGGGGAAATTCTTCGCTTGTGCTTGAGAGTTGAGAGGAGAAAGATGGAAGTGGAGAGTGTGAATGGGTGTCTTAGAAGGAAGGTATGTGTGTGAAAGCTTCTTTCTCTTCTCTGTCTGTAATGATGGTGTGTGCTTGTGGGACTTTTCTTGCCCCACCCCTTACCCAACTTTTTTTTGTTTTTTTCCGCATCGGAGCCCGATTATATTGGATCAGTAATATGGAACACATTTGGTGATGATACTTTCAAAAGAATTTTCTCCATATTTATTGGTTAAATTCGAAATTTTTAATTAAAAGTAGAATAGTTTTATTATTACACTATAATTCATGTTGGTACCCCTATATTAGAGGTGAACAAATCAAATTATCAAGCTAAACTGAACCGTTGAATAAGGTCAAATAAAAAAAAACCGACTTATGATTTGATTTGATTGGTTTGTCATTAAAAAAAAATCAATTATTGTTGGTATGATTTGGTATTAATAGAAAAAAATGTCAAATCGATTTCAAACCAAACCGACTTAATATATATATATATAATTTTACTTTTTTTATACACAAAAAAATATTAATAATAATATACTTTGTAAGTATTTTTTAAATTAGTTTATAACTTTCAATATTTACATATATTATTTTATTATGGGTTTGTAATATGACTAAAAAAATTGACATGTGTTGTATCTTTCAGTGAGTTTTTGATATGTTTTTCTAAGATAATGTCTTGAAAATGACATTGTACATCTTATTTTTTTTATTCAAGTGATTTTGAGATGTCATTAAGCAATATAATCACGCCAATCTTCAGTTGAGAACTTCAAGTGCGCCATTAAATCACACGATCAAGAGAAAAATCTCTTCAATTTGATTTATTTTTCAATCATGATGTAATTGTAAAAAAAACTGAAAAAATCAAAAGAACCGACTAAAATTGAAACCAAAAAAAGACATTAGATTGATTTGATTTGGTTTATACGTTTAATAAACCGACATAATTAGTTTGGTTATTTTTTAATGAAAACCCAAACTAAACCGATTTATGTACACCCCTACCCTACATGGCTACACACCTAATTTTAGTATTCATTTAGACATGCGATTTCATCTCGCAATTTAAAATTATGAGATAAATTAGTTAATAGACATGTAATTTTATCTCATAATTTAAAATTATGCAATAAAATTCATATTTTCAAATATAAAAATTGACCACAAATTTATATTTTATAAAAAAAATAATATATATTTTATACATAAACAAAATTTGTAAATGTTATTTTTGTCACATCTCTCTTTAAGAATTCTTTTTTAAAAAAAATATATTTTTAGTACTTTTTTTACAAAGATATTATTTTTATTAATAAATATCTATTATGTTGTTGATATTAAAAAAATAGTATACTACAATTCATGTTCAAATTTCATTAATTAGAAATTAAAAAAATATACTACTTATTTCATATTGTTTTCTTTTGGGTCCCGAGGAGGGAGTATGATTAACGGTAATAAAGAGGGATGGCTACGGTGACAGATAGGTCATGGTGTTTCACACTCAGCCAGTGGCCGACCGAAAGACCAATTAAATATTTTTCTAATACGAAATTGACTGAAATTTAATCACTAGGATTCCTTTTGTTATTTTTCCCATATTATTTTCTACCCTTTATTTCTGACAATTATACATTAATTTGTTTTGGTATGATATTAATTAGTTTAATTTACAAGCTTTTAGTGAATTGAATTTTTAATCAATATTTAGTAGGCGATTTGACTATAAATTTTAAATATTTTTTATTTTATATCAAATTTATAAAATTAGAGTTGAAGGCGTAAGTTATTTTTGTTACCTTTTTTTTTTGTGAAGGATAAAAGTGACCATTTTATTTAGAATTTATGAAATAAAAGTTGAAAAATAAATTTAGAAGAAGTTTTAAATTTAAAATTCAATTCTAAGTTAGATTTAGAAATTTTATAACCTAACATTAATTTTGACATCGAAAAAATGAAAAATTATTTTTTAAAAGATATAGAAGAATTTTCATAGGCAAACAACTATATTTAATGCTTAGTATTTTCGAAACTTTCTAAGATGGTGATACTAAGGTGCCGTTTGGCCACAAATATATTTGGAAAAAACTTAATAACTAGTGTTTGTCCATATAACTTGCTAGTACTTGATAAGGCTGCTTATCGATCGGTTCGGTTCGGTTTTGAAATTTATCGGTTTGACTTATCAATTATCAGTTTATAGACATGACAAACCATTATGGAACCATTAAGATATTGGTTTATCGGTTATTGGTCATTGTCAGTGCGGTTATCGATTTAACCGTTAAGATTTGATACAAAAAAATCATTGAAAATCACTTAAAAACAGGGTGACTGTTAGAATATATGAAAATATATTCTGACAGATTGTAACAGATTGTATATATTTAATTCCTAATATATAGATATTTAGTTTCCTTAATTATAGCATAATTATACTCTTGTATTTTGTGTATATAAACTGATAAGGTTAATAAAATAAATCAAGGGATTAATCTCTTTCATGGTATCAGCTATCTAGGGGACGATCCAACCTTCTTCATTCTTCTCGAATTCCCGTTGCCTCCGCCCCTCTCCTTTCCCTCTTCCTCTCTTCTCAATCACCATGTCTAACTCCAAATCTTTCCTTTATCCTGCTTTTGTTGTATCCAACATCAAGAACCATGTTCTCATCACTCTTGAGATGGAGAACTTACAATATTCCACATGGGCGAAACTCTTTAAGATTCATGCAAGATCCCATCGGGTAATTGATCATATTATTTCTTCGATAGCGGACACAGAGAAACGGCCTCAACAAGAGGAGGACAAAGAGTTGTGGTCCACCCTTGACGCCACCATTCTCCAATAGCTCTACGCTACTATATCTCATGATCTTTTGCATACAATTCTTGAACCCGAGACCACGGCGATGGAGGCTTGGAATCGCTTGCGTGACATATTCCAAGATAAAAAACACTCTCATGTTGTCACCCTTGAGTACGACTTCACTCATGTAGACATGATAGATTTTCCGAATGTCTCTGCCTATTGTCAACATCTCAAATCTCTGGTGGATCAATTTAAGAATGTCGGCTCCCCAATCGCTAACAATCGACTAGTTCTTCAACTGATCTCTGGCTCAGCCCTACCAAAGTGTGGCCACTCTTATTCGCCAACGTGACCCTTTGCCTCAATTTTATCAAGCTCGTTCGATGCTCACTCTTGAAGAGGCTGGTCGTGCTAAGAAAGCGGCCCAAAGCTCCTCCACTGCCTTAGTTGCTCGCTCGTCCGAGGGTCCTCCTAATGTTCCTGATAATTCCTTTTTCAATTGCAATACTAATGATGGGAAGATGAACCATAACCGAAGCAATAATGGCAGAAAGTATAGCGGTAACAATGGTGGTCGTGGAGGCGGCAAAAAAGCTGCCAGCAACGGCTGTAATGCAGGTTGTGGTGGTCAGTTGGGAGCAGTTAGTGGGGCAGAACCCTCCGCCCTATTCTCCATGGGATGGAGGGCAGCAGTGGCCGTGGATGGAATCATGGGGTCCTTTGGCTATACCATCGTGTCTATATCCTTCAACTTCTTGGTCTCGACCTAATTATGGACATCAGCAGCTACTACGAGCGGGTGTTCTTGGCCCCCAACCTCAGCAGGCCTACACGGCATCCCCTACTCCTACGGACATTGAAGCTGCCATGCATACTCTTGGCATGTTCGTTTGGGTCACCCGGGAGCACCTGTGTTGAATTTCCTTAGGAAGAATAAATTGATTGATTATAATCAAAGTAGAGATGCTCGTATTTATCATTCTTGTCCTCTTGGAAAACATGTTAAGTTGCCATTTTATGCTTTGAATTCTAGCACTCTTAAGCCATTTGATATTATACGTAGTAATCTTTGAACATCACCCGTTTTGAGTTCCTCAGGTCATCGATATTATGTCTTGTTTATGAATGATTATTCTAAATTCTTGTGGACATTCCCTTTATCGCAAAAATCACAAACTTTTTCCATATTTTTAACTTTCAAGACATTTATTCGAACTCACTTTGAGCAGGACACCAAGAATATTCAATGTGATAATGGCACGGAATTTGATAATGACCCCTTTTGGGACTTCTATAAAGCCAATGGTCTGTCGTTTTGATTGTCATATCCTCACACATCTCCTCAAAACAGAAAAGCTGAAAGACAAATACGTACAATTAATAACATTGTTCGTACCTTATTGCCCCATGCTTTCCTTCCTCCTTACTTTTGGCCTCATGCTTTGCAAATGAGAACTTACCTTCTCAACATCCTTCCTCATAGATTGTTAAACTATCAATCCCCTCTTCGCATTCTTTATCAGAAGGATCCCTCTTATTTCCATTTTTGTGTATTTGGGTGTTTATGTTATCCTCTCATTCCCTCCACATTCATAAATAAACTTCAACCTCGATCAACCCTGTGTATTTTTTTGGGATATCCATCACATCATCGTGGGTATAAATGCTTTAATTTGTCATCTCGAAAAATCACTATTAGCCGTCATGTAATATTTGATGAGACGCAATTTTCTTTTGCCAAGTTACATACTTCTCAAAATCACACGTACCAGTTTTGAGATAATGGACCCTCTCCCTATGTGGTTAGTCATCTCACTACCTCAACAAACCCACCGGATCGCCACCTTTCTCCTACACCGCTGCCTATCCCACCTAGCCCAGCCAACAGATCTGCCCCCTCACCTGGCAGATCGCTCCTTTGCTGCCTGCTGGGCCGACCCTAGCATCTTCTTCCACTTTCCCACCTAGCACCCACTCCCGTCTCTCCCTCTAGTTTACCCACCGATCCTATTACTAGGAGTCAGCATGGGATCTATAAGCCTAAGAGGTCCTTCAACCTTCTTACTTTCGTCTCAAAGTCCCCTCTACCCCGTAATCCTATGTCTGCTCTTTGTGACCCGAATTGGAAAATGGCTATGAATGATTAATATAATTCTCTTATTCAAAATAAGACGTGGGAGTTGGTGCCTCATCCTCCAAATGTTAATGTTATTCAGTATATGTGGATTTTTGCTCATAAGGAAAAATCTGATGGTTCGTTTGAGCGACATAAAGCTCGTTTTATAAGTGATGGTAAAACCCAACAGGTTTGCGTGGATTGTGGTGAGATATTTAGTCCATTTGTCAAGCCAGTGACTATTCATACGGTTCTTAGTTTGGCTCTCTCCAAGGCGTGGCCAATTCATCAACTTGATATCAAAAATGCTTTCTTACATGGCGAACTCAAGGAGACTGTTTACATGTATCAACCTTTGGGCTATCGGGATCCTGATAGACCCAATCATGTGTGTTTGCTGAAGAAATCTCTTTATGGGCGGAAACAAGCACCGCGGGCTTGGTATAAGCGATTTGCTGATTATGTCCCTACCTTTGGGTTTTCTCACAGTAAGATCGATCATTCCTTGTTTGTTTATCGTCGAGGTACTTCTATGGCTTATCTTTTATTGTATGTCGATGATATTATTTTAATGTCTTCCTTTGATGTGCTCCGCCGGTCTATCATATCGCTTCTTAGCTCCGAATTTGCTTGTAACACACCTCAAAAATTCTTCCCTAGGATTCTGACCCTTCTTGTATCGTGCCGGGTCGAACCCAATTATTTAGAAGTGTGTTCTTGAGTTGAGATGAGTCCCCGAGTAATTAAGGAGTGTTGGAGGTGATGTGGGGTCACGGAGGACCCCTAGGATCGAGCTAAGACCAAAAAGGTTCGTCGTGGCTAAGTTTGAGGAGGAGTTTGCATAAGAGATTGGCTTCTAATGACCCTATGTTCTGATATATGACGATCTGGGTGGCCCACGACCTATTAAATTAATGGTCGTCGAGTCTTCTTTCCAACGCCACCAAGAATGTAATTTTTGGAGTTCGGAGTCGAAAGATATGACGATCCTAAGATGAACTAGCACAGCAGGAATTTCAGGCCTGGGGTTCAATTACTGGAAATCTGGGCTTGGCGCCGTAGTGGCGCGACGCGCTACTATCGCGTCAGAAACATGCCTCAGTAGTTTGGGCTCTGGCGCGGCGCGCCACTAAAAAGTGTACAGGGTTTTCAAGCCAATTTCCAGAACCCAGAAAATATTGGCCTTGGCACTGTAAGGGTGCGACGCGCCACTATCGCGCCAGAAACATGCCTCAGCAGTTTGGTCCTTGGCGCGGCGCGCCACTGCGAGGTGTGCAGGTTTTAGGCGTAATCAGCCTGACGCTCCAATGGCGCGATGCGCTACTATCGCTCTAGGTGCATTTTTGGCCTATTTTCAGAACTTTTGAGGAGGCGAAATTTGAGAACTTACCCAAATTATATACAGCCTCACTCTCTCTCTAAAATCCCTAGAAACCTCTCTCTCTCTCTCTCTTCTTTTTCCTCTCCAAAATCCTCCTCCAACAAGAAGAGTTCCAAGAGCTTCAAGGTTTGAGTTCTCCATTAAAGACCCAACCACAAGGTTTTCTTCAAGTCTTCACTAAGGTATGTAAGGCTATCCAAAACATGGGTTGAGTCCACCCATGTGCCCTACTCTTGCTTTGAGGTTAGATGTCCATGAAAATAGAGTTCCTTGGTATGGTTTATGGTTGAATGAGTTTTGTCCCCTTTTTACTTGATGCTATATGTGTTGATGTTGTCGAGCTAAGAATGTTCCTAAGTCCTTCATGTAAGTATGAGTTGATGGAGATGACTTGTTATTATATTTTGTTGATCTCTTTAGCTATGTGATTATGTTGCATAAGTCAATTTTCTTGAATGTTTTATTCCACTTGTGTTGTTGAGTTAAAGTCATAGAGTTGTGATGAGTCTTGAGGAGATATCATAAATGCTTACCTAAATGAGGCTTGATTGAGTTAAATGGGAGGATAGAATTTATGAGTGGACGAGGTCCTAAATGGAACTTGCCATTATGACTTAATTGAGTTGAAATGAGAATGGAGTTGAGGAGTTGGCAATGTCCCACATGAAACTAGCCGTGAGGGCTTGTTTGAGATGATTGGAGGGAGTCTTATGAGCATAGAGTCATGGGAGGAGTATCGAGCACCGAGGCGGGCGAGAGTATAGTCCATACTCAAACCCCAGGAACTACACCGCCAACGTAGGTAGGGATGAAACCGTTAAAGTCGGATGCTTCCCATGATATCGAACCGTTAAAGTCGGATATTTCCCATTTATTTGTCCTGAAATGATAGGACTTGACTAATCGATGGTATCCATGATTAGGGAGGCGTTCATGCCCTGGCAAGGTATGGATGGATGTGGTAATAACGTCTGATTGTTGTACTATCACCGGCTCATAGGTGATTGTTGTCGAATAAGAGAAACTCCTATTTAGGTCTTGATAGTACTCCGAGTCAGTTGAGTTGAGAGGCTTATGAGTTAGTCCCGTCTAAACTATTCTTGTTAGACTTAGGACACTTGAGTGAGTTGTTATGTATATATATGAGTTGAGGTTCTTAGTTGATATTGATGTCTTTTTGATGTTGTTTCATTCGACCATTTTACATACTCGTACATTCTATGTACTGACGCCCTTTGGCCTGCATCGTTTCATGATGTAGAGACAGGTACTAGAGATCATCAACCGGCGCTCCGTTGAAGATCCACATACACACTGAGCCAGTTGGTGAGTCCTCCTAGTTTTCCGGAGGATGTTGAGCTTTCTTGTATAGTTTTGTTGTCGCTTTCTTTATTTTGGATTGTTGGTAGCCATGGACTTGTCATTGACACCTTCTAGACTTGATAGAGGCTTCATAGACTAGAGTGTGGGAAGGTTGGACTGCTATTGT
This sequence comes from Solanum dulcamara, assembly GCF_947179165.1. Lineage (NCBI taxonomy): Eukaryota > Viridiplantae > Streptophyta > Magnoliopsida > Solanales > Solanaceae > Solanum > Solanum dulcamara. Next base: position 75,277,308 of record NC_077238.1, on the reverse strand, counting down.
TGAGAAGTCCTATTTTACTTGTTTTGTTGAGTTGAACATGTTTGGCCTTCGGCCCCCATATTGTGAATAGTATGTTTTTGATTGAACCCTACTTTATGTGTATATGACTGAATGATGAAGTGACTGAATCAGGTGGTTCGCTGGAAGGTCAGAAATGGCTTCCAAGTGCCGGTCACGTCTAGGGTACCCTCTCGGGGCGTGACATTGCTATGAAGGATTTGGGCCAGTTGAGCTATATCTTGGGCATTCCTGTCACTCGTCATACAGGTGGTTTATTTTTATCTCAAAAGAAGTATGTGGCCGAGATCATTGACCGAGCTGGCATGTCATCGTGTAAGCCATCTCCTACTCCAGTTGCTCCAAAATCGAAGCTCAGAGCTACTACAAGCATACCGCTTGAGGACCCATCTCTTTATCGGAGTCTTGCAAGAGCACTGCAATACCTCACGTTCACGAGATCGGATATTACTTATGCTGTGCAACAGGTATGCTTATTCATGCATGACCCACGAGATGAGCACATGCACACTCTCAAGCGTATCGTGCACTACCTACAAGGTACTTTGGATTATGGTCTTCACCTTTATCCTTCTTTCATAACCATTCTTGTCTCGTATACTGATGCTGATTGGGGTGGGTACCCCGATACATGGCGTTCGACGTTGGGTTATTGTGTCTTTATGGGTGATAACTTGATCTCATGGTCCACCAAACTACAAGCTTCTTTGTTCCGTTCGAGTGCAGAGGCAGAATACCGAGGGATTGCCAATGTGGTTTCTGAGTCACTGTGGTTGCGAAACTTGCTTTTGGAACTTTATTGTCCTATTCCATGGGCTACTTTGATTTACTATGATAATGTTAGTGCCATATATCTGGCTGATAATCCTGTTCCGCATCAACACACTAAGAACATTGAGATGGATATACATTTTGTACGGGAAAAGGTGGCTCGTGGGCAGGTTCGAGTGTTACATGTCCCCTCTCATTATCAGATTGCAAATATCTTCACCAAATGCCTTCCGTTAGTGTTATTTGAGGATTTTCAAGACGGTCTTAGCATTCGGTGATCTCCCGCTTCGACTGCGCAGGTGTGTTAGAATATATGAAAATATATTCTGACAGATTATAATAGATTGTATATATTTAGTTCCTAATAAATAGATATTTAGTTTCCTTAATTATAACCTAATTATACTCTTGTATTTTGTGTATATAAACTGATGAGGTTAATGAAATAAATCAAGGGATTAGTCTCTTTCAGTGACAAACCAAATAAATCATGTACATTAGTTGATAAATTGTGTCTTACTCAAAAGCAAATGTAAAACATTGTATAATAACCAAGAGTTTGAGACAACAAGAAATAAATGTATGACAACTAAAACCTAAGTGAAGGACATTATATACCAAATGATAATAAATATAAATTATTAAGTTACTATCGGGTTATCGCCATTTGGTTAACGCGTTAAGAAAAAATCTTAAACCGTTAAGAATCAATAACTTGATCATAAAAAAATTAAAATCATTACCGAAACCATAAATCAATAACCCATTATCGATAACCAATAACTTTTTTTCGGTTCAGTTTATCGGTTTCAGTTTGATTTTAGGATAGCCCTAGTACTTGACAATATATTTGACAAACATCCCAAATTTCCAAATTCTAGAAAAAATTAGAATTTGAGCCACATTTATAGTATTTAGAAATTTTTTAAAATTTAAAAATTACTCCAAACTTTTATATTTTATAAAAATACCCATCATCTATTGATATTAATTGATATCTATCTACAACCAACTCCATTAAAAAAACTTATTTTTAATGGGTTATAATTTATCCTGAATTAATGACCAGTTTGAGTGTGTGATTATTGTACTGCTCTTGTCCATATTGTTGTTTTCGTTGTTATTGATTGTCATTAATTGCGTTATAATATTAATTTTTAACGGTACATGTTCATTTAAAATGATAATACAAACTTATGAGTAATTTTGATAAAAATTATAATTTATGAGTATAAATCAAAAAAAATTAAAAGCCAAATATTTCTTCCAAAATTTATGGTCAAACGCATGGTGAAACTTCATCCAAAATTTCACCATAAAATGACTTGTCAAAAATACTTGGAAATTTGTGGTTAAACAATAGCTGAGGATAAGTAGTAATACTGTTAATTAGAGTTAAATGAATATTAATAATGTAAGTATTACTTATTAATTACGTAAGAATTAGTCATTACTATATAGAAATTAATTATATAGCAATTAGTTATATATAATTTTGTTAATGAACAATCGAAAAATTATTTATTGGCTCAAATTTTTATAAGTTTGAAATCAATAAAAGATACATACGGTTCAAACTTTTTATAATTTTTTTCGCGTTTTAAATAAGTATGTTTATTCTAATTTTAAAAGATGGCTATTTTCGTACATTATTTTTCAAACGACGACCAAAAATTTATATTGAACTATTTTAATTTATATGATATCTTTCGGATTTTAAGATTTAAACAAATTTTTTTTATCATAATTTTTTTATTTCTTCTAAATATCTTGAATTATCAATTACTATGATTTATAGTAGTTTTCACATAATTTTTATTTTAAAAAATTAAAGATTTCATACTCAAATTTACAATCAAAATTAATCTATTTGACTTTCAAAATCCAAACGATGCCATAAACCTCTAAAAAAGAACGTTTCATCTACCCCTTTACCCTAATTTATATGATTTATTTTCTTTTTTAGTCAGTCTAAAAATGATACATTTCTATATTTAGTAAAAAATTAAATTTAAGATACTAATTTTATTATTAATGAAATGATTTAAAACAACATAAATATCTATGATTTATTTTAAAGCAAAATTTTAAAAGTATTTTTTAATTTTTTAATATATTAAATCAAACTATATCAGATAAATTGAGACGCAGAAAGTAATATAACGAGAAAAGGCAAAGCAGAAGGCGTGATGCATGCAAAGTTGGAAAGAGTTGATTTGATGCCCACTTTTGAAAGGTATTTTTTTGGTAAATAGTAATGAAGTTAGTGGGCTTCACATCCCTACTACTTAAAAAAATCTTAGCAAGAACTTTATTAATTACTATGTTTCTTTGTCATTATTCTTTAATTGGGTTAATTATTAATTAAAAAGTAAATTAATTTAATTTAATTAATTTTTAAATTATTAAAATTAAATTAAATATAATATAATATATATTTAATCGATTTGAGTTGGTTTAATTTTTTTATTGTGAATTATACCCAAAAATAAAATCAAAAGATAAGGTCAAAGAGAAACAAATCAGTTAGCCAACAAATATTTGTCAACATCATCCATCGTAATATACTTTTTTTTTCCTTTTAAGTTGAGTCTTCACTAACCATGGATAAAAATAAATCAAAATCAAAAGAGCTTATAACTGAATCATGCCCTGGAGTCCTTAACTTATAGATAAATGATGATGAAAATATATATGAGATATTTAAAATTGTTCATAAAAAATATTATATGTATACAATTTGTTGGTTCGACCTGAATATTTTTTTTGAATTTTTTTAGAAAAAAATTAAAATTAAATTAAATACTATCGATTTTTAAAAATGTAAATCAAATTAAATTCAAATAAAATTGATTTGGATCGAGTTTTACTCAAATGATAATACCCATAGTGATATCGTGCAAATTCTACAAGTTTCAAGCTACTCCCTTCCTTTTATTTACGTTACTAAAAATAATGTAAAAATCGACGAACAAGATCGGTCCAAAAAATTGAGTGAAAATTGACTCTATTCGTCGTTTTTTTGTGAAAATTATATTTATTCTTAATTTAATATTATTTTAAAAAACTGATGGAATCTCTTTTGTTTTTTTTTACCAAAAATAAACGAACAAAGTCTATTTTTGAAGTACAAAGTTCAAAAATCAAGTAGCTATTGTTTTTTTTTTATATATATATATATATCACTAAAAAATCAACCTTGTCCGTCGATCCCTCGATTTTAATGGATCTTGTTCGTCGATTTTGATCCATTTTTAGTAGTGTTTGTATGATTGAGATCTTGATTGATTTATATATAGGGTATGTTTGATCCAAGCCTCTTTTAATTTTAGGGTTTATTCAAATATTATTTTTATCTTGTAAAGATAGAAATAAGCTTTGTATATATATCTTAATTTTCTCAAATCTTACTTCTGAATCACATCGAATACACTATAAGAAATTGGACCTTCTGTAACGACTAAAGTCGTTATTGTTATTGTGTTTAGTGATCTTTCTTAATCGACGATTAAAACTTATTGAAATTAACAATTTGTTGCATGGTTAAATTTTAATATGTTGAAAGAAACTCATCAATAGTCTTGGAATTTGGTAGGTGTTGATGAAATCTTCGAGTTTGGTAAAGTTTGGTGGTAGGGAGTTGGACAAGTCGAATGTGATATTATCCAATTGTCTTTTGGAGTTGGTCATTCTTGAAAAAATAAGTTATGATGTGAGGGTCCAAATAGATAAAAAAAAATTATTTAAATATTATATTATTTATATCAAATTAATAAATATAAAATATGTACTAGTGTCTACTCGCACATATACCATCTGACCATGATTAAGTGATGTCTATTTTTATTGTTCGAAACTGCTAAGATTAAATTCATTGGTTTATTTTTTCTTGATCAATTCATTCATTAGTATTAGTAAAGGGGTCAGTACGCTTAGATGTAAAGAAATAGATCTTAGACTCGCATAGAAAAATGAGGAGTGTCTGTAAGTCAATATTTCAAATATAAATTTGTGTGTCTGGCCGATTAATCATATGACGGTGAATTCGTTCCCAACCTTGTACAGGCCGTCCGTCACACTATGAAAGTTGGTCATACCCGAAATTGTTACCTAATCGTAAAGAAGGGGATGCCAAAGGCAGACTGCAATACATCCTCATCACCATTTTCCTTTGAAGCTGACTAATTAGGTTTTAAAAAATATGAAATAACTCTATTAAAGAAAATATTAAGGATACATCAACTGAACGTCCAGTCGTTAACTCCTCATGCCACTGCCATATAATAACCAAAAGCGGCAAGCTTTTACTAGAAAAAAAATTAAAATACTTTATTTACCCTTTTATAGTAAATATTTTTAATTGCTAGTATTTATATCAAATTGAGAATATATTATTTTTATTGCAAATTTTGCATTATTGCTAGGAGAGGTAATTGGTTATGTTTTAATTAAATTTAAGGCAAAGCTTTATACATTAGGGGAGTTTGGTTAGAGTAGTTCTAATTAAGTCAAACTCCAAAAGCTATTGGATGGCATTATTGGGAGAGGTTGGTTATATATGTTCCAATTCAAGTCAAACTCCAAAGTCTGTGGGCCTAATTTCAAAATTTATACTTGTAGGAGTAAATAAAAAAGATTGAATTTTCATATACAAGATAATTTCGATCCTCTTTACGAAATAAAACGATAGTAATCTGCGTATTTATGAAACATAATAATAATTCAACTTATTTTAAAATGTAATAGAATACTTTGTATTTGAGCGCATGCAATTATATTTTCATTGTATGACACTACTATCATATAAAATTCACGTGAAATTATTAGAAATAATCCCACAAAAAATCACTTATATGTCTTAAGAGTAAAGAGGAGTAGTCGTGTGGACTTTACAGGTTTTGATGAGGCAAAGTTTATTTTTGGTAAGTCTAGTTGAACAAGAAAAAAGAGAAAAAGAATATCAATGAGCAATTTAGGGGTGCTTATCGGGCGGATCGAACGGATTATTATGCTTAACGGTTTGACTTAACGGTTATCGACTTTTAAAAGTACTAATCCGCTAGCCAACCTATAAGATATCGATTGGTTCGGTATCGGATTAGCAATTATCGAACGATTATCGGGCGGTGTATCGGTGGTATGGTAACATGTAAAATTTCTGCCATTTACTTCAATTCCCCTCTCAACAGGCATGCACAATGTAAGTTAGGTAAGCAGCTATGTCATATGTGAACCCGCCACTTAAACTTCACACTTTCACAGTATATTCATATATAGCTAGTTAGCTACAGGCCTACGGCCACCATGGCAGTCAAGAGGAGTACACAGTACACACAACTTAACACTACACTGAGCTTTGAAGATTAAAGAAGATAAATTGCATAAACAAGAAAATTCTCATATTGCGTCCACATCTTTCTGCTCGTCGTTCTTTTCTTGTGGAAGCATATTCTTCTCCAGTTCTCCTGCATTCAACAAATGAATACAAATCATATTAAATCAAACAATTCTCAAATGTCTACTCTTGCTTCAAATTAGATAATGGAGATGCTATTGTAAAGGAGTTCAAGTATCTCAGGAAAAATGTCAATGATACTGACGCATTCATCTCTATAACTGTGGCTTTTTCAGGCTGCCAATTTGAAACAAATAAGTCATACATCAACTTATAGCAAGAATCAAACAAGAAAAATAAATGTGATAACCAAAAACAATCTACCTTGTCAACAGTTGTATTTTGCCTGCGAACAATATTAGCCATACCAATGTCACCTCTGGTTTTCCTTTGTCACCGAAACAACAACTGCAACAATCAGTTGAAACAAAACTTAATGTTTAGTTGACATTATACAACTTACTAAAGCCACAGTTATCATGAGAGGCAAATTGCACCTGTATCTCCAATGCTGCTAAGGTCTTTGCAAATTCTACCAAACTCAGCCGAAGGCATTCTAACAATAGGATGGTACTCTGCTTCAGAAATCCCAAGATGCTCACTGTCAATGTCCATTAGCTTCATCTCAAAATCAGCAATCTTGTCTTGGGATGTGATACATTACATAATAATAGAAACGGAATTCAAAACATAAAATCAGCTTAACACATGACTGTAACACCCCTCAAAAAATTTTCCTAAGATCCGGGCCTTCTTTGTACACGTGTGGGGCCCATCGTATTTATTTCGAAGTACGTGTTTGAGTTAAGATGAGTCCCTGAGGAGTTTAAGAGCGTTGGAGGTGAGGTGGGGTCATTGAGGACCCCTAGGACCGAGCTAAGTCCAAAAGATCCGTCGTGGCTAATTTTAGGACGAGTTCATGTAAGGGTCGACTTTTAATGACCCTATCTTTTGAGGGACGTCAATCTGGGTGGCCCACGACCTATCAAATTAAAGGTCGTCGAGTCTTCTTTCCAACGCCACCAAGAACGTAGATTTTGGAGTTCGGGGCCAAAAGATATGACGATCCGAAGACGAACTAGCACGACAGGGATTTCACTTTGGCTTGGGTTACCACTGCTGGAGAAATGGCCCTGGCGCCGTAAGAGCGCGACGTGCCACTATCGCGCCAGGAACATGTCTCAGTAGTTTGGTCCCTGGCGCGACGCGCCACTAAAAGTGTGCAGGGTTTTTGGGGCCAAATTCCCAGAATTTGGAATAATAGGCCTGGCGCTGTAAGGGCGCGACGCGCCACTATCGCGCCAGGAACATACCCCAGTAGTTTGGTCCCTGGCGCGGCACGCCACTAAAAGTTGTGCAGGTTTCAGGCGAAATCGGCCTTGGCGCTGTAAGGGCGCGATGCGCCACTATCGCGCCAAGGGCGTTTTAGCCTATTTTCAAAACATTTTAAGGAGGGGTAATTTGGGAACTTACCCAATTATATATATGTAGCCCTTGGCCTTTTGGGAACTCATTTGGCAGCCCTCACTCTCTCTCTAAAAAGCCCTAAGAGCTCCTCTCCCTTCTCTCTACTCTTCTTCTCCATTTCCAACAAAGGAGTCCAAGAAGCTTCAAGATTAGAGTCCTCCGTTAAAGACCCAACCTCAAGGTTTTCTTCAAGTCTTCACTAAGGTATGTAAGGCTAACCAAAACATGGGTTGAGTCCACCCATGTGCCCTATTCTTGTTTTGAGGTTAGATATCCATGAAAATGGAGTTTCTTGGTATGGTACATGTTTGAATGAGTATTGTTCCCATCTTATCAAATTATTGAGGTGTTAATGTTGTTGAGCTAAGAGGTTCCTAAAATGAGTCCTTATGTGAGTATGAGATGATGAGGAATTGAGTTGCTAAATATGTTTTGTTGGTCTTGTTAATTATATAGATTCTATAAAGTATACTATTTTCTTAAAAATGTTGCCTATTATAAGAATGTCGATTTGAAGTCTTGGAGATGTGATGAGTCACAAAGATTTTTCTCAAATAGATGGAGGTAATGATTGATGTTATATCTAGATGATGTTATATGTGCATTTAAAGCTTCCTTGAAGATATGATTGAGATTGAGCATTGAGATTGAGATTTGATTGTGATAGAGTTGATGAGTCGACAAGGTTGTAATGAGACTTGTTGATATGAGTTGATTAGGTTGAATTGATGGAGTTTTATGAGCATTGAGTCTTGGGAGGAGTATCGAGCACCGAATTGGGCAAGAGTATAGTCCATACTCGCACCCAATACCTGTGTTGCCAAACGTAGGGGGGAATAAACCGTTAAAGTCGGATGCTTCCCCGAGAGCTTTTGTCCTGACATTATAGGACCTGGTTGGATTGGATCCATGAGTGTTCGTCGTTCATGCCCTGGCAAGGTATGAACGGGCGTGGCAACGACGTCGTTTCGTTGTACCTTCACTGGCTCATAAGTGTTGGTTGTCGGTTAAGAGAAACTCCCAAGTAAGTCTTGATAGCACTCTGAGTCAAATTGAGTTGAATTGTATATGATTGGTCTAGTCTAAATCATACTCTTGTTTAGACTTAGGACATTTGATTGAATTGTCATTCCTTTTGAGTTGAGCTCCCAAGTTGGTTAAATTATTCTTCCTTGATGTTCGTTGTATTCGGCTATTTTACATACTCGTACATTCCATGTACTGACGCCATTTGGCCTGCATCGTTTCATGATGCAGAGACAGGTACTAGAGATCATCAACCGGCGCTCCGTTAAAGATCCACTTACACTTTCAGCCAGTCGGTGAGTCCTCCTAAATCCCGGAGGATATTGGGCCTTCCTGTACAGTTTTTGATTGTCTTTTCTTTATTTAGATTGTCGGTAGCCATGGGCTTATCATTGGCACCTTTTAGACTTTAATAGAGGCTTCATAGACTGAGATGTGAGGAGGCCGAGCGGTCATCCTGAGGATTCCTATTTTGATTATCGCCTTGATTGTAAATGTCTGGCCTTCGGCCCTTATGATATGAGAAGTCTCTCTTAAATTGAGTTTTCTGCTGATTGAATGTGCTTGAATGAATGAGTGATTGTAACAAGTGGTTCGCTCGGAGGTCAGAGATGGCCTTCGGGTGCCGGTTACGTCTAGGGTACCCTTCCGGGGCGTGACAACATGGTATCAGAGCCCAGAGTTCAAGTGTCCTAGGGAGTCTATGAAGCCGTGTCTAGTAGAGTCTTGCTTATGGGTGTGTTGTGCACCACACTTATGAGTAGGAGGCTATAGGACATTAGGAATTGTTTCACTTCTTTCATACTCTAAATTCGTGCGATGGAGTTGAACTCCATGAAACTTCCTTTCTAATTCGTGCGTTCATACGTTACAGATAATGCCTCCTAAACGTACCGCTAGCCAGAGGAATATTGATAATGCAGGGATGCCACAGTCAGAGGCACGCCCAGCAAGAGCTAGAGGCCGACCCGCGAGATATGCGGAGGCACCTCAAGTGCCACCTACTCCACCCGCACCCACATCAGAAGCTGAATTTCGAGGGGCAATTGCCATGCTCACTCAACTAATGGCCGCCCGAAGCGGCAATTAAAGCTCGACGACTCTCAGCTCTAGTTCCCTGGAGCCATCTGCTGCCGCTAGAATTAGAGACTTTCTGAGGATGAACCCACCGGCATTTACGGGTTCTAAGGTTGATGAAGATCCGCAGAATTTCATTGATGAAATGTGGAAGATTCTAAAAGCTATGCACGCTACCGAAATCGAGGGGGTCGAGTTGGTGTCTTATCAACTCAAAGATGTGGCAAACATTTGGTATAACCAATGGGAGCAGAGTAGAGGTGAAGATGCTGAACCTGCTAGATGGGATGAATTCGAGGGGGCTTTTCTTGATCACTTCTTTCCTCGAGAATTGAGGGAAGCGAAAGTGGAGGAATTCATTAATCTGATGCAGGAAGGAATGTCGGCTAAGGAGTATGGCCTAAGGTTCATCCAGCTGTCCAGGTATGCTCCAGAAATGATTCCTGATGTGAGGTCGAAGATGAGAAAGTTCGTCTCCGGATTAGGGAGGCATGTGAAGAAGGAATGCAAGGCAGCATTGTTGATCTCGGATATGGACCTTTCCAGATTAATGGTGTATGCTCAACAGGTAGAGGAGGAAAAGAGAAAAGACAGAGAAGAGCACCTGAACAAAAAGGCAAGGTCATCTGGGCATGAGAATGAGCAGAGGCAAGGCAAGGGCAACAGGTCCTTCTTTCAGAAGAGACCTTCCACCTATGCCTCATCTACCGCCAGCGCACCGATGTCGCAGGACAGGTATGATGGCAGGGACAAAGTCGCCAAAATTTCAGACCTCAGGTTTCTCAATCCCCGGCCAGTGTAAGTCAAGGTTCGAAGGGAAAGCCACCATGCAGCAAGTGTGGTAGGCTCCACTTGGGAGAATGCAGAGCAGGAAGGGTTGGTTGCTATAAATGCGGCCAAATGGGCCATCTTCTGAGGGAATGCCCAACATGGGGGAACAGGGCCCAGTCCTCTGCCACCGCGCCACCAGCTAGAGGTAATCAGAGGGGCGCTACTCCAGGTACGAGTGGAGGTACAAACCGCCTATATGCCATGGGTAGTCGCCAAGATCAGGAGAACTCTCCAAACGTCGTGACGGGTATGATTCGAGTCTCTTCTTTTGATTGTTATGTATTGATGGACCCAGGTGCCACCCTATCTTTTGTGACTCCTTATGTGGCTAGCAAATTCAATAAAATTCCTGAACGTCTTCTTGAGCCTTTTAGTGTGGCCACTCCTATCGGTGATTCTGTCCTAGCTGAGAGAGTCTATAGAGATTGTACCGTGTCAATTCATCACAGGGACACCTTGGCTGACTTGGTTGAGTTAGACATGGTTGATTTCGACGTGATCCTTGGCATGGACTGGCTTTATGTCTGTTATGCCTCTATTGATTGTAGAACTCAGATTATCACGTTCAAATTCCCGAATGAGGTTGTCATAGAGTGGAAGGGTAGTCCTGTTGTGCCTAAGGGTAAGTTTATTTCATACCTTAGGGTCAGGAAGCTAATCTCAAAAGGGTGTATTTATCACCTTGTCCGAGTGAAAGATGACAGCATTGAGTCTCCATCCCTTGAGTCGGTCCCGATTGTCAACGAGTTTTCGGATGTCTTTCCTGAAGATCTGCCTGGAGTCCCTCCTGATAGAGAGATCGACTTCGGGATTGATGTTCTTCCTGATACCCAGCCTATCTCAATTCCTCCATATAGAATGGCTCCGGCTGAGTTGAAGGAGTTGAAGGAGCAGCTGAAGGACTTGTTAGATAAGGGATTCATTAGGCCGAGTGTCTCGCCATGGGGTGCTCCGGTCCTATTTATGCGAAAGAAGGATGGGTCCCTTAGAATGTGTATCGACTACAGGCAGTTGAATAAAGTCACTGTGAAGAACAAATACCCTCTTCCCAGAATAGATGACTTATTCGACCAACTTCAAGGTGCCACTTGTTTCTCAAAGATAGACTTGAGATCCGGCTACCACCAGTTGTAGGTGAGAGAATGCGATATTCCGAAGACTGCTTTCCGGACTTGTTATGGCCACTTTGAATTCTTGGTCATGTCTTTTGGGTTGACTAATGCTCCCGCCACTTTTATGGATCTCATGAACCGAGTATTCAAACCGTATCTTGATATGTTTGTGATTATATTCATAGATGATATACTGGTTTACTCCAAGAACGAAGAGGAGCACGCCTATCATCTTAGAGTCGTTTTACAAACTTTGAGGGACCAGGTATTGTATGCAAAGTTCTCTAAATGTGAATTTTGGCTTGCATCGGTGGCCTTCTTAGGCCACATTGTATCTGGAGATGGTATTCAGGTGGATGCTCAGAAAATAGAAGCTGTGAAAAATTGGCCTAGACCCACATCCCCAACAGAGATAAGGAGCTTTCTGGGCTTGGCCGGGTACTATCGAAGGTTTATAGAGGGATTCTCATCCATATCATCACCATTGACTAAGCTGACCCAAAAGAAGGCTAAGTTCCAATGGTCTGATGCTTGTGAGGAGAGTTTCCAGAAATTGAAGACCAAGCTAACCACTGCTCCTGTTCTAACCTTGCCCGATGGAACAGAAGGTTTTGTGATTTATTGTGATACCTCCAGAATTGGTTTGGGTTGTGTGTTGATGCAAAGGGGGGAAGGTGATAGCCTATGCTTCAAGACAGCTTAAGCTCCATAAGACGAATTACCCAACTCATGACCTCGAGCTGGCAGCTGTGGTGTTTGCACTTAAAATCTGCCGCCACTACCTGTATGGAGTGCATATCGATGTATTCACCGATCACAAGAGCTTGCAATACGTCTTTAGCCAGAAGGAACTCAACCTGAGGCAAAGGAGATGGCTTGAGCTACTCAAGGACTATGATATGAGCATCCTTTACCATCCAGGTAAAGCTAATATTGTTGCTGATGCTCTTAGCAGGTTGTCTATGGGTAGCACTGCCCACATGGAGGAAGGAAGGAGAGAATTGGCGAAGGAGGTACACAGGTTAGCCCGACTGGGAGTTCATCTGGAAGAGAACAATGAAGGCGGAGTTACAGTTTAGGACGGGTCTACATCCTCACTTGTGGCAGAGGTGAAGGAGAAGCAAGACCAAGATCCCGTCCTTCTCCAATTGAAGGGAGTTGTACACAAACAAGAGGTAATGGTTTTTACCCAAGGGGGAGATGGTGTGTTGCGGTACCAAAATAGATTGTGTGTGCCGGATGTTGACGATGTTCGAGAGAGGATTATGGCTGAAGCGCATAGTTCTAGATACTCCATTCATCCGGGTTCCACCAAAATGTACCATGACTTGAGGGAGATCTATTGGTGGAGTGGGATGAAGAGAGACATTGCGGAATTCGTTTCCAAATGCCCTAATTGTCAACAAGTGAAGGTTGAGCATCAAAGACCATGTGGTCTAGACCAAAACATAGAAATTCCAGAATGGAAGTGGGAGATGATCAACATGGACTTTATTACAGGCTTGCCGAAGTCTTGAAAGCAGCATGATTCCATTTGGGTGATTGTGGATAGAATGACGAAATCAGCTCACTTCTTGGCGGTTAAGACTACCGACACCGCAGAAGATTATGCAAAGCTGTATATACAGGAGATCGTCAGATTGCATGGGGTCCCTTTGTCTATTATCTCAGATAGAGGAGCCCAATTCACTTCCCAATTTTGGAAATCCTTTCAGAAGGGATTAGGTTCGAGGGTGAATTTGAGTACAGCATTCCATCCCCAGACAGATGGCCAAGCAGAGCGCACAATTCAGACATTGGAAGATATGCTGAGAGCGTGTGTGCTTGACTTCAAGGGAAATTGGGACGATCACTTGCCTCTTATAGAGTTCGCATATAACAATAGCTACCATGCAAGCATCCAAATAGCTCCTTATGAAGCCTTGTATGGGAGGAGGTGTAGATCGCCCATTGGGTGGTTTGAAGTTGGTGAAGCCGAATTGATTGGGCCTGACCTCGTTCATCAAGCCATGGAGAAGGTACGAGTTATCCGAGAGAGGCTAAAGACAGCCCAAAGTCGCCAAAAGTCTTACACCGATGTGAGGAGGAGAGACTTAGAGTTTGAAGTGGATGATTGGGTGTATTTGAAAGTGTCACCCATGAAGGGGGTCATGAGGTTTGGAAAGAAGGGTAAACTTAGTCCTCGATACATTGGCCCGTACCAAATTTTGAGGCGGATCGGGAGTGTCGCTCATGATCTGGACCTACCCTCAGAGCTAGCTTCTATTCATCCGGTGTTCCACGTTTCAATGCTGAAAAAGTGCTTGGGCGATCCCTCATTGGTAGTCCCTATTGGGAACATTGGAATTAAGGATAGCTTATCCTATGAGAAGGTCCCAATCCAAATTCTTGATCGCCAAATCTGCAAATTGAGGAACAAAGAAGTCGCCTCAGTCAAGGTTCTGTGGAGGAATCAATTTGTTGAGGAAGCCACATGGGAAGCGGAGGAAGCCATGAAATCTAAATATCCACGTTTATTCGTGCCTACCGAGGAGAGTATTGAAGGTAATGACCATTCCCTTGACTCAAATTCAATTGTACCTTTTGAGTTTTGATTGGTATTTGATTGAAAAATTTGATTGATTGAATGACTGAATTTGTACCCCGAGTCTATTCTTGGTTGCTCATCATTCGAGGATGAATGGTCCCAAGGGGGAGATAATGTAACACCCCTCAAAAAAAATTCCTAAGATCCGAGCCTTCTTTGTACACGTGTGGGGCCCATCGTATTTATTTCGAAGTACGTGTTTGAGTTAAGATGAGTCCCTGAGGAGTTTAAGAGCGTTGGAGGTGAGGTGGGGTCATTGAGGACCCCTAGGACCGAGCTAAGTCCAAAAGATCCGTCGTGGCTAAGTTTAGGACGAGTTCATGTAAGGGTCGACTTTTAACGACCCTATCTTTTGAGGGACGTCAATCTGGGTGGCCCACGACCTATCAAATTAAAGGTCGTCGAGTCTTCTTTCCAACGCCACCAAGAACGTAGATTTTGGAGTTCGGGGCCAAAAGATATGACGATCCGAAGACGAACTAGTACGACAGGGATTTCACTTTGGCTTGGGTTACCACTGCTGGAGAAATGGCCCTGGCGCCGTAAGAGCGCGACGCGCCACTATCGCGCCAGGAACATGTCTCAGTAGTTTGGTCCCTGGCGTGACGCGCCACTAAAAGTGTGCAGGGTTTTTGGGGCCAAATTCCCAGAATTTGGAACAATAGGCCTGGCGCTGTAAGGGCGCGACGCGCCACTATCACGCCAGGAACATGCCCCAGTAGTTTGGTCCCTGGCGCGGCACGCCACTAAAAGTTGTGCAGGTTTCAGGCGAAATCGGCCTTGGCGCTGTAAGGGCGCGACGCGCCACTATCGCGCCAAGGGCGTTTTAGCCTATTTTCAGAACATTTTAAGGAGGGGTAATTTGGGAACTTACCCAATTATATATATGTAGCCCTTGGCCTTTTGGGAACTCATTTGGCAGCCCTCACTCTCTCTCTAAAAAGCCCTAAGAGCTCCTCTCCCTTCTCTCTACTCTTCTTCTCCATTTCCAACAAAGAAGTCCAAGAAGCTTCAAGATTAGAGTCCTCCGTTAAAGACCCAACCTCAAGGTTTTCTTCAAGTCTTCACTAAGGTATGTAAGGCTAACCAAAACATGGGTTGAGTCCACCCATGTTCCCTATTCTTGTTTTGAGGTTAGATATCCATGAAAATGGAGTTTCTTGGTATGGTACATGTTTGAATGAGTATTGTTCCCATCTTATCAAATTATTGAGGTGTTAATGTTGTTGAGCTAAGAGGTTCCTAAAATGAGTCCTTATGTGAGTATGAGATGATGAGGAATTGAGTTGCTAAATATGTTTTGTTGGTCTTGTTAATTATATAGATTCTATAAAGTATACTATTTTCTTAAAAATGTTGCCTATTATAAGAATGTCGATTTGAAGTCTTGGAGATGTGATGAGTCACAAAGATTTTTCTCAAATAGATGGAGGTAATGATTGATGTTATATCTAGATGATGTTATATGTGCATTTAAAGCTTCCTTGAAGATATGATTGAGATTGAGCATTGAGATTGAGATTTGATTGTGATAGAGTTGATGAGTCGACAAGGTTGTAATGAGACTTGTTGATATGAGTTGATTGGGTTGAATTGATGGAGTTTTATGAGCATTGAGTCTTGGGAGGAGTATCGAGCACCGAATTGGGCAAGAGTATAGTCCATACTCGCACCCAATACCTGTGTTGCCAAACGTAGGGGGGAATAAACCGTTAAAGTCGGATGCTTCCCCGAGAGCTTTTGTCCTGACATTATAGGACCTGGTTGGATTGGATCCATGAGTGTTCGTCGTTCATGCCCTGGCAAGGTATGAACGGGCGTGGCAACGACGTCGTTTCGTTGTACCTTCACTGGCTCATAAGTGTTTGTTGTCGGTTAAGAGAAACTCCCAAGTAAGTCTTGATAGCACTCTGAGTCAGATTGAGTTGAATTTTATATGATTGGTCCAGTCTAAATCATACTCTTGTTTAGACTTAGGACATTTGATTGAATTGTCATTCCTTTTGAGTTGAGCTCCCGAGTTGGTTAAATTATTCTTCCTTGATGTTCGTTGTATTCGACCATTTTACATACTCGTACATTCCATGTACTGACGCCATTTGGCCTGCATCGTTTCATGATGCAGAGACAGGTACTAGAGATCATCAACCGGCGCTCCGTTGAAGATCCACTTACACTTTCAGCCAGTCGGTGAGTCCTCCTAAATCCCAGAGGATATTGGGCCTTCTTGTACAGTTTTTGATTGTCTTTTCTTTATTTAGATTGTCGGTAGCCATGGGCTTATCATTGGCACCTTTTAGACTTGAATAGAGGCTTCATAGACTGAGATGTGAGGAGGCCGAGCGGTCATCCTGAGGATTCCTATTTTGATTATCGTCTTGATTGTAAATGTCTGGCCTTCGGCCCTTATGATATGAGAAGTCTCTCTTAAATTGAGTTTTCTGCTGATTGAATGTGCTTGAATGAATGAGTGATTGTAACAAGTGGTTCGCTCGGAGGTCAGAGATGGCCTTCGGGTGCCGGTTACGTCTAGGGTACCCTCCCGGGGCGTGACAATGACTCAGTCTCAATTTCTTGAATCAACACCGTTATACCAATTTCAAACTAGTTTAGTACTTGGTTTTGGCATCATAGGAAAAAGAGCTAAACCCTTCGTGATTTCTATATTTTTGAAGCATTGAAGAAAGAGATCACGGAGGTGTAAACTTACATTTAGCTGTTTGGTGATGGTGTCCTGCTAATTCATTGGAGCTAATATTACACCTCGTGTCCCGGACTTCACTTTCAATCTGGCAAAAGAATTGTGCATCGTCAGTCAAGAGTACCGATTAAATAGCAATCCTTTCACCTACAAATATTCATACATTTAACAGTTCAACTTCATCACCACATCAGGTCGCTTGAAAATATGACATTTATAGATAATCCAGGGGTATATACAACTACCTACAACATAAGTAAATCTGAAAAAAATAAAAATCTGTTAGAAAATGCACCTTTGAAAGAGGATTGACCGGATGAAGTCGAGTACAATGCGGACGGACATTGCCATTTGCAAGGCAAGTCTCGCAATATAACCCTGAATCACAGTTTCCATTGGCTACACAACTTTGTCCTTCCTATCACCAAAAGAACAAAACATAAACATAATCAACAAAGCCAAAAAGGCATCGACGTTTGCTTCCTACAAAAGCATTGAGCACGAAGATGAAGTAGTAATCACTTACCTTAAGAGCTTCACAAAGAGCAAAGAGAAGAGTAACCGTAAACTTAAAATTCATAGCGAAATTCATCGAGCAAGAAAATGAATATTTCACTGCTATTATCCCTTCTCTTCCTCTGTAGTCTGTAGTGTTCATTCCCAGCTTTTGGAAAGAGAATAGAGGCGGAGGGGAGGAAAAGAGAAGCGACGCCACCTCTTGGCCGCAAGAGAAAATGAGACATGAGAGTTGAGACAGAGGCAGCAATTGCAAGTAGTAATTATAGGGTTGTTGCCTGCTTCTCTTATTTAGGTTTAGATAAAAATTAGGGATTTATGATATAGTGAATCAGTGATAAATGATAATGTAATATAGACATAGTTGCTAACTTGCAGTTGCTTGGGCCTGGACTTGTACTCTAAATGAGTTTGACCTATTTTAACTAAATGGGCTTAGTACAAATTATAATTATCAATATCATACATATTTTATATGTTTAGGGATAAAAATATAATAAATTCTTAACGGATTACGGTTTATCCAATAACAAAATTGAGTAATCCATCCCCCACACCGATAAGCCATTGTAAAATTTAAATTCATTCTCCACCTGCTAATTCGATAACCCAATACCAATAAGCCAATAAGACAATTTTGCGGTTGGGTTATCGGTAGTGGTCAGTTTTGAACAGCCCTAATGAGCATTGCAAACCAACTAGGAAAAGAGGAGCTTACATGATTGCAACAACTGAATCCAAATAGGAGTCCACTTGGAATTCTAGTTCAAATAGGATTCAAGACTCTTGCGTCTATATAAACTATCAAGGTCTTACACAGAAGACACATACACGAATAGAGAGAAGTTTGAAGAAAGGCAATACGCAGTGATCAAGAGTTAGTTGTGATGCAAGATAGAAGCTAGTTTATATTGATTTGTTTTTGAGTGTTTGTTGCAAGGAGGAATTTGACTTCTTGTGTTAGATAGGAATAGTTGAAAGAAGTGAATTTGACTTCTTGTGTTAGATAGGAATAGTTGAAACAATTCTACTGAATTGTTTGTGTCTAGGTACTTGAGTGAGTTCCTTTGGTTATTAGTTGTAATCATAAAATTTCGAGTTGTAAAGATAATAGAAAGTGTGGTTGTTACTCCTTTAGCGAGGAGGTTTTTCACTAAAAGATCTTTGTGTTCTTATTACTGATTTATCATACAAACATAAACTTAAGAACATAATTCCTAAAGTAGTTGAAGGTATCAATTCGCTTCAATATCATTATATTTTATGATCTTAAAATAAGAAAGATACAAGCATTAGGTATGCATCGAATTTTTTTTTAGTGTTGCTATACCGGAGAAAATATAAAGGCTAGCACTAATTAACAACTCTTTTTTCTAACTATGTAAGTTGTAGAAGAATCAATAAGATTTTAGTTTAGTATTTGATAGAGCTAGTCCTTGATTTTTGGATTGGTAGGTTTAGGGTAAATGTGATGCATGTTTTTTATTTTTATTTTTATTTACAAATATAAAAGTAGAATATAAGGGGTGTGACTTAATTCATTACTATAACGATGAATCTTGTTCTGATAAAATAAAAGTACTAGAGTATCACTATATATATATAAAAGGTCAGAACTATTTTTTATGTACATGCAATAAATATATACCTCTTGTCTTTTTTATATTTTGAATTCTCTTGATAAAAATCTTGACTCCATATTCTTATTTTTAAATTTATTCCACAAAGATAATACTTAAAAACAAGCAATATATAACTATTACTCCATGAAGATTTTATATATATAACGTCAAAACTATTTTTTATGTACATGCAATAAATATATACCTCTTATCTTCTTTATATTTTGAATTCTCGTAATAAAAATTTTAATTCCGTATTCTAATTTTTCAATTTATTCCACAAAGATAATACTTAAAAACAGGCAATACATAACTATTACTCCATGAAGATTCGTGACATGATTATATATGTAAGTTGCTCTATATTTTATAAAGCAAATAATGGTGTTTATCTATTGTCGTTACATAACTAATGATGTTTGTCGTTATATTATTAAAAAGGAAATAATGGTGCTTTCTAGTTGTTTTCATGTGGTCACTTAAAGGTATTGATTGGTTTCTAATTGGTTAAGTTTCTGAGTGCTTTAATTTAAAGTAAGATCAAGTCAACAGGATAATATCTCTCTCATTTCATCTTAATCATTGTTAGTAAAATAAAATAAATTAAAATATCCCTCCAAGTTGGTACCTTGGTACAAAAACTTGCATATTCTTTTGGTTCGAAAGACAAATAACATTGAGATTAGTTATTGTAACACCTTGTATCTTTATGCTATGATTTGATCATATAAATAACCCCATCCAAATTCATGAACATGATCACATGTTACCATGTATGAACTGAGAAGTTATGTTGAAGTATAATGTCATTGCATAAATATGAAAGTGTCAAGAACATACCATTCCATTTCGTTTTTATAGTATTTTGCTAGATAACATATAAATGCTCTTCTGATAATATTTCTTACTTTCTTATCAAACACTAGAAAAAAGTAAGAAACCGATTTATCAAGAAAATATTTTCTAAGAAATTATTTTTCATGAAAAACATTTTGCTTCATACCAAACATACCAGTACATGTATAATATATGTATGTTATACTTGAATATACAAAATTTATGCATTTTCTGACTATTTATAAATTAAATTTCATCGAAAACTACCTCCCTATCTTCACGAGTTAATGGTATAATTTGCGTATATTCTATCCTCCCCTGACCTCACTTGTGAAATTTCACTACATAAAGTGACACCTAGAGTCGTTCCAAATTTTAAAAAAGACTTAACAATGCAAACGTCTTATTACCCCTTAAACAATTTTGAACTAATATTATTATATCATTTTTTGTCCACCTGCATAGAGAGTATATATACTCTCTTAAAGAGCGTGAGCAACCCAAAATAATGAATATTATTTTATTTTTACAAGTATTTTATTATAAAATATATTTTTATGTTTTTCTTTTTATTATAACTTTTTTTTTCCTTATTATTTTTTCTTTCTTCTTCAAAAATCCATTGTTATCTCCATTGAAACTCTCACTTTCAGTGTCGCCATTTTTATCAAAACTCCACCATCCTTCTTTTACTATTATTATTTAATTCTCTTCAATTTTAAAGCTTTATCTAAATTTTTTTTTTTTACATTTCGAACAATTTGATAAACCCATTAGATTTCAAGACAATTAGAAGGTATCCGTTATTTTTTTAATCCGAATTTCAATCAAACTTCTTTCAATTTTCTGGAAATTCATTGATTCTTTCAAAATTATCATTTCTAATTTTAGAATTATATGAAAATGAGATAAATTAATTGATGATAAGCTCAAAATTTTGAATCTTCTTAGAAAAGTAATTAATTTTGTTATCAATAACTCAACAAAGTCTAGAAAAATAATTAGTTTCGAGACGTGTCTCGATACCTCGTTCAACTCAGTTTTTGACTGAATAAACTGGACGTCATTATATTTAACGAATTTGGGATTTTGGGTAGCCTTCAATGTAAAAATGAGTTTTTCAGCTTTGAGAAAATTGATGGGTTTTGGAGGGTCAAGAAGAGAAGGGTGTTTGGATGGAGACTTGTGAAATGAAATTCTCCATTTCTATTTGCTAGTATCTATTAATGCTTTTGCTGTAAACTGAAAAAAGTTTCAAGATTCAATCTTTGAACTTCAATTCAAATATGAATGAAACAAACGTTAAGTTAATGGAAAAGGTTTCAAAATTCAGTCTTGAGCTTCAGGAAAGAAATAAAGAAATTGGGGGAGGAATCAACTTGAACATGGGGTGGGCTGAGGTGGGGGTGGGTAGGATAGGGGTGGAAGGTGAAGTGAAATTTAAAATAAAGTAAAAAGAATAAAATAAGTTAAAAAAGTAAGAGAGAAAAAAAAATAACTTAGATGAAAAAAAATTATATTTTAAATTAAATTAACACGTGTCACATAATAATTGATGCATAGTAATATTTGTTTTTTTAAAATCTGAAACTGATCGAAAAATGATGTAATAATATGAGTTTAAGATTGTTTAGGGGATAATAGAACATTAGAATAGTTAATATGTCTTTTTGAAAAATCGAGACAACTTCATGTGTTACTTTATGTCGTTTCTCTTATTGTTATTATAAACTAAATCCCCTAAAGTCATTGGACTATAATTATTCCAAATAACAACTCACATATAGCATAAGCCCAAACGTGCTTTATTTGCTCTCGGGAACAAGATCTAGAGCCCGTTTGGATGGGCTTTAAGTTGGTCAAAACCAATTTAAAACTCTTTTTTAGCTTTTGAACGTGTTTGTCTAATGCTAACTTTAAGCCATAAAGTTCTTAAAGTCAGTCAAAAATGAAAAGTTAGGATTCCTAACTTTTTTTTCTAAGTGCTTAAAGTCATTTTCTTTGACCATAGAAATTACTTTTATATCACTTATATTTTAACTAAATTCCCAAACTACCTTTTTTATTCTTTTAACCCTAAAATTTAAATTATTTTCCTCATTTAAGCACTTCATACATAAAAATTACTTTTTTAAGCCCATCCAAACGGGCTCCTAGTGGTTGTAAAAATTTTGCCGGGCACCTTATTTGGTTATTTTCATGTAACATCTATTCATTTTTTTAAAAAAAATTATTTAATTAATATTTAATATTAATTTCTGACAAAAAGACTTTCATTTTCTGTTTTTTTCCACTTTCTCCTATTTAAGATTTTATATTACCTATTATAAAACAAATTAAATTAACAAAGCAAAAAGGAAGACAAAGAGAAAGAGAGAGTTGAGAGAATTGGTATCTCTCTATGTGTATAATTTCACAACACATGAAGCTATTTATAGCGAATTCATTTTGGGGAAGAAGAGAGAGCTACAATAAAGATGGCAAGTGGCAATGTCATTGGGTAGGGGAAAGTAAAATGGACAGCCACATACTATTTTACAACACTCCCACTTGAATGTCCATGAAAGAACAAATATATATAGTTATACTCAATACACATTGATTGCTGCCTCATTAAAAACCTTGCTAGAAAAACTCAGTGGGACAAAATTTAGTCTAAGAGAAAAAGAGTGCATCGTGTATTTTACCCCCTTCTCCCCCCTCCGATAAGACATCATTTAATATCTCGAAGATGACGCATTCCAATCTTGTATCTCAATTTTTCAAAGGTTGAAGTTGGCAATGCCTTGGTGAACATATCTGCTAGATTGTCACTCGAACGAACTTGTTATACATCAATATCACCATTCTTCTGGATATCATGTGTGAAGAATAATTTTGGTGAAATGTGTTTCGTCCTATCTCCTTTTATTAAGCCTCTTTTTAATTGAGCTATGCACCCAGCATTGTCTTCGAATATAACTGTGGGTACTTTGACATCATTTTCTAGGCCGCATCTTTCTTTGATGAACTGTATCATTGATCTCAACCACACACATTCTCTACTTGCTTTATTAATTTCTATTATTTCAACATGATTTGAAGAAGTAGCAACAATGGATTGCGTCGTAGATCGCCATGATATAGCATTTCCTCCGTATGTGAATAAGTTATCTGTTTGAGATCGAGCTTTATCGATCCGATAAAAAACCTGCATCTACATAACCAATAAAGTCTGCACAACCTTTGTTAATATAAAACAAACTCATATCAATGGCACCCTTTAGGTGTCACAAAATATGCTTGATACCGTCCCAATATTTTTGCATTGGGGTTGAACTATACCTTGCCAGCAAATTAACAGAAAATGTTATATCAAGCCTGATTGCGTTAGCAAGATACATAAGTGCACTAATAGCACTGAGATATAGTACTTCACAACCAAGAAGTTCTCCATTCTCTTCTGGAAGTCGAAATGGATCTTTATCTACTTCAAGTGATCGAACAACCATTAGAGTACATAATGGATGTGCTTTGTCTGTGTAAAATCATTTTAAGATTTTTTCAGTGTAGGAAGATTGGTGGACAAAGACCCCATTTTCTAAATGTTCAATTTACAAACCCAGACAAAGTTTTGTCTTTCCAACATCTTTCATCTCAAATTCTTTCTTAAGATATTCAATCGCCTTTTGGATCTCTTCAGGGGTTCCAATGAGATTTATGTCAGCATAAACGACAAATATAACAAACTCTGATTCCGTTTTCTTAGTAAAAATACATTAACAAATTACATCATTTATATAACCTTCATTTATCAAGTACTCACTAAGGTGATTATATTACATACACTCTGATTGTTTCAGACCATATAATGATTTTTGCAATTTGATTGAGTACATCTCTCGAGACTTAGTACATGATTCAGGCAATTTTAATCCTGATAATGCTCTTGAAGTCGGTTTTGATGATTTGAAAAACTCAGGGAACAGGTAGAGGACCTGGTCCCTTTGAGGACTTCTTGTTAATAATGACAGCAGATTGATAGTACATAACAGATCCTGCCAAGTCTGCAGGTCTGTATGTACACGACCGAGTCCTAGTGCAGAAGACCAGTTGTCTAACCAATATAAATCGTCGAGCACATGATATATCGGTGATATATACACTCTTTACAATATTTTCCACTTGGCTTTTTGAATCTAAAAAGGAATATTCATATAAGCTCATGCTCTCAAGTATTGGAAATTTACTCTTGAAGAAGATCAAGTATCTGATAGAGATATCAGTGTTTTTATTCTTGTTTTTAGAGTTGTAATTTCTTGTTCTTAATCTTGTAAGGTCTACTTCCTTTACAAAAGAAAGTTAGATCAACTTTCATTTTTTATCTTTTTTGTTCATCTTGTCAAAGTAACTAGAGCTAGATATGGAGACCATCTGAACTCTAAATCATCTATGAGTTTAGTGATTTAGGAAGCAATAGAGTTATTGTTTTAAGTCTGTAACAGAGTTGTTCAAGGAGTGGAGAGGGATTGTGAGTACAATTCCTAGGTTACAATATCTTGTAATCTGAATCTTGGCTCAGTCATTTTAGTGAAGATTTGAGCTGAAATCTTGTGAGACAGATCGTGATTTTCTTTCTTGATCAAGGAGTTTTCACGTAAAAATCTTGTGTTTATTTTATCTTTCTGTTCGTTAAGTTTCTGCACTGATTTCTGATAGGGGACCCGATCCTTACTGTTCTGGTGGAAGCATACATTCTAACAGTTGATGTCAGAGCAGGTTTTCTCTATCTGGTTAACACCAAAAAAAATTCTTGTAAATAATGGTTGCCCACTTAACTTGGAAGAAGGTCATCACCGGTAGAACCTATTGAAAGTTCTTCATTCACTTAAGTCTCGGGTTCACTGATTTCTTCAAAAATATCAGGATTACTCAAATCTTGACTTTCTTCAGTAGGTTCTTTTGTAGTATCATCTTTATTATTTCTCACGCTTCTTTTTCTAAAATTTTTATCCTTTGAACATAATGGCCTACCACGCCTCAGGCGTGTTTGGGATTCAGAAGATATGATACTAGTAGATGATCCTCTTGGAACATCAATCCGGATAGACATATTCACTTCAGGGATATATGACTTAGTTATCCGTTTCAAATCAGTAAATACATATGGTATTTGATTTTCTATTTTCTGTAAGTGACTGATCTTCTGTACCTCCTGCTCATATGTGCGGGTACGTAGATTAAAATGAAATAGTGATGAAACTTTCCACGCAATTTCTCTTTCTCTTTTGGGTTCCTTTTTCTCTCTCCTAATTGCGAAAAAATTATTCCATCAAATCGATAATCTGTAAATCGAACAGTAAATAAGTCTTTTGTCAATAGTTCAAGGTAGCGAATTATTGAGGGTGAGTCAAACCCAACATATATGTCCAACCTTCGTTGAGGCCTATCTTTGTACGTTGTGGTGGTGCTATAGGCACGTATATCGCACAACCAAAAATTCGTTGATGGGCTATATTTGGCTCATGACCAAATACTAGTTATGACGGAGAGTATTTATTATAATTTATCGATTTGAGACGTACAAGTGCTACTGCATGTAAGATAGTATGACCCCAAACAGTAATCGGCAATTTTATTTTCATAAGTAGAGGTCTTGCTATCAATTATAGGTGCTTAATGAATGATTTTGCAAGGCCATTTTGAGTATGAAAATGAGCAACAAGATGTTCAATTTTTATCCCAATTGATAAGCAATAATCATCAAAAGTTTGGGATGTAATTTCTCCAATATTTTCAAGACTAATAACTTTAACTAGATAATCTGAAAATTGCGCCCTTAATCTTATTATTTGTGCTAATAACTTCGCAAACGCCAAGTTGCTAGATGATAAGAGGTACACATGAGACCACCTTGATAATGCATCTATTAGGATTATAAAATATCTAAACAATCCACTAGGTGGATGAATAGGTCCACACATATACGCTCTAAAAATTTAGGAGATTCAATGCCAACCTTCAGGGTTGATAGTCTGGCAATTAATTTGCCTTGATAACAAGAAGCACATGAAAATTCATCATTCATAAGAATCTTTAGGTTCTTTAACGGATATCCAGTTGAATTTTCAAGAATTCATCTCATCATTATTTATACGGGATGACCTATTTGATCATACCATAGCACAAATATATTTAGATCAGTAAACTTCTGGTTTACGATCAAATATGTTTCAATTGCACTAATTTCTGAATAATATAGGCCAGACGGCAAAGTTGATAATTTTTAAAAAATATATTTATAGCTTGAGACACTCTTGGTTATACCAAGGTATTCAATATTCATTTCACTTAATGTCTCAACATGATATCTATTTCTGCGGATATGCATCTTCTATAACAATCTTTGTCCTCTTAGACAGAAATATAGTAACTCTTTCGGAGCCTTCAATCATTTTCGAATTACCAAAAAATATAGTAACATTTGCTTTTCTTCTAACCAAATAGGAAAAATATTTCTCGTCTTTAAAAATAGCATGAATCGTTCCACTATCAATTACACAAATATCCTCGTAATTGATTATTGATCCAAATAAAATTTGAGGCATATCTATATTTTTCTTCAAAATAAAATAAAATAAACATTATAATTAAAACATGACTCATTATACAAATATTTATATGGATTAGAAAAAATATAAACATATTATTTAGTATAGACAAATGAAAAGAAAATTATTTAAATATTATTAGGCTTATCAATATTCATATTTTCTTCTTAAAAACTGAAGAAACCAGCTACATCCAGATGCATAGGCTCAATATTGTCTTCAAAAATAAAGTTTGTCTCTCTACTCTCTTCAAGGATGCCTGAAATAGCTGAACCTGATGTTTTGATCGGCAGGTCTGTAACCAGTTCCCCATACCTCCACATCTATAATATATACTTTTTGAATTTTTCTTTGGTATAACTTCTTGCTTTTCACTTTTCTTTTTTGTATTTCTGATCATTTTTCGGTGCCAGACGAGCATAATAATTATAATTTTTTCTTTGACCACGATCACGACTGGGGCCATGAACTCTTTCTCATTGGTTATAGTTTGTCTGATTCACTTCAGGGAGTGACAAAGAACCAACTGACCAACTATCATGATTTTTCATTAACAGTTCATCATGTTGTTCAGCAATAAAAAGATGAGAAAGTACTTCAGATTATTTTTTAAAACCCTTTTCGCGATATTGCTGCTACAGGAGCATATTCGGGGGTGGAAATGTGGAGTATATTTTTTCAAGTTTGTCTTGCTCAGTGATTTCTTCTCCGCATAAATTTAACTGTGCTATAATTTTAAACAAGACAAAATTATATTCAGTTATATTTTTAAAATCCATTAACCTCAAATTTATCTTTCTTTTAGATTTTTCCACAGTTTAAGGAGGTCTTTAAATATGAGGTACTATAATTTTAACACCTCGTCAAGATGGTGACGGAGAAATATCATGGCTTTGACACGATCTTGACTAGATGCCTTATTGTCATCTATGATGGTGTCTGTCAGACCCATCGATTCTAGGTGTATTTCGGCATCTAGTGCACTGATGAGTAGCCTTTTCCAGATATATCAAGAGTAACAAATTCAAGTTTAGAAATATTAGACATTTTAAAAAAATAAAATTTTTACCCTTTTGTTACATGTTTAAAATAACTCAAAGTGATAGAGTCTCGTACTGATAACATGTTATAAAAAAATTAAAATTAGCAAAGCTTTAGGAAGACAAAGAGAGAGAGAGTTGAGAGAATTGTTATCTCCTGTGTGTGTATAATTTCACAACACACGGCTATTTATAGCCGAATTCATTTTGGGGATGGGGAGGGAGCTACAATATAGATGGCAAGTGGCAATGTCATTGGGTAGGGAAAAAATAGGGAAAAAGTTAGTGGGTAGGGGAAAGTAAAATGGACAACCACATACTATTTTACAATATAACCCTATTTTTTTATATATCCATTCATTTCAAGTTTGGATTGGTTTGGTAACATTTTCCATGAAATAATAAGTTCACGATGGTTGAAAAGTTTGAAAATAATGGTAAATCAATCATCATTACTGCAAATTGGATTTGTTATATTGGTTGGTATTTGACAAATTGATGATTGATTTTTTTTATAATATAAAATTTATGTTTCAAATTTGAATCTATTTTAAGTAAGTTTGAATGTTGAATCCTGTATTGATTGTTAAAGTTTAAAGAAGAAATTCTTGATTTTGGACAAAAAATTATTCGGCCAAACACATGCAAAAATATTTGAAGTTTAGTTAAATATATATGGAATAATGCACAGGCACCACCCCTAATTATGACCAAAATTTTTAAGACACGCCTAGACTTAACTAAGGTCTTATTACCCCCTTCCGCTCTCCGAACTCTTTTTTTTTTGTAATTTTGTGTACCTTATTTGCCTACGTGGCATACTCTGTGACTTCACCTAGTTAAGGCACGTGGAAAATTTATTGGAAGCAGCGGTGACCAATAAAAATTGGCCATGTATAATAAGAACATTGAAAAAGAACTCTCTTTTCATCTCCATTTTCTCATTTTTACATCTTCAATAATTCTCTTTCCATCCCATTATTCTCTTCTTGAAATTGCTCTAAATCAAATATTATCTCTGTCAAATTGCTTTCAATGGAGCATCCAAACATTTCCTCTTCACATGTCCGAATCTATTTAGTCTCACTTTCCGTATCTTATCCTCCACAAAAGTCAATCTCACATTATCTCAGATATCCTCATTTCTAATTTTAAATCTCGTAGTATGATCATACATCCCTCGCAACATCCTCATTTCTATAACTTCTAACTCTTGAATATGAGAAATCTTAACGGCCGAAACACTATGTCCATACAACATAGTTGGTCTAACTACCATTCTATTAAACTTGCCTTTAAGTTCTGGTAGCACATGGTTATCACATAAGATTCTGGATGCAAACCTCCATTTCATCCACCTTGCACCAATACGGAAGTAACATTCTCATCAATCTCCCCATTTTCTTAGATAAAAGAACTTAATTAATACTTGAAAGTTGAAACTCCCCTTTTTTTAAATGATTTGAGTATCAAGCTTCACAAGTTATTCAAAACATATTAGTTTTTTATAAAGGTATTCAAGAAAATAATGCATATATTAGTTTTGATATTACTAATCCATTCTTTAATTTTCCAATCTAGTTATAAAGTGTACTTGATATAATCTTATGTATAAATACTAATACATAACAAATCATGATATTAACAAAACAAAAGTTTTTAATAAATATTAAGCATGGTAAAGATACAACTCCCCCTAAAGGTGTTAAAAATCAAAGAAGGTAAAAGATATTGTTATAAACAAACAATTTTTTAAAAAATTATATAATTCCAAATATTAATAATAATATTGTATTATGATTTAACTTAAAAGAAAATAAAATAATATTAGAGGAAACTTGCTTTCTGATCGTGAGATTTGAAACGCTTATATTTATAAGCCTATAAATTACTTTACTACTATAAAGAAGAGGCTTGAAGCACACCTCTCATGGTGGTGGACGTGCCTTTTTGAGCTGTGTGCTTTCAAAGTGGCTCACTCCAAAAAATTTATTTTTTTTCTGTTTTAATTTATTTATCTTATTTTCGTTTTAATTCGCTATATATTTATTAATTACGTTAATAGTGCTATAAATTACAATAATTACCAAATTAATTTTTTTGTTACCAAATTAATTTTTTTGTTATATATTTGAAAATTACTTAAAAAGTACTATAAATCACAATAATTAAGAATATAAAATATTTCACTATCTAATAAGATACTACAAGCAGACAACTCTTCAAATTTCAAAATATATTATATATTTGAAGATTACACTAAAAATTTTATGATCACAATAATTAACAACTTTAAATATTTTTAAAAACATATAAAAACTATGGTTGGCTCTCTATTTGTGTCACATAAATATTTGACAACTTAAAATATTTGGAAAAAAATAATTAAAAATTTTGACTGACTTTTCAAATTTCATCTATGTTACATAAATTGAAACATACAAAGTAACAATGGACCCTAGCACGGGCTCCTATATCCACTTTAAAAAGGAAAAGAGAAAAGAAGTAAAAACTTAGGGAAAATTAAGTCCATGTCCCATAAAAGTAAAATAATTACAAATAAATACTCCTTTACAATTCATTTACTCCCAAAGCATGAGACTCACGATTAAGATACCATCGCAGTATCAATATACTGGCATGGTATCATTGAGGTTTGCTTCAATCCTTAATGATATCACCACATTATATTTATATATTGTTATGATATCATTGATTAAAGATTTAATCCTTCAGCGACATCTCCATGATACAATTGTATATTGACATGGTATCATTAAAAATTATTTCATATAATCAATAACACTCCTCAAATCATGTATAATACCATAGCGGTAAGTGAATATCAATGATGTCATCACATAATATCATATATAATAGACTTAAGTCGTCGACCGCTCCTTAAAGTTATCCGTATATTTCGGTACGATACCCCAACTAGGACTAGTTCCTATTGAACAACTAAATTCTTCAAAACGTTTACCTATTAAGTACAAAATGTTGATTTGGCAAAAAATGTGTTGTGCACTTCCATTGAGCGTGTGAAAAAATTTGAAATAGTGTTTACAAAAAAAATAGTTTTTCTTCTTTTATTGACACTTGGCTATAATTAACTTAGAGAATTTTTTCTTGCTATAATTAACTTAGAGAATTTTCTCTCTCTTTAATTGACACTTTTTTTCAAAAAGAAAAGAAAAAAAAAAAGCACCCGCACCCACCACCCCACCCCATCAGTAGTCTTCTTCTTTTATTTTAGTTTTCAAAGTTTTCTCCATTTTTAGCTCTAGCACTGTTCTTCTTTTTAATTTTTTTTTTATTTCTTTTAAATTTGAATCAACTAATTGAATATGTATGAAGAAAGAAGAAATTTTTTAAAAAAAAATTATGCATTGGAGGAAAAAAAAAAGTTAGCCCATGTCCGTCTATCACTATTTTTGATCACTTTCGAATAACATTATTACTCAAATTAAAATATAAATACGCTAAATTTATCAAAAATAATTTCCAAAAATTGATAGAATAAATTTGTGAGCTATTAATTTCTTTTGACATCGATCTAGAAATGAGTAAACCACCAACAAACTCCCTTTCTTCTTCACTCTTGTACCAATCTTTCTCTATATCTTTCTTTGTGACGTATCAAGTATGAAAAATATTTTTTAAAAAAGAAATTGAATTTTGTGATTTGGAAGAGAATGTGTTTTGGGAAGAAGATGAAGAAGAAAGGGGGTTGGGTAGGAGTGGGGCTGGGTAGAATAATGTTGACATTTTTTTAAAAAAAATAATTAGATAGAAAATGTATTTAAAATAATTTTAAATATAAATTTATTTTTTCTATAATTTTGTGGGTATTATTTTTTAATTAGTCTTTTTCCATGTCACCATGAGTGTATAACACACTCATCATATTTTTTTCCTGATTATCAAAAAATGTCTAATAGGAACAAATTTTGCATAGTTTAAAATGTTCAATAGGTAATAGTTTTAGTTGAGGTGTCTAAGTGAATTATGCAGACAATTTTAAGGGACTATTGATAACTTAAGCCTATATAATAGCATGTTATCATTCACCAATGAACAATCATTCAAGTATATATCATAAGAAAATTTTATTTATATACATAAGAATAAAAATTTACCAAAGATATAGCTCATTTCACTTTATATAAAAAAAATGAAAAAATTATTAAAGTACACATCTTATATGTCCATATTTGCTAAAAGTACCAAACATTTAAAAATTTTACCAAAATTCCTACCTTTCTTTCTCTCTCTTCACTCACCCGATACATAACACAAAATCCTTCTCCCTCGCCCAAAACCCTTTTTTTCTCGTCTTTCTCTCACTCTTTTTAGGGAATCACGGATCAAAGGGGGATCAAATTCCCAAATCTTCACCTCAAATCACGCACACATACAAGAGGTTACCACCAGGCTTTCATTTTTGAGTTTCATTTACATTATCCTAAAGAGATGAAAATATTTCTTCATTAGTTTTTTCAATTTAATAGTTTAATGTTAAATTTTTTCCTTCAAATTCGTCCAAAAGATATTGTTGCATATGAAAATCGATTCTGTCCTTTAGTATTGGATTCACCCAACTAATTTTTTAAAATTGAATTCTAATACCCTCTGTTCCTGATCTGGTTGATTGTGGGTTCGATGAAGAATCTACAAATGGAGAAGGGTAAGAAGGATTCATGTTCGAGTTCGGATTCGAATATTAAAAAGCGTCTGAAAAAGTTTCTAAGAAAAGAGAGAGAAAAATTAAATTTATAACTACACGCCCAAAACTATCAAAGGTTCTATTTTATTATGTATTTATTTACTTTCAGTCTTAATCTAATGTATCATGAATAATAGATGTAATGTATCATGTTTTCATTAAAAGTTCTGATACATCACCCTATTTTTTGGGAAAGTGGCTCAGTAAATTTCAATTTCATTATTACAGGTATAATTTATCATGTATCAGAGTTTGCTATGTATCCGCAACATTATTCAAATTGAGAAGAATATGTATCTATACGCATTACTCAATACTCTTGATACATGAACAGTGTTTTCAGGCATGTATTAATGTGTGGCATGTTGTTATTGTGTATCAGATATATTTCAAGAAATATCATATATCACTATTTTGTTTTCTATATGCAGTTGTGGAGACTATGTATTTACTCACATTACCCAACTGTCTTTATACATTAATTCTAATATCCTATAACTTGTATAATTTGTTTATATGATACATAACTATATATTGAAAATATATTGAATTTTATTATCAAGAAATTTGTCTTCATAAGGACTGAAATATACAGACAATGCTGATGATTTTAGATATTCGAAATCCACGCCGAGCAGGCTGTTTGAAAGGTACTTCCCTGACGCAAAATCTAATGTAAGCAAGAGACTGCTAGTTCAATGATTTCAGATAGGCGAATGGCAGAATAATCAGGATGTCGTTCAAATAGAAATCCTATACGTTATCCACACATTCTCTCAATTTGGTGGTATACCGATATTGATCGATGATTTCGAACAACCGGCTGTAGAGGACTTAGTTAACGTAGAATAGTTATGTATCAATGAATAGACAATTTTATTGGTTTATTGTTTTTAAAATACTTTTGCCGAAGTTTTTGAGTGTTACTTTTAAAACTTGTCTATAGTTGTTTCAAAATTTGAATATAATGTGTTGTTCATTTCAACATGTAAATAGTTATGTAGTGTTTTTCTGTAACATTAGTGCACTTAATACATAACACTTCTTATAATACTTAATAATATTCATGATGCATTAAAAAATATCACAAATAAGTATCAGACCCATAAATATTTATTTGTAAATAACTATTAGTATTTTGTCTATTTTGGTAGCTCATGTTGATAAATTGATGGCGTATATATGATACACTCCACACGAATTTAAACAAGTAATAACTTGACATATATATTGTATCAGATACCTATTTAACCGAAATAAGATGATACAATTTTTAATACATGTATTAAATTTTAAGTCACATTGTATCAGTTTCACAATTTTGTCTTTTTATATTTTGAACAAAAACATATCTCAACTCAAAGGTTAATAAATTGTTAAATTGAATAGTAACACTCAAATATATTGTATCAGAAATAGCCAAACTAACATCACAATGTAGTGGAAATTAATAGAACAATGAAAAAACTAAAACTTAAAAACTATTCATCAGGAACATTAATGTATCATAAAATCACTATGTCAATTTCCCTTGGGAAAGAATGTACAAGTTCGTCGGTTGTGGCCTTCTTTGTCCACAACGTCCACAACATTTTGTGTTTGATGTTATCTTTACATCTGGATTATTTTTTCTTCTTTTTCTTGATCGTCCAGACATCCTTTTGAATATAGGTAGTGACACTACTTCATCTAAAATATTATTTGAAGTAAGCCAATTTTTCTTATCTGGCATTGAAACTATTGAAACTTCATATGTTTTTGCTACTGCATCTGATTGGTAGTAATCAGAGCACCAGATACATTATAAATCACCAATGAATCATGATCATTCAATAAACATGCTAGAGTGATTCATAAAAACGTCAAACTATATTATATAGTAATGTATCATGAACATTATCTTGTTTCATAATTGATAATTTTGAATTAATACAACATGTATTTAATATATCTTAATGGTTGCATTTAGTTGTTACATGTATTAAGTAGTTATTATTAGCCTGATACATTTTTACATATCAGTTCTAAATACATATTTCATTCTTATGATACAATTATAGCAAATACGAGATTCATATGTATCTGATACTTATTAACAACCACATTATAATGTACATATCAAAATATAATCAAACTACATGCATCATTGCCTACTAAAGCATACTTGCACCATTTATTTAAACAAGGAAACAATATATATGTATCAGATTCATATATATTAAACTTAAATATATGTATCAGTGACAAAAAAAATACGAAACGGTACAGTTATGATGTGATACATACATATTTTTTCAAAGAAATAATATGATACATGTCTAGTAGTGTATTATGAACAATCTATTTGGTCGGTAAATGCATAAATTTCTCCCTGAAGTTGTACCAAATAGTCAATTACACACTTAAACTATCATGACGATCTATTACATACCTAAACTACATTAAAAGTGAAACTATTACACACCTGAATGCATAACACCACTCTCATAGTATGTGGTGTATTACACTCGCTGCCACGTGACGCCATATCATTGTCATGTCAGAAATTACAATTTTTTATATTTTTTTCTTTTCTTTTCTTTATTAATTAACTATTCTTTTATTAACTATATTTTATACTAATTAACTCCTAATTAATTATTAACTATCCATCCGATTTTTTATATTCTTTTTTTTCTTTTCTTTATTAAGTAACTTTTATTTTATTAACTATATTTTATACTAATTAGCTCCTAATTAATTATTAACCACCCATCCAATTTTTTATATTTCTTTTCATTTCTTTTCTTTATTAATTGACTTTTCTTTTATTAACTATATTTTATACTAATTAAATCTTAATTAATTATTAACTACCCAATTTTTTATATTTCTTTTCTTTTCTTTTCTTTATTAATTAACTTTTCTTTTATTAACTATATTTTATACTAATTAACTCCTAATTAATTATTAACTACCCATCCAATTTTTTATATTTCTTTTCTTTTCTATTCTTCATTAATTAACTTTTCTTTTATAAACTATATTTTATACTAATTAACCCCTAATTAATTATTAACTACCCATCCAATTTTTGATATTTCTTTTCTTTTCTTTTCTTTATTAATTAACTTTTCTTTTATTAACTATATTTTATACTAATTAACTCCTAATTAATTGTTAACCACCCATCCGACCCCGCCCCCCAAACCCCAATCGTCTTCTCCACGAAAATGGGGAGAAGAATTCTTCTTCTTCTTAATGAATTTTGAAAGAAAAAAATAATCAAGATTCAAAATGGGGAGTAAATAGAGGTGGGTGTAAAGAAGAAGAGAGTAGGTGGTTGTGAAGAAGAAAGGATGTGGGGATGGGATGAGTTTTTTTTTTTTTTTTTTTTACTTTAATAGGTTTTGAAAGAAAAAAATCAAAATTCAAAATGGGAGTAAATGGAGGTGGGTGTGAAGAAGAAGAGGGTAGGTGGGTGTGAAGAAGAAAGGATGTGGGGTGAGATGATTTTGGTTTTTTTAATATTTGTTTTTTACTTTACAACATATGACGCGCTTTTTGTTTTTGGCCACATCAATTTTAGGGGGGTAATAATTTCACTTTTAGGCAGTTTAGATGTATAATAGATCGTCATGATAGTTTAAGTGTGTAATTGACTTTTCGGTACAACTTCAAGAGAAAATTTATGCATTTCCCCCTATTTGGTCATAATACATAACATGTCCATAAAACTACATGTATCTTTTATATCTGACTTAAAATAAACATCTGACCCACAACACTTAAGATGATTAATTTATCTACTAAGTATCTATATTACTAAACCTTTTACGACAAGATACATAAATAGCAATGTATCATTACATTCAATACATCCAAGAAACACACAATTCAAAAATCAATAAACTATAATACAGACAAATTCATACCTTTTATTATCAGATCCACACCTATAAAATCGAGAATAGCTCTAATTTCAGAATTTCAATATAAAACGATCTGATACTATCATATCTCAATTTTCCCCCTTGATTTATCGATGTCCAATTCAGTTGCAATGGCTGATTTTAAAGACGAACGATATATTTTTCTAACTAAGATTCTATTACTTTTGTATCGTTCATACCTCACTTCGGATTTTCATATTCCTGAATGTCTCAGCAAAATTAAAATATTCATGATGTATCTTTCACTAATTTTCAAAAATTTTGATCCAAAATTGAAAGAAATTTCGATGCTCTGTTGAAGAATTTTGAATTTTGAATTTGATGAACTTGTTATGAGATGGGAGAAGTTGATTATCTGTTTGAATTATGTGATAGCGTGTATTATAGAATTTAATTAGATTTTTACATTTTGTTTTTTTAAATAATGTAACAGCCTGGAAGGCTATGTATCAAAATTTATGTATCTGGAAGGCACCATATGTATCCGACTGGCTTTAAAAATCAGGAATTTTTGGAATTAAGAAAAAAATAGCAATAAAATGTAATTGGGTCTTAGTACAATGAAATTTATTTAACTTATCTTAAAAAATAGCCCAAAAAGGCCATGGGCTCAATAGAGCTCGGCCCAAGGCCATTAATGCATTTTTGCTTCCTCATTTTATTCAACATTAATTTAAAAAGAAAATTATTTTGTTTGTTTTTTTTGTTGTGTTTTTTAAATTTAATTTTTTTCCCTTTTTTCTTTTCAAAACCTTTTCATGTATCAATATTGTATAAATGGTGTAAAAACAAGTACATATGATGTATAAATAGTTACGTAATGTATATATAATGTATCAATATTATTAGAAGTAGTTATATAGTGTATATGTAATGTATCACTATTATATAAATAGCGTATAAATGTATATCGATATTGTATAAATAGTGTATAAACATGTATATATGATATACAAGTATTTATGTAGTATACACGTATATAAATAAGTATATAATATACCGATATTATATAAATGAAGTATAGTCGTGTATACATATTATATAAATAATTATCTAATGTATCAATATTAATATTTATTTGTCTATCATACATTCTCATCTTAATAAATAAAATAATAATAAACGGCATAAACATTCATTTTTCCAAAAAAAAAAAAAGAAGTGAAACAATAAAAAAAAAACTTTTTTAATAGCACAATCAAAAAAATCTTTTTAACAAAAATCAAAAAAAGATCTAAGTGTCCAAACTAACATGGCCAGGAGCCAAATACGACAACTTGCCATTTTCTATTTTTTTTTTGCAAATCAAATAGTGGAGCCGCCATTTTAAGTAATAAAAAAGAAGTGGACAAATTCAGTTTGTCTTTATAATATTAAACTTAGTGCAACAAATCATATTAGTTGATACTGAGAGTAATTAGCTGCACCTTCTTTTCGCAACTCTGTTTTTTTCAGCTCAATAGTCTCCTTCCATGGCGGAGTCCCGGAAAGTTGCAGTAATCGGAGCCGGCGTATCCGGTCTTGTGACGGCGCGTGAGCTACAAAGAGAAGGTCATCGAGTTGTAGTATTCGAGAAATCGAACCAAATTGGTGGTCTATGGGTTTACGATCCTCGAGTTGAGACCGATCTACTCAGTCTCGATCCAAACAGAGAAATTATTCATAGCAGTCTTTACAAATCTCTTCGAACAAATCTTCCTCGACAACTCATGAGTTTCAGCGATTACTCTTTCGAATGTGCAGACAATGGGAACCGATTGAGCTTTCCTGGGCACGAAGAAGTGTTGAAGTTTTTGAATGAGTTCTCTGAGGATTTTGGGATCACTGAGTTGATCCGATTCAACACTGAAGTCGTACGAGTTGCGCCGGTTGATTTTGGGGAAAATCGTTGGGTTGTTGAGTCGAAATCGGACGAGTTAGGTTCAGAAGAATTGTTTGATTCCATAGTGATTTGTAATGGTCACCATACAATACCCAGGCTTGCAAATATTCCAGGTAAATAATTTATCTTTTTGTCTTGACAAATATTAGAAATGAAAGTACAATAACAATAACTTTATGGGTCCTTTTGGTATGATTGAAAAGAGGTGTTAGTTTCGAAATAATTTTTGAATGACCTTTAATTTTTTGTTTGGTCGTAAAAATTGAGATAATTTATTTCATAATTAATAATTAGTACTGAAATAAGTTATATCTTTTTAGAGTGGAATAGTAATCACATAATAATTTATAATAACAAAAATATTTTCTTAAACTCTTTTTTATACCTTACTTTTACATTAATGTATACTAACCTAATTTTTAACAACATTTATAATAACATTCATAATTTTAATTAATCGTTATTTTTATGATAATATATTTTTCTGTTAAAAAAATTATATTTTATAAATACAATTTATATTTGTGAATATATTATAATTTGAATTTATTTGTCTAATTCTTATATTTATTTATATTTTGATTTCTCTTAAAATATTTACTCCAACTATTAAATTACATATTTTTAATTAAATTGTTTATTGCTAACTTAAAAATTATATTTTATATATCAATCAAAATGTAGATAAATTTAAAATATTGGTAATTTTAATAGTAATTTTTTTTTACTTTAATAAACTTAAAATGAATGTTTTTTTTAAAACTAAATAAGATGAAAGTTTTATTTTTAAGTTAAATAAGGTAAATTTTTTATTTAAAGCTAAATAAGATAAGTTTTATTTTTAAGTTAAATAGTATGAAAGTTTAATTTTAAATACACATGGCACAATCATGTAAATGCAAAAATAAAATATTTAAGTTAAATAAGGTGGAAATTTTATTATTAGGAATAAATAACTAAAACTTCAAAGAAAATGTAAATAAACAAATAAATAAGGTAGAGTGTATTTTTGTAAACAAACAACTTTTTCTTAGAAATTACACAGTGAATATAATTTTGAATATGACCAACCAAACAAGTAATAAAAACTACTTCCAGCATAACTTGTATCCAAACCAAACGGCCCCTTAGTATAATCTTAGAATTTGGGGAAGTTGGTGCGTGCAGTCTTACCCTTACTTTGAAAAGATAAAAAGACAATTTCCAACAGACTCTCGGCTCAAATATTCTCTCTCCGTCTCATTTTATGTGATACTCTTTGACTTGATACGGTATTTAAGAAAAAAAAATAAGACTTTTGAATTTGTGATCTAAAATAATCCTAAGATATTTATGTGGTTGTAAATTATTTCATTAAGATAAAAAAAGAATTTCAAAGTTACATTGTTTCTAATTATAATAAAGTGATATTTTTTTTTTGAAACGGGCTAAAAAAAATGTGCCACGTAAAATGAAATGAAAGGAATATTAGAAATGAAAGTTGGTGCGTGCAAACCAAACCAAACGGCCCCTTAGTATAATCTTAGAATTTGGGGAAGTTGGTGCGTGCAGTCTTACCCTTACTTTGAAAAGATAAAAAAATAATTTTCAACAGACCCTCGGCTCAAATATTCTCTTTCCGTCTCATTTTATGTGATATCCTCTGACTTGATACGGTATTTAAGGAAAAAAAATAAGACTTTTGAATTTGTGATCTAAAACAATTTTAAGATATTTATGTGGTTGTAAATTATTTTATTAAGATAAAAAAAGAATTTCAAAGTTATATTGTTTCTAATTATAATAAAGTGATTTTTTTTTTGAAACGGACAAAAAAAAAAGGAATATTAAAAATGAAAGTATTCACTACAAATAGAAAGAAGAAAAACTTTTGGTCAACTTATGACACAAAGATATCTCACACAATTAATATAGTTGTGTAAAGCACAAAATAATTTGGTTTCCACTTGTACTACTACTAGTGACTTTTTGGAATGTCATTTTAATATGAGTTCATGATTGTTCGAAGAGGTTCTATGAAAATTCAATAATTTAAATAAGAAACTCATAAAACGATAATAATTTAGAATTTTTGACATATTCACTCTATTAGAAATTGTACAGAAAGTATTACTACAGGTCGATTTAAAAATTTCAAAGTTAAGAAAATTATGGTCAGATAATTTTATTGGTAGCATATCTAGGAAAGATCTTAATTACTACTCCGTAGTTAGGATTAATTAAAAAATTTGACTAACATCCTAAAATATATTCTTTTAACATTCAGATATGAGGAATTTGTATAGTTTTCGAATATTTATAGAGTGTCACTTAGTGATCAATAAAGTAAAG
Source organism: Solanum dulcamara (assembly GCF_947179165.1). Taxonomy (NCBI): domain Eukaryota; kingdom Viridiplantae; phylum Streptophyta; class Magnoliopsida; order Solanales; family Solanaceae; genus Solanum; species Solanum dulcamara. The sequence continues at coordinate 75,236,847 of NC_077238.1, read as the reverse complement.
GAGAAATATAAGGTTTAAATCTCAGCCTAAGAAAGTTATTTTCATACGCTTAAGATTTAAGGAACAAAGTTACTCGATATATACGTTTGCTGTTGGGATGTAATAGGTATCCGGCCGGGATACCACCTTCATCAAAATAAAAACAATAGTGAAAACGAATTGGGATGGTAAGAGTTAAATAGAAAACATGAGGTCTCAAGTTTAAATTTCTAGAGAGGTGGAACTTCGGTACCTATGCTGGTACAGGATAGTAAGTATCATGGAATTAGTCGAGATGCGCACAAGCTGGTCTAGACACCAAGATTATAGAAGAAAAAATAGTTAAAAACAAAACACAATTTTACCTTGCTTCACTAACAATATGGTGAAAGAAATGTGAATGATTGTTTTGTATTTTGAACTAATTGTTGTTGGTTAATATCCAAAGGTATAAACAATTGGCCTGGAAAACAAATACATAGCCACAATTATCGAGTTCCTGAGCCATTTAAGGATCAGGCAAGACCTTTTACTCTTTTTTTTTTTTTTTTTTTTTTTTGTCTTTCATACTTTCATACTCAAGTCTATGCTTCCTATTTTACAGAAACTTCTCACTTGTTACTTGATTTGTATTCAGATTGTAGTTGTAATTGGAGATGGACCAAGTGGACATGATATTTCCACAGATATTGCTACAGTAGCCAAGCAAGTTCATCTTACAACAAGATCTTCTGAAATTGAAGTTTCAAAATTGGACAATTATGCAAATATGTGGAAACAATCAAAGGTAATAATTGTTTAAATGTTGTTAACTATGCATGGGAAGATAGTAGGAGTGTCAAATGTTGAATTTAAACGGATCAAAATGAGCTGAGTCAATTGACCCCTTCAAAGGTTAAATTGAAATGGACGGGGTCTAAATGTGCTAAATAATGGGTCGTAACCAATTCATCCAAAGGTTAGATTGAAATAGACTGGGTCAAAATGTGCTAAACAATGGGTCACAACCAACCCGTCTAACTCTTCCAACTTTTAATTTGTTTGTTTCTTTTCTTATGATTTCTTTAATTATCAGATAATTTTATTTTTTTTATTATGGTTTTATATATTTTTTAAAAATATTTTAACAAGATTCCTTATGGCTTAATTTTGGGCTATTACCCACTTTTAAATGGTTTAAGAGGATGTTCGGATTGACTTATTTTGAATAGTTTTTGGCTTTTAAATTTTTTAATTTTTGTTGTTGTTTGAGAAAGACAAAAAGTGTTTTTAAACACTTTTTTTTATTTGAAAAAGTATAAAAATAAGTTAAAAGTCAAAAGTTGGCCATCTAGTTTACAAAATATGTAGACAATATATAGATAGTGTATACTTTATACCAAAATATAAATATAAGATGCATATCTTTACACAACATATACAGTTGAAGTGTATACTTCGACCAAGTTGGTAAATTCAATGGCCGAAGGGTGTATTTTACGTAAATTTCCCAATATGGGCAGACTAAAATGGGCATAGTTAATAAATGGTTTAACCATTAATTAATACGCTCAAATTTGAACGAGTTATGCTTTCATGGTTGACCTTCTAAATGATTCTATTTGTCTACTATATTAAAAATAGATGTCCAACAATACTTGTTCAATTTATGAATTCAAGAGATAATTTTACGCTTAGTTCCTAATTTATCCTCATCATTAATTATAATCATTTTTTTATTACATTTTTCAAGATATTATATTTATTATATTCAAAGGGTGATATAATAAAATTATCCATGTATTTATGATTTCTTAAAAAGTGTGCAAAACTAAAAGTGGGCAAGTATTGTTGGACGGAGGGAGTATTAGAAAGCTGGGAGCTGATTTGGAACCTTTTTTTGCAGATTGATCATGTTGATGAAAATGGTGAAGTGACTTTCATGGATGGATCATCTATAGATGCTGATATCATTCTCCATTGTACAGGGTTTAGTTCAAATCTCTCCATTCTTTTTTGTTTCATTTCCTTGATGAAATGCACAAGTTAATTGTTATTATTTTCTTGCACAGATATAAGTATGATTTCCCATTTCTTGAAACCAATGGAATAGTAAGTGTAGATGATGAGGGACGTGCTGTTGGTCCACTATACAAACATGTCTTTCCTCCAAAGCTTTCTCCTTGCCTCTCTTTTGTTGGGGTACCTTATCAGGTCAGCTAAATTGTAATGCCAAATATCATATTCTCAATTGTGTTATTATATATCCAGTTATATTTTTATTGGGTCAAAATCATTTCGCAAGTTTACTTTGAAAATCAAACTCCCCCCTCCTCCCCAAACTTTCAATAATAATTATTTTTCCCCCTTTATCCCATGAAATATCTATTTTGTCTTTCTTATACAAATAAAAATAATATGTAATATAATAGCTTTAAAATATATTTCAAAAATAATACAAAAATATTAATACAAATAAAGGTATATCCTATAAAAAAAATTAAAGATTATCTATTTGTATTGAAAGTAATTTTTTATTTTTTAATTTAAAAAATACTTCATTATTGACAAACAAAAATCGTTTATCTATTCAGACATTTAAGAATAAGATAGAATAGAAACATGCATTTATATACATATACATATTAAATGCATGTAATATTAAAATAATAATCATAAATAATAACATAAATTTTAATGACAAACTGATAAAAAAATTGTTCTACTTATAATTTTAATGTGCCTAAATAAAAATCTATAAATACTTAGATTAAGAAAGATAAATAGTATACATTAGAGTTTTGATTATTATTAAAATATTTACTTTTTACTCTACTCATTTATTTCATTGTAGAACGTCAATAATTTATATATTCAATTAGGATTTTTTTTACTTTAGTTTTTTTGAATAAAAAAAATAATTTTTATTTTTTAATAGAAAATTTGTTACCTAGAATAAAAAATAAAAATTCAAGATTTTAAAGAAGTAAAAAAAAAAAGACAAAGGTTGGTAATACAAAGGGTAAAATAGATATTTTGAAAAATTAATTAGGGGGAACGATTTTGCCCCTATTTTTATTTGGTATGGCATAAGTGAAGTATTTGAGGGACGTGATTAAGCAGGACACGGCAAATCTTCAGCTTATCGAGGACATGATCCTTAATAGGATAGTGTAGAGGTCAAAAATTCGGATGGAAGACTAGTAGTAAATAATTTTGCATCTGGTTTTCCGGCTATTATTTTCAGGTTTTTTATTATTTTACTATTTCTGTATTTTTATTATTTTTCTATTACCATTTGTTGTATCGTATGCTTCTACTTTCTTAGTGTGTTTCTATTGCTTATGTCTTCGTAAATGACAATGTAGACTTTTTCGTGTTATGATCAGGGAATACTCTTTCTCTTGTTTGAATTACAAGCCAAATGGATTGCACAAGTTTTGTCTGGAAATGTGATTTTACCATCGGAGGAAGAGATGTTAGCTGATGTTGAGGATCATAACAGGCACCTCGACAAAGCTGGCATCCCAAAATGTCACACACATCGCCTTCACCCTCACCAGGTTTTTCTTAGTAGATACATAATAATTTTATTATTATACAAAATAATATTCGATGATCATACGTGAAATTAACAAAAATTAAAAGGTACTGACATGAATTTGTTGACAGATAGAGTACATTGATTGGTTAGCAGCTCGAGTGGAAATGCCACCAATTGATGCCGGCCTAACCGAAATGTATTGGAGTATTTACAAATTTATTGGTGAAGTTGGGTGGAGAGGTGGCTATAGGGATTTGTGGGACTATTAAAATTTGACTCAATATATATTTACACTAGTCAAATTTCTAATTTATGATACTTGAGTAATATCATATCTATTCCTTTTATATTTTACTACATTCATGATCGTAATTCTTCCAAATACTTTATTTTATTTTATAATAATTATATGGTTTCAGGATTTGAATTTAAGAGAACGAAAATATCTCATTTATCCATTCACATTTCAAGGTAATCTTCCAAATACATTTTTACTATATAATGACGGACCATAAAGCAAAAAAAAAAAAAGGGTTGATTGCATCTTACGCCCTACGTATGTTTTTTTTAAAAACATTTACTCCCTATCCTCTTGGTTTTAATCCCTAAATTCATTGATTTATTTGCAAAATGATAAAGTACTTCGAATTCATAAGGGGTATAATAGTAATTAAAAATTATTAATTAAAACAAAGAAGGGCTGAAAGATGATTGACTATGATGAAGAGTATTAATTAAAACAATCAATATATATTCATTGCTCCTCTTAAAAGAAATATTCATTTTTACTATTGAACTCAAATAAGAATATTTAAGAACCAGAACACTTCACAGTTTGGGGATGTTAAACTGTTGTAACTATAGAAACAATTTACTAAACCTTGATTTGACCTAGATAAAAAAGGTGAAGTTGTCGATATGAGGTATGGATTCATGTTCGTCCAAAAAGGGCCAAACTTTTGTTTTCCTAAAAAATTACGTAAAAATCTATGTATTATTTTATACGAGATAAAATGTGAAATAAGAATGCAGATATTAATTAATGCATGGATTAAAATTCCAAATTGATCAACCTACCCTCCTATTGTAAGAAATCTTTTATTTTGTTTAAAAACTAAATAAACAAATTAAATATACCTCGTATACTAATATATAATACATAAAACTAAATATTTAACAAGATATAATCTCAATATTGTAAAATCTATTCATAACTGATTTCTACATAACTAATCTCCGCATGACTAATCCATACATAAGTAATCCCTGCATAACTTGTCTTCAAATCAAACTACCCGTCAAATCAATAATAAACACTGCCACTTAACATTTGATCCCTTAATATGAACTCTGCATCAATAATTCGATAATCTCATACAATTTTATACTGTATAATATCTTGGTTCCGCTCATCAAGCTATTACAAAAGAGTCCTCAAAGAAAGAAGCAAACAGCAACAGGTTCCTCTGATAGGTGTCTGCACTTTAGGAGAGCTTGAATGTTGCCAGTCAATGGTAATTTACTAAATGAAGTCCTCACATGAAGTTATTCAGTGAGGCCTCAATAGAAGGATCACACGGTGATGACCAATTCGAGTTTCACTTATACGACCAAGGTGTCGGAGGACCTGCCAATGACAAATTACATTAGTGCCAAGAACTCAAGAAGCATGAATCTGATATTACGTCATTAGTTTGTGAGTCCAAGATGTATAGTTAGTGGTGCAGGATAAAATGCTTTGTGCAGGAAAGTAGAGGTGCTAATAGCTTAGTTACTTGAGCTGCGCGTTATAGAATTTGAGAGAGAGAGAGAGAGATGGTCAAACCAAGTATGTGGATATGTTTCAACGCAAAGCTGTTATAATTCTCACACATGAAAGGCATTGTCAAGAGAATGAATCAAACCAGCATAAATCCACTAAAATTAGTTGCAGTCGACTTTTTCAGAACATAAAAATATGACAATAGAAAAAATCTATTGCCCAAGATTATCTTTTGAAGCATGAATCTGCAAAGATTTTCAAAGCAATCCTACATCTATTCTGTCAAATGTGAAGTAGCAAAAGAATACTTGAAATAGAAAAAAGTGTTGAGAAATCGACTTCTTGATGAGAAACCTTTACATGTCAGGGTACAAGCATTTGTACCCTGACATGTAAACTGTAACTGAATAAGAACTTTAAAGCTATCCATCCTTTTAGAAAAATGAAAAGGAAAAATGACTCGAGTCAAAATGCAAATACACTTAAAGTTTCACTAAGTTGAGTAAACTGTGAAGTACAATTTTTTTCCAGTTATAGAGCCCGTTTGGATTGGCTTTAAGTTGGTCAAAACCAACTTAAAGCCCCTTTTTAGCTTTTGGACGTGTTTGCCTAATGCTGACTTTAAGCCATAAAATTCTTAAAGTCAGTCAAAAATGAAAAGTTAGGATTCCTAACTTTTTTTTCCAAAGTGCTTAAAGTCATTTTCTTTGACCATGAAAATTACTTTTATATACCTTATATTTTAACTAAATTCCCAAAGTACCTTTTTTTATTCTTTTAACCCTAAAATTCACATTATAAGCACTTTTATCCAAACACTCAACTGCTTATTTATAAAAATAACTTTCAGCACTTCAAAGTTCTAAAAACACTTCATACATAAAAGTTACTTTTTTTAAGCCCATCCAAACGGGCTCATAGTCATTAGTCACAGGCACATAATTTGTCTTCAGATAAAGAACAACTCACAGTTAGTATTGCTTTTCCTGTATTGTCAAGCTTCAGTGAAGGCCCTTTGATGTCAGTTTCAAGAAAGAAATGCTTTCCTTTAACTGCTTCTGTTGCTGCAATATCTCTTAATTCCTGCAAAACATGAGTAGCTTTATGCTGTTTAAGCACGTCAAATTTGATCAACAAAGGTTTCACTTCCTGACAGGAATGTATCACAAGGAATACAATATACTATAAGCCAGACTGATCAAATATAGTCCATAAGTAGCTAATATTTCAATTACACATCATGAGCAAAATTATAAAGCAAGATTCCATGAAGGATATAAGGCTGAAGGGAGCCCTTTAAATTATGTCTTGCGAGCACATGTAGAACAATAATCAAGCAAATCAGAGGAAGCTAAACTTGGCATACACAGGAATACATGATAGTCTCAAGGATAAGGTTGACCCTAAAACACCTCGTCCCTACAGTAATTAGGCCTCAAGACTTGGATTATTTGTACAAATTCCAAGGGCCACGTACATTTTTTATCACAATTATTTGCAAATAGTTCCTAAATGGATGTCACATACAATTTCTATCACTAACTTCATCCCTAAGCTGCCTCAGGATTCCAGAGGTGTCCTTGCAAGGAAATTCATACAACTGCAGGAATTGGGTTAATAGAATGCTTACACCCTCTTTTCCAAAGTTATTCCTTATGTAATGATAGAGGCCAAAAGAAAGTGAACCCTATCCAGATCAGAATGCCCAAAAAGCCGACTCTGTAGTATAATTTGTTAATCTGGTAGGTAAGGCCAGCCTTAGCATTTTGCAAATAATGTGTACAAATTTGGCAAGTAAAGATAAGGGGTCCGTCATTCAATATATGATTTGTGAATATTTTGTGGAAGAAATCACATTTCTGGTTGAAAACAGAACTGCAAACTGGCAAGGCTTAAATCTGCAGATTTTATTTAAAAGGACAAAGTTCCAATCTCTACTGGATATGTGGTATCCAAATTTAGTTATGAGAAAGTCGAATCAAATAGGCAAGATTCCGTTCACTTACCATTGCTCTCTCCACAAGATTTTCTTTGAGCTTCAGAAGGAAAAATATAGGTATCAGCACTGGGGTAAAATCAAGTTTCAACTGAAATTTGTAACCAGATTGACATAAAAGCAACCTTTTTACGAGGGGCTGTGAGAAGCTGGGAAGTTGCTTCAGCATAAGTAGCCATGTCATTTATTGCTGCATTGACCTTTTCCAAAGTGATCCGCTGTTTCATATACCTGCAATTTGCATCTCTTATTGTCAGCAAAATCTATGAGATTTCTATGATGCATAAGTAAATAAAATCGACATCTCTTTTACATCAGGAACCTTATGGTCTCTCTTTCTGGAGAAGGTTAGAGAGTTGGTGATGACATTGCTGTATAAGGAAGTGTTACCTTATGAGAAGTTAGGAAGAACTTACGGTGGTACAGAATTCAGTTCATCAGAGTTAAGGTAGAAAAGTGGCGGGGAGGCGCGACCTTTTTTCTCCTGAAATCAACAAAATATAGGGTGAGATCATCGCATGGCTATTTTGGTTGAAGCTGGCCCGAACATTGAACAATTGAAACAATCAGTAAATGTCTTTCATACAGATGAAGAATGATAAACTGCATCCTTTGATCACTATTATATCAAAATTGGGGTGCATAATCTGTGACACTTGGGAGTCCTTTTCGTTCCCTCACAGACCTCATTGGAAGGCCCTATAAATAATTAATTAATTGAGTGAGTAGAACACATTCCCGATCCTAGAATGATTTGATTTTCCATTATTCTGGCTAATTAGAAAAAGAAAAAAAAGTGAATCTCACCCTTTATGCAATCAGATATCCCACTTAGGGCCTTCCTGTTATTTGACCGGATTAAAATGAATCTTACCCTTTATGCAATCTGATACCACACTCTCTATTTATCAAGGATGTAACTTGCATTTTCAGGACAGAAGAAATCATGTGATATGTAGAGAGTTGGAGAATCAAGGAGAGCTTGTCACCTTGGGTGCAGGCTCCTCAAGTTTCAGAGAAACAAAACTCTCCTCAACACTGGGCTCTAGATGTAAACTATAAAAAACAAATTCATAGTCAGAAAGAACGAATCTTCTTAAGGAGTAAGAACCGCATGTTAGTAAAGATATTTCATCGCATAGTACGGAATGTTACCATTTAGTATCATCTTCAGTTGTTTTAGTCACTCTATCAGGAACATATGATGGAACAACAGAAGATAAATTTTGCAATTTCTTTTGCTGCCGCAGCGACGCTTCTATTAGCTTCTGCAGCCAAAATCACAGCCGAAGAAGCAACGAGTTATTCATCTACAATACTTTTTTACAATTAAGATGTAATGCAGAACAATACCAACTTGCGTTTCCAAAAAACACGGTGGACCATTAAAAAGTGTTATGTGCATCCTATAACAAATGCATTAACCTACAGTGAATTGAAACACTGATCAAAACGTTCCAAATTTTCATAAAATGCGCTAACTAAATTCTGGACAGTCATAACTAGGACATAAACATACTTCAGACTTGTTATTTTTTTAGAAAGAACAAATAGTGGAAATCAATTGACAGTCCCCATAATAATAGAAAGAGGAACACCTCCAAGATATTTAATTTTCTGGACTTGGAAATGGATGGCATGCCTAAGATAATCCTTGCTTAAATCAAATTGGCAATACAGACTCAGGCTTAGAGGGAGAGAAAGAGAAATGCCTTGGCTTTGGGGATGGCTTCAGTTTCTTCACGCATCCGGATTTTTATTTTGTGGAGCTGAAGCTCCAATACCTTCAATGCAGAGTCAATAGCTGACAAATCTGAAATGCTGCTTGCCGGGTACACTATTCACATTGCACAAAAATTGAAGTTCAGGAATAATTTCCTTTGAAAAGCTTTAGAACAAAAAGTTGAGCAAATTTACTGTTTCGAGCTACGACAAGCTGTTGAATCTCCGATATCCGAGTGTTGAATGAGGATACCAAAGAATCAAGTGAAGACCCCGCATTCTTGATGTCCATTTTCCCCTCTTTCCCTGTTTCTCCCTGACAAACAACTCTTGGGAAAAAAGAAAATAAAAAATTAAGCTCCTTAAAATCAATCATAGTCTAAGTTCCTGCTGCACACATCTTCATCCATGATGTAGCAAGTACTTCCATATAGTGCTATATGGACACTAATAGTCACACAACAGACACGGCTATCTAAAAGCAAGACAAGCCTCAAAACTAAGAAATGCACAATGGTGACCCATGACCTACTTAGGGACGGAGCTGAAGCACCCATTGTGTTTGACTCATGCACTATATTCATAATTTCATATATAGGAAACTAGTATTAATATGCAAATTTATAGATTCACCAAGCACCCTTTATATGATTAGTAGCAACTCAGTACTCCATATCAAACGCACACAAACACTCATGACTAACAAATTCTGGATCCGCCACTTAATGCAAGAAACCGTAGAAATGTAAGTAAAAATCACTTGTTTTCCAAACCAATACATCCAAAGTCATGAGAGAAAACTAACATTGCTCTTAATACAACAATTCTTTTTTTGATAACCGTGGTGTTCGAGCCAGGTTTCACACACTCCATCTCCTCCCACCAGCAACAACAAATACCAGGTATCTCAATACCCCAAGGCTAACATTTAACTCAAGTACAGCTAGAGCCTAAAGTTCTTTTATACAACTTCAAATTACAAACCATCAAAGATTCAGAGCATTCCACCAAAAAAAGAAAACGAAAATTAACAATCAGTTGTCAAATTAAAACATTAAACACCCAAAAAAAGTATTTCAACAACATGATACAGTCACAGATTTTAACGAATTACTGTAATTCGAGCACAGAATATGCTTTTAAATATAGAAAACAATATCAATTTTGTCGGAGAGAAACTATAAAATTGCTACACACCTGAAAATTTCCAGAAAAATTGTAGAAAAAATTGTGAAAGTGGAAGAGCAAGATCGTTGAATAAAGTTCAGAATAACGTACCGGAGAAAATCAAAAGACCTTTGAGTTTCACGGGGATAGGAGTTGAGGAAATTGAGCGACCAGAATGGGGGAAAGCGCGCTTTTCTTCTTAAATTTTAAAAAATTAATCGTGAGATTAAAATATTACATAGAGCCCGTTTGGATTGACTTTAAGTTGGTCAAAACCAACTTAAAGCCCCTTTTCGGGTTTTGGCCGTATTTATCTAATGCTAACTTTAAGCCAGAAAGTTCTTAAAGTCAGTCAAAAATGAAAAGTTAGGATTTCTAACTTTTTTTTTCTAAGTGCTTAAAGTCATTTTCTTTGATCATGAAAATTACTTTTATATCCCTTATATTTTAACTAAATTCCCAAACTACCCTTTTTATTCTTTTAACCCTAAAATTCACATAATTTTCCTCATTTAAGCACTTTTATCCAAACACTCAACTGCTTATTTATAAAAATAACTTTCAGCACTTTAAAGTTCTAAAAGCACTTCATACATAAAAGTTACTTTTTTTAAGCCCATCCAAACGGGCTCATATAAGATCGATTCAAAATAGTCCATACTCTCTCCGTCCCATATTAGTTGTCATGTTTACTAAAAATAATTATTCTAAAATAATTGTCAATTTAAAAAATTAAGAGAAAATTAATTATCTTTTCCAACTTTTGCCCTTAACATTAACTATTCTAGAATTAAGAAGCACGTAAATAGATAGATCACAGAATTAATAAGGGATATATTAGTTAAATAACGCTCCTAATTAATATTTTCATAAGGATCGTGTAAAATCTTATCATAACAACTAAAATGGGACGGAGGGAATATTGGATAGTTATGGTACATTAAATTTATCAAAATTAATATTTTTAGTTTCTATCAAAATATTTATTTATTATTTTTTAAAGGGTGTTATAAATAAAAATGATTTGTGTCATACAAATTGAGACAATTGAATACTCTTTTGGAAAATCAACAAACATTTTTGGAGTATTGCTCCATTTAAATCATGAGTTAGTCGTAGTTACAGCATGATGCCTCCGGTAACATTCTACCTAATTTCTTTTGAGAAAAAAATTATATTATTTATATATAAAAAATAACAATTTAATTCTTGAATTATTGTCTTATTTCATTTATAGTCCTTATATTATTTGATTAAGCACATCTACCTATTAATTAAACAACTTGTGCACTTTGATCCCCTAACAGAGTTGAAAAACTCAAACATATTCTTTATTTTAAAAATAAAATATATAATTGAAAAAAGATAAATAAAAGGAGTATAATTTCAATTGTCAGCACATAATTGCCCCTACCAACCTACATGTGTACGAATGTAATCAGATTGGAAGTGTTAATCAGAGAATAAATCATCTACAGACTAGAACTATTAACATTTGTTATTAAAAGTATTCAAAGTTTTTGTGATGCCTTAGAACTGAGAATTCTTTGCTTAAAAGTTTTCTAGAGGCCAAATAGGAAGGGCAAACCTGATCAATCTCACACATGGAGAAGACTTATGAACATCAAAGAGAAGTGTGATCTGGAGAATTGGGAATGGAAATGTGTCATTTTGGTGGGACAATTGGACACGAAAAGGCGTTCTTGCTAAGGTGCTACATTTTACTGTTAAATCCAAGAAGATCATGGTTGCTGATTGTTGAAAAAATACTTCTACTATCTCAAAAAAAAAAAAGTATTCATATATTATCTATATTTATTCTATTAAATGAATCTTAATATATATTTTTAATTATCCCATTAAATTATCATTTATTTTGGTCAAATTTCTAACGGTTGGAGCATTAATGGCAGTAATTAGCCTTTACTACTAATTTAATCCTTGGCAATAATTTTGGTGTACGTTGGCAGAGGACTAAGCTATGTTGTATGTATTATATATATTGCTCCAATATTGAGAGAGGGAAGTAGAAAAAATAGAGAGCAAGTCTTATTTTTTCCTTCTTATTTCGTTTGCTCGGTTTATTTTATTTAATCTTTGTTAGTTTCTGGCTCCTAGTTTTATACTAGAAGAGCTTGCATTAAGGACAGTGATAGAAACATGCCTCAAGCTATGTGAATTCCTTACAAGTGTACGTGTTCGTGATGAAGTGTTGGTTGGTATTTTCCGTAAGATTTCCAACAATCTTAAGGATATTTTCATACTTTATTCTTACGAAAAATACCACTAACTACAAAGAAGACCAAAATGACTCGATATAGAGATAAGTGAATAATTCTTGATTTTTTGAAAATGATAACATTGTGTTTAAATTAACCTTCAAAAGTTCGTCCAGTTACAGGGAAGGAAAAGTCATATTCTTTCTTATGATTCTTTTTTTTTTTTTTTTTTTTTTTTTACTTTGGCTCACAATTTTAATATTGTTGATATCTAACTTACTCGGAGTATGATGAAATTTATTTAAAGATGAGAATGCTCTGTAGTCCAATAGTGCTCTTGTTCATTTTCTTAGTGCAGTGGACTAATTGTCACTTTGTTGGTACCTTTCAGAATTCTAATTTACCGTAGATGTTACGGATTCGGAGAGAAATATACTACAAAAATTATTATTGTGAAAGGTAATCGGATTTTTGTATTCGTGTTAATAAGGTATGTGATAAAACTATATGTCTATATTTAAATGGATTTGTGTGTGGTAAATTGAGCCAATATACCTATAACACCCCAGTTTTTTTTTGGTGCCAATCTCCGAGTCATTCTACATATGCGTATAGAATCGAACTCGATGACTTCTAATTGTATATATGAGTTAGGATCAATTCCTAAATATTTGAAGAGTATTAGATGTGGTTTAGGGTCATAAGGGATCTCTAACATCAAGTCAAAACCAAAGAATTTCTATCGGCTAAGTTTTTGTATGAGACCGTATAAGGGTCAACTTCAAACGACCATATCTATCAATATATGAAAAGTTAGGTGTCCCATGACCTATCAATATAAAGGTCTTTGAGTCTTCTTTACAAAGCCACCAAGATTACATTTTTTAGAGTTCGGAGTAAAAAGTTATGTCCAGTTAACCAAAAGGGTGCGTGACCAGTCTGCGTCGCGGACTTGGCCAATCTTGGTTCAAATTAAATTTCGAAAAAAAATGAACTATGGAGGAACAAATCCGCGACGCGTACTTGTTCCACCTTAATTCAAATTTCTGCCCGTTTTTAATTTTTGGGAAGGGCTTTTCAGTTTTTTTCCCACCTTTCCCAACCTAACCCACTACGTTTTAGGGCTAAAATTCGTCCCTTATCAGTATTCTAGGGGTATTTTCTTCTCATTCACCTCTAGAGCTTTTGAGAGAAGAGATGTGAAAGGAGAAGAAGAGTTAGGATTCAAGATCTTCAAGTTAGGTCTTTGATTTTCGATGAGATAATCTTCATTCCAGGTATGTAAAGCTATTCATAACGTTGGACTGAGTTCATCCTCGTGCCCTACATCTTTATTGAGTTGAGTTGATTGAGTTTGAAGTTCCATGAGTTGAGTTCTTGAGTTATCTATAAATTCTATTGAGTTTTTTTGTATATAAATTCAGATGTATTGATGATGTTCTTGAGTTATTTAAAATTTCTTGAGTTGGATTTTGTTGAGAGTATGGATTCATGTTTTCATTCACATGAACCAAATTGAGATTTCATTTTGTTATGTTATGTAGTGATGGAATTTTTAAAACATGATTTGTGAAGGTTTTGAATGAGAAAGGGTTGAGTTTTGAGGAGTCATATAATTACCATTTTGAGTATGAAAGAGTCAAAAATTTGTATATGTTCTTTTAAAACATATATTTGAAAATGAGTTGAGTCTGAGAAGTTATTAAATTTTGTTATTTTGAACATGAGTATTTTGAGTATAAATAATTGTTTGAGATGGAGTTTTGGAAATGTATGAATGAGTTTGAGAAGTCCCTTAATTATTATTTTGAGAATGAGTTTGAGAAGTCTCTTAATTACTATTTTGAGCATGAGTATTTTACATATAAACGAGTTGAACATTACTACATTAAAACATCTATTTTGATATTGAGTTGAGGAGTTAAAAATTATATTTTAAATGCATTCATTGAGTTGGGATTGTATCAAATTTAAAGAGAATAGTTTGATGATTGAGGTGAGTTGATTTTGATGAGAGTCCAATGAGACTAAATAAGTTGATTTGAACTAAGTCCAAAAGAGACTAAATGAATATTTTACTCACCTGATAGATATGAGCATATTGAATCTTGGAAGGAATATCGAGCACCGAATTGGACAAGAGTAAGTAATAACTTGAACTCAATAACTACTAGCCAACATAGGAAAGGATTAAACCATTAAAGTCAGATGTTTCCCTGTTTCATTGTCTTGACATGATAGGACTTGATTGATTGTTGGATCCATGATTTGTTGATTCGTTCATATCCTGACAAAGTATTGAACGGACGTGACAACAACGTCGGCTTGTTGTACATCATTGGCTCATAGGTGATGGTTGTCGGTTAGAGAAACATCCAAATTGAGTGGATCGTGCATGATATGATTAGTTTGATTGAGATTGTAGATGATTGAGTTGAATTGAAAGACATTGCTAAATTCTAATTTGCATATAATATATATATATATATATATATATATATATATATATATATATATATATTAAGTTGGGTCCTTCGAGTTATTATTGAGTTGATTGAGTATAATGTGATTGATTTGATTGAGATTGTAGATGATTGAGTTGATTTGAAAAACATTTCTAATTCTTATTTGCATATTTATTGAGTTGAGTCCTTTGACTTTATTTATTGAGTTGACGATATATGATTAGATCGGATGGTATATGATTTGATTGGATTAGATTGTATATGATTGATCTCTGTCTAATTCGTATTATTACTTTAGACTTATGATATCTTGACTGAGTTTCTTACTCTTGATTGAGTTACTTGAGTTGATATTATTCTACCTTGATACATGTTTCATTCGTCCATATTACATACTCATAGATTTCATGTACTGACGTCCATTTAGACCTGCATAGTTTCATGATGCAGACACAGATTCTAGAGATCATCGACAAGCTCACCGTTGAGGATCCGTTCACATTTAAGGTGATTGGTGAGTCCTCCCTTACATTCGGAAGATACCCCTTACGTTATTCTTTCTTTGAGTTCAGTCTTTTCATTCTGATTTGAGGTAGCCATGAACCTGTAATTGACACCATTTAGACAATAGTGATAGAGGCTTCATAGACTAGATAGTGAAGGGTTGATTGAGTATTTTTATTCCTTAAAATGTTCTTGTCAGACTATTCTCATTACACAGATTGGAGTTTGGTTTGTTGGCCTATGGCCTTTCTTTCTTGAGTTAGATTGTTGATTGGGATTGTCCACCTGATTGTCCTTTTATTTTAAGTCTTCCGCTGATTGAATGAATGAACGAATATGTGATTAGGCCAAATGGTTCGCTTGGGAGCCAGCAATGCCCTCTTGGGGCGTGACAATACCCCTCAATGTAGAAGAAGATTCGAGAAATGAGAATCCCGCTAAGTAAAATTAAATTTGATAAGCGAATGATATAAATTATTGTGGTCGTTTATCAAACGAATCATGTGAAAAATGTGTGAATATGGGTGATAGATTTAAGTGGTAGGCATTTTTACGCCAACAAAATTATTTTGTGATCTACACCCAAAATTGAAAAAGAAGAATGATTTATATATGTTGGTAATTCTAGAACTATTCAAGTTCTTAGAATGAAAAAAGTTCTTCTAAAACTTTCATATGAAAATGTTGACATTATCTGAAGTGGTACATGATATTAATATTCGTGGAATTTGATTCTTGTGGAATTATGAGAAAAGATTGAATGAAGGTTTTATTGAATTTGATAATATGTTAGACAAATATTATTATGGTAACGAGTATTGTAAATGTGATTTTGCTTCTATCTAATGGTAATGAATATTGTAAATGTGATTTTGTTTGTATCTAATATTTTTCAAGATGATAATTCTAGTGCTTATATTTACTTGATTGATACATATTATTTGTGACATGTTAAATTTGTACATTTAATTTTGATTGAAATAAGACAAACTATGAAATCTCATGCTTGTATTTTTAGATTATTTGAACTGTTAGAATTTTTATTAGATGTTAATAAATGTTGGCATGTTAGTATTATTGTCCTACTTTAAAAGTTTGGAAAATGTGGAAGTTATGGCGTCTTACTAATGTTATGTCAAAAGGTCTTTTAAAGTTATATTTACTTGGTCTTGTTATTTAAAATGATTTTGATAATTAAGATGAAGCTTTTGATAGATTTTGATGAATAGATTTTTATTTCATTTATATGATTGGAGAACTTTATGAATAATTGAGAAGTTATTCCTTTATTATGAAATATTTGAAAGTGTAGGAGTGTTTTACTAAGGTTACTATATGATCCTAAGAAAAGAAAAACAGGATTTAACTTTTTGATTGTATGCTAATATATTGTTGCATATTCATATTTGTGGTAATTAGTTGTGATGTGATTGAATGCAACGTTAAAGTTGAAAAAAAATTATATTATTGTGTTTATAAAGTGATAATATTTCTCATGTTCTTGTTGTTAAAAATGATATTGCTTTTTGATGCATTATTTTGGAAAGAAGTTATTGGTGATACATGAGAGGTAACACAAGTATAGTACTCAACAAATTGTATTTGGTACCATTAGAGTGGTACAATATATGATAGTAAGTGGATATCAAAATTCATATGTGGTTGCCAAGCAATAATAATTGCTATGGAAAATAATTTTCGCAATGGCAAAATCAAATACATGTGTTTGAGACAGTATGATGAAACAACTGTTTTGAGACATAATTATTCTGTGTAGTTAGAGGTGAGTATGATCAATTCACAGACTAAAAGAAACATCAAAGGGAGTGAGACTTCTTTTGTCAACTTGAGAAGACAATGATAGTAAGCTAACCTATGTGATTGGAGATCCCATGAATTAGGTTCATATGGGTAATAACAAGTCATTAGTTGATCAAGTATGCACTATAAAATAATGTCCCTCCTATGATGTGTGAATATAGTGTAAAACTGCAAAGCAAAGTGAGGGCTGAGTTAAGAATTCTTAATCCAATTCATATCCTTTATAGGTGGTGTATTGCTCTACAGAATACACTTAATGATTGGACCTATATGAGTGTGGAGTGGTGCCGCTCCTATGAAATTGTGACAGATTTCTAGAACACTCATGAAAATCAGGATGCGCGCATGGCCTCTTAGCGTAAAACCACGATAACGACAAAGATTGTGCGGGTATAATGTGATAGAATAAGACGCTGGGCTTACAAAAGAATTATTGGTTCATAGAAGTTCTAAACTTCACCAATTATTTTGTAAGTTTAATCTTATTTTATCTAGGTCTGGTTTATAGTCTACGGACACCGGATTCTAAGCATTGTACTCATATGTGAAAACCCAGCAAAACTTCTTATTTTATTCTATTTCTTAATATTCTTTTTGAGATATGTAGGGGATTATTGGAAAATAGTTCTAGTATCTCAAAAGGAAGTATTCCTATTATTATTTATATTTATTCTATTAAATGAATCTTAATATATTTTTAATTATCCCATAAATTATCATTTATTTTGGTCAAATTTCTAACGGTCGGAGCATTTCTTTTCTTTATGAGGAATTGCATTAATGGCAATTGAAGAAACTGATACCACCTAACGATTTCAAGAACCAGGTTCTTGAACTAGTGATATGAATGTAAACAATAAGAACAAGACACATAATTTATTGTGGAAAACTTCCTTGCTCAAGGGAAGAAAAACCACAACCTACACCTTGTAGGAATTCCACCAAACTTCACTAACTTTCAAAAAGCAGTTTAGATTACAACTCTATAATCAACGAACTAACTCAAACTCCTAACTCTAATGATTAACTATAATCGCAACTCAAACTCTCTAAGAAGTCAAACCCACTTCTTGTTACAAGCCTCACTTTCTACCTTAGAAAATTATAATTCAATAATATTTCTAAGTAGAGTTCAAACACATAAATTAACTTTCAGAAAAACAATCTAACTTTAGTTCTTCTTTCTTCGATGTTTTGCTCTTGGAACTTTGCCTTGCCTTTGGCTTGAGAAAATCAATTTCAGATTTGCAAAGCCAATTTTTTTTTTGTACGACCTTTTCCTTTTATTGCATTGGTTTTTGAAGACCTAGTTGAGTCCTACAAGAAAAGTACATTGCTTTTCCTTATAGGAGTCCTATTGTGCCGTCTTTCCTTATTTTTGCACTTTTGACTTGTATAAGGATTTGTCCTGTCTAGTTTTTCCGCGTCTGCCTACTGCACCATCGAACAAGTGAACCAGGTTCCCATAATCTGATTCTCATTTGTTATTATCAAAACCTTCTTGAATGGTGTCAACAAATTTCCTCTTTTTGATGATGACAAACCTTGTACCTTCTGCACCTGTACATATGTTAAGTACAAAACCAACAAAAACCAACTTCCTGCTTTTGACATCTCAAAAGAAGAGTAAGTGGATAAGGTATAGATAATGTGAGTATGCTGATCCAGAGCCATAGATGGTAGCACTGTCACCTATTTGAGAAATCACGGAGTAATCACAATCTAAGGATATTAACCATCCAAACAATAGCAAAACAAACAAAACACAAAGCAACAGATCCAAACACAAAAGCAAGATAACACATCATTTAAGCCTAGAAGGGAACAACATAGTCTGTACAGAGAAAAACAACAAAAATTCAATTTCAAAACCCAACTGAGAGAGACAAATAAAAGGCTATGGAGGAGGAGTAGATGAAGATGAGGAGGTAGCAAAAAGGAGAAGCAATTTGTTCATGCGAGCATTGTTTTCCTGTTGTTACCTAATTAGTTGATCTTTTAGTGCGACCACTTCCTCTTGTACAACAAGATTAACCCTCAGAGTATCCACCTCATCTTGAAGAGCATTGTTCTGATCCCGAGCAGCATTGAAAGAGGCCATTAACTGGGCAATTGGACCAACTACCCTTAGAGCAGGTGCACGAGCAGTATAGCAACGGGCAGACAATCGTATTCAGCAAGAGTGGTTCTATCAATTATATCTTCTTTTTTTGTGTGTGGCCCGTCGTCCTTCACCTAGAGGCATATTGAAGGCATGAAACACTAGGGTGCGCAGGTTCCCATAGGCCAACTAGTGAGGACCAGGTTTAGAATCAACTACCTTGGCCATCGGCAGTTGATGTGTTCTTCCTGATCAAGAGCATCTGCCAACTTCATGTCCCCAAATGTAGCTTCATGTTGTCTCTCCCCTCGTGGAACGATCCCCTTATGCACTATTTTGACTAACTTATGAAAGGTTGCATTTTACCTTTTATTCCTAGGTCTGAAAGTGACCCTCCCCTATGTGAACTTGGATGTGAGTAAGTAATTTTCGTCCTTAGTCCACACATATTCAGCAAGCCCAGCTATAGGAACTTGTAAGACTTCCTCTAGTCGATGATAATCAATAATAATCTCAGCCCCATGAACTCTAGAACTAACCACACTATCCTCCAAGACTATCAAATTTGTATAAAACTCAACCACTTCAGGGAACACATTAGGGATTTCAGTGGAAGGAAGAGGGAAGGATGAAGGGTTAGGGTTTTCAGCAGGTAGAAGTGATGATGAAGGAGTGAAGGGTTCAGTAGAGGCATATGGTGGAAGAGGAGATTGATGAGTTTGAAGAACAGGGGAGGATGGTGGCGTGCTTATCAGAGAATTTGGGCAATCTTCCCCCTGAGCAGATGCCTCTAGGGATTCCCCCTAAGATGATGTCGGGTCCTCATCATCGGATTAATCGACGAGGGCTGAAATGAGTGAAGGTATTTTGGGAGGAGTGGTCGTTTCTAGATGGGTAGTAGGTGGAGGAGTGGGAATTGCCATGGATGTAGTTAGGGTTTTTTAGTGGAGAAAAGAGAATCAGTAGGTCAGATAGTTGAAGAGTGATGAGTGTATAGGGATTTTTCGATGATTTGATAGAAAGTTACGGTATTCTGACGAGTGATTTGAGGTTGAGGTGACGGTTAAGATCCTGAGATTATTAATATTTAGAGAGGAAATATGAACTTTCCACCCATTTGGAATATAGAGTACAGATGAGGGAACCAGGTTCAGTTAGATATGTGAATCATGCATTTAAGAGGTGCCGCAGTAGTAAAGACTACGAGGATGAGTGCATACCTGTTAAGGGAAGGACCTAGTTCATATGTGCAGTCAATTTGTTTCTCCGCCTTGTTATAGGAAACTAAGGGTAATATCATTAGACCTGAGCTTTAGTATTCCTCTAAAGATGAGTGTGTACCTAGTACAGTACAAAGGTGAGTCAGTAAGTCACATTATATCTAAATAGCAAATCACTACTTATCAATTGATCTGCCGAGAAAGAGAGAAGATAGTTAATTAGACTGGTAAATGAGACCAAGGGTAGTCTATTTTTCTCAAATTATTCTCTTACCAATGCTTTGGTAAATATATTAGCCACTTGATCTTCAGTTTTACAAAACGTCATGATTATGAGTCCTTTTTCAATATTGTCTCGAAGAAAGTGATGTCATACATTAGTGTGCTTGGTTTGTTTATGTTGGACTGGTTCTTAGCCATGTTTATCGCACTGGTATTGCCACATGTCATTGGTATACATCTTATAATAATTCCAAAGTTCAAGAGTTGTTGTTTTATCCATAAGAATTGAGCACCACATGACATAGCAGCTACATACTCCGCTTCAACGGTGGATCGTGCAACCGAGTTTTATTTTCATATAGCCCATGACACTAGACATGGTCCAAGAAAATGTGCAATATCTGATATACTTTTTCTATCTACAAGATAGCCTTCATAGTCTGCGTCAGTAAATCCAACTAGATCGAAGGAGTCTACTGTGATATACTAGAGAACCAGGTTTTGAGTTCCTTTAAGGTATCATAGTATTATTTTGGCAGCCTTCATGTGTGACTCTTTTAGAGATGACTGAAAATGTGAACATAGTCCGACACTGAATACTATGTCTGGTCTATTGTTGTGAGGTATAGTAGGGATCCAATTATGCCTCTGCATATTGTGTCACCGACTGGGGAACCAGTTTCATCCTTATCGAGTTTAGTGGTGTTGGAAATAGGTGTATCATGTACTTTGGTGTCATGCATGTTAAATTTTTTCAGTATTTCTCTAATGTACTTTTGTTTATGAATCGATGTTTATGATGATGACTGATGGATTTAAAGTCCAAGAAAGAAGTTCAACTCTCCCAACGTGCGCATTTCAAATTCACTAGTCATAAGTTTTGCAAACTCGACGCCCATTCGTGCATCTGTTCCTCCAAAAATGATATCGTTAACATATACTTGCACGGTTAAGACATGGGGGCTCTTTTTCTTAAGAAATAAAGTATTGTCAGTCTTGCCTCTTGTATATCCATGTGTAAGAAGAAATGTGGACAACCTATCATACCATGCACGTGGTGCCTGCTTGAGGCCATAAAGGGCTTTGTCCAATTTGTATACGTGATTAGGATATTCATGGCTTTCAAAACCTGGTGGTTGATGAACATACACTTCCTCTTGCAGATATCCGTTCAAGAAGGCACTCTTCACATCCATCTGATATAATTTGAACTTCATTATGATACAAACGCGATCAACATTCTGATAGCTTCCATTCAGGCTACTGGAGCGAATTTCTCATCATAGTCAATCCCTTCCTCTTGATTATAGCCCTGAACTACAAGCCTAGCCTTATTTCTTGTGATAGTTCCCTGATCATCGAGTTTGTTCCTGAATACCCATCTTATTTATATTATTGTTCGATCTTGAGGTCTGGGAACCAGATTCCATATCTTACTTTGTTCAAATTGATTTAACTCCTCCTATATGGCATTGATCCAATTCGCATCTAGGAGTGCTTCTTTAATGTTCTTGGGTTCTATGACTGATAGATATGCCGAGAAGGCACATAAGTTCCATAGTTTGGATCTGGTTTGGAATCCTAAATCAAGAGGAGTGAGCAGGTTCTGTAGGGAATGAGAGCTTTGTTTTTCCAGTTATTTGTCTAACTGCTTTCTCTTGGGACTAAAGTAGGAGGACCAGGTTTAGTATAATCACCATCTATAGCTGGAAGAGTATCTTTTGTAAGCTGATTTGATTCATAGTTTTGGTCTGGAGTTCCACCATTATTATTTGAAGGTTTAGTATCCTCATAGTCAGCATTATCAGCATCTCTTTGTAGAAGATCAGTCGTTCCTATCTTATCATGATTACCCTCAACGACTTTGAACTCTCATTAGTCCACATAAGTCCATTGCAACATTTTCAATGGTTTTTTTGTACTTACCATACCTTTTGATTTGAATGACGATCTCACGTGTTTTCCTTATGAACATGCTCCACATACTTGATTTTCATTGAATCGTCCTGTTGGCAGACCTCATACCAGTTCTTTTGAGATCAGTTTGTTTATTGTTGAAAAACTTGCATGCCCCAATCTCTTGTGCCATAACAATGAATTGTCATCAACTGCACTTAAGCTTTTTAGCATAGATGTTTCTGGGCCCATAATGTCAACCTTGTAGATGTTTTTGTGCCTTTTTCCTATAAGGACCAATTTCTATGATTTTGCACTAGTTACTCTGCATGCAGTAGATGTAAAAAGTACATTATTCCCTCTATCGCACATTTGTGATACGCTGAGAAGATTATGTTTTAATCCTTCAACATAGTACACATTGTCTATTGCTTGAGAATGAGAGGTCCAACTTTGCCAATTCCCATAATTTCGCCTTTCTTTCGATTTCCAAAAGCTACGCTTCCGCCATGAAAACCATTTAGTAAGAGGAAGTTATCTTTGTTTCCCGTCATATGTCTTGAACAAGCGTTATCCAAGTACCACTGCTTATGTCTTCCTCTTTCCTATTCCTACACAATCAATCAGAGATTAATTTTGGGCACCCAGATCCACTAGGGTGCCTGTTTGTGAGTGAAATGATGAATTAGATTTTTCTTAGTCCATTTGGGTAGGTGCTTATGTTTGTGAACCAGTTTCCTGATTCCTGTTCCATAAGATACCTTTTTTACATAGGTTAGATTGTTTTTAATAGCTATGTTTCTCTTTTGACACATGTACATTTGATGACTATTTTATCCACAATGAGTACATGGAATATCATAACAATTTTCACTAGATTTTATAGAATTATTCTTGAAACCTATTCTATGTTTAGTTGAGGATTGACTTCTTTGGATATTATTAAGCATCATGAATGACTTAGTCCATCTCATAGTGATCTCCAATTCCCTTTTAGTTTTGTTAAGTTCTTCAAGTAGAGCTTCATTCTTTTTAGTTAAAGACTGTAATTCATTGTTTAGCGTTTTTATAGTTTCATCTAGAGCAAGGTGTATATTATTTTGTACATCTTTTTCTTTCCTAGAGTAGTTCATCCCATTAATTTTTTCTTGAAGATTATTATTAAGGCTTCTAGAGTCTCATTCTCTGTTCTCAAGGCTGAATATTCATCCAACATCTATTCTTTTGCAGCACATGTTGCATGATATGTATCAATGAGGACACTAGATAGTGATTCTAGTTTCCTTTTGGAATAGAGATGAAGATTTTCTTTGATTTGATGAAAACTTACCTTGGACTGCTTGTTGTCCTCTTCACCTTCTTCTGAATCTGTTCTAGCCATCAGCGTCAGGATTGTTTCTTTTGACTGATCATGGTTCTCCTCATTATCTGACTAAGCAATTACCACTAGTGCTTGGAAGTTGTACTCCCTTTCTCCTTCCATTGCCAGTAATGACTGATTTTCAGCTTCAGTCCCATCGGACTCTTCTCCAGAAGAATTTTCCATTGCTGCAAAAGCTTTCTTCTCAGTCATGTCAGTCTCTTAATTGTTCATTCTTCGATTTGTGGGAATGTATTGATCACTCCTAACTTCGTTGGTTCTTTCAGGGTTGTTCTTTTTGTATTCCAAGGCCCACAATGGATAGAATTTGATGAAGTGATCTAGACTTCCACACTTGTGACATAGTTGTTCTCTTAAGTCTTTGTCAGTGGTTCTCTGAGACTATCTCTTCTGACTTGTTTGCCCTTTTCTCAGCATCCTTTGAAACTTTTTCGTCTTCCTCTTCAAAGTCTTCTTTCTCAGTGGCTTTAAGAACTACATTCTTCTCTTTCCTTTTGCCTCCGATTTCTTTCTCTTGGTTCTTCTTTGTTTCACAGGTCAGTAGACTTCCAATGAGTTCGTCCATTATCATAGTGCCAAGATCACATGCCTCAGTAATCGCTTCTACTCTGCTTTCCCAAGATTCAGGAAGAATACTTAGGAGTTTCCTAATAGCTTTTCCAGTTGAAATTACTTCTCTCAGAGAATAGATTTCATTGATTATAGCAGTGAACCTGATATGCATGTCTTGAATTGTTTCTCCATCCATCATTCTGAATAATTTATACTGTCGATTCAGATTATCGATCTTGGATTTTTTGACTTGATTGGTTCCTTCATGGGCAGTTTGCAAGGTGTCCTATATCGCCTTTGCATCGTGGCAAGCGGAGATTCTATTGTATTAATCTAGACCTTTTCCACAAATTAAAATCTTTTTAGCCCTTGTGCTGTTTTGAATTGCCAGTTTATCTTCCGCATTCCACTCCTTTCTGTCCTTTGGTACCTGTGTTATCCTATCAGTTTCAGTCTTCATAAGAATAGTGGGTTCGTTAAGGATAATATTCCATAGATCTGGACTATCTCCTATCAGGTGATCCATCATCCTATTTTCTCACCATCCGTAGTATTTTCCATTGAATAGTGGTGGCATTGTCTATGATTGTCTTTCTTGTGCAGTAGGTGGTGCATCCATTGATCCTTTTCAAGATTTGAATCTTTGAGTGAAAAGACCCGCTCTGATACCAATTGAAGAAACCTATACCACCTAACGATTTCAAGAACCAGGTTCTTGAACTAGTGATACGAATGTAAAAAGTAAGAACAAGACACATAATTTATTGTGGAAAACTTCCTTGCTCAAGGGAAGAAAACCACAACCTACACCTTGTAGGATTTCCACCAAACTTCACTAACTTTCAAAGAGCAGTTTAGATTACAACTCTATAATCAACAAACTAACTCAAACTCCTAACTCTAACGATTAACTATAATCACAACACAAACTCTCCAAGAAGTCAAACCCACTTCTTGTTACAAGCCTCACTTTCTACCTTAGAAAATTATAATTCAATAATATTTCTAAGTAGAGTTCAAACACATAAATTAACTTTCAGAAAAAAAATCTAACTCTAGTTCTTCTTTCTTCGATGTTTTGCTCTTGGAACTTTGCCTTGCCTTTGTCTTGAGAAAATCAATTTCAGATTTGCAAAGCCAAATTTTTTTTGTACGACCTTTTCCTTTTATTGCATTGGTTTTTGAAGACCTAGTTGAGTCCTACAAGGAAAATACATTGTTTTTTCTTATAGGAGTCCTATTGTGCCGTCTTTCCTTATTTCTGCATTTTTGACTTGTATAAGTATTTGTCCTGTCCAGTTTTTCGCGTCTGCCTACTGTACCATCCAACAAGTGAACCAAGTTCCCATAATCTGATTCTCAATTGTCATTATCAAAACCTTCTTGAATGGTGTCAACAACAATAATTAGCCTTACTACTAATTTAATCATTGGCAATAATCTTTGGAGTACGTTGGCAGAGGACAGCTATGTTGTATGTATTATATATATTGCTCCAATATTCAGAGAGGGAAGTAGAAAAAATAGAGAGCAAGTCTTATTTTTTCCTTTTTATTTCTTTTGTCGGGTTTATTTTATTTAATCTTTGTTAGTTTTTCGCTCCTAGGACAGTGACAGAAGCACGCCTCAAGCTATGTGAATTCCTTACAAGTGTTCGTGATAAAGTGTACGTGTTCGTGATGAAATGTTAGTGTTCGTTATGAGAAAGTATTTTCCATAAGATTTCCAACACTGATTTTATAAAAGAGGGTGAGTAGGATGAGAATCGTCTCAGACTTAATGTTCCTTCCAACATTGTTGACGATATTCATAAAGGGAAACATGATAGAATCTTCTGGAAAGCTGATGGCAATTTTACTTGTAAATCAGCTGAACTTTTCTTAAGAAATGCTAAAATTTCTACTTTGTCCTCTTATAATATCTGGTACCCAAAAATGCCCTTTAAAGTGGCCTTTTTTATGATGAAGTTATTGAGAGGTAGAATCCCTACTGATGATAAAGTAAGGAAATTCATGTTTGTCCTTCCGGATGTAACTGCTGCAGAAGCTATAAGGAAGAGAGTATTCAACACCTTTTTATGGAGGGAGATATGTCTCAACTGTGAAAAGCATTTGGTAACTCTTGTAGGATCAATTTCAATATATGCTCTATTAGAGGTGTAGTGATGCTATGGTGTCTGGCCAAACCAAATAACAAAATTCACGAGACCATGTACCAGTGCCTCCCTACATTTGTGAGCTGGGAGATTTGGAAGACTAGATGCAAAGCGAGATTTGAAGGCTCAAAGGTTTCTACTTATGGAGTTGTAGAACAGGTACAAAAATTGATGATTCTAATTCTTAACCAACACTTTTCATGTCTTAATTTCAAAGGAAGTTGGCAAGAGTCGTGCAGCAAGATTGAAAGAGCGAAGCTAATTATTAACACCAAGATCATCAAATGAAAAATGCCTCTTGAGAATTTCTATAAACTTAACACTGATGGATGCTCAAAAGGTAATCCTGGGGAGGCCGCAGGTGGTGGAGTACTAAGGGATTCTCATGGCAATATGAGAATGGCTTTTCATGCATACTTTGGTACTTGCAGTAACAACATGGCCGAGGGCTTGGCTATAGTGAAAGGTTTACAATAGTGTGTTGCGAACCATATTCATAATATCATCATTGAGTCTGATTTGATGCTTATAGTTAATATGCTAAAAGGAAGAACCATATTCATAATATCATCATTGAGTCTGATTTGATGCTTATAGTTAATATGCTAAAAGGAAAAACAACGTTATATGTCAGGTACTGGACATTGTTAATCAGATAAAACAGATCATGGAGAACGACAATTTTAGAATAACTCACTATTTCAGAGAAGCTAATGAAGTCGCTGATTTACTAGCCAATGTTGGAGTCATGGTGAAACATGACACATTTTTCATTGAAGTTTTTTCTTTGCCCAAACAAGTGAAAATTGCATTGAAGAATGATCAAGATGGCAGGCCTAATCTCAGGATCAGAATTAAAAAAAGGACATTTCAATTTCTAACATGTATTTATGCACTTTTATTTTTAGTTGTTTTTACACCTTTCCGGAACATATTTTCTCAGATATGAGTATATCTTTGAGCTACTTCCAAACTTATAGTCTATGTATAGGGCACTTTTTGTACATGGATGAAATTTTCATCCTTATTAACCCCTATAGAGGAAGCACTATCTTCCATCCCCTGTAACTATCTTTTTCTGATGGAATGAACAAGTAGGGGTCTACCTAACCCCCCACCACTGAAGTGGATTTGATTGGGAAAAAAAAAACTATTAACATTTGTTAATTAGTTGTTATCTTGTGCTATATTCTACAAGTGTACGAATCATTTTGGACAAGTTGCATATAGATGAGAATGAATTTGAGAAGTGGAAGAACCAAAGTTAAAGGAGGCAAAATTTTACAATAATTACTTAAATTTTTAGGTAAGATAATTCACAATGCATAGCTATTGTTCCTTCTTTTGTTCTTCTGGTGTGTATATATATAAAATTATGATGCTCAAAAATAGATATGAGACTATAATCATAAAACTCGTGCTCAATTTCCATTATATATAATAAGTTCAATATACATTTAATATAACATAATCTTCAAGACCTGATGCTATATCATGAAGCAATGCTCAGATAGTAGAATATCAATAGATAAAAATTTAGTGCATGGTTTCATTAAAATATAAATTAAGAACCAAAATTTATATTTCAGATGAATTTAAATGGGGCGACATGAACTCCAACTCTCAACTCAGTTGTGAGCTGGAGGGTGTGTTCTTGGTGGTAAGTAGTCCAAATTATACTCCGCCTCCCTTTTCATATCTTTATTTGACACTTTCACTTCTGCATCTGGAATGGAAACCCTAGTCAAAATTGAATTCATGATCTTCTCATGCTGCAAGAAACACCCAAAAAAAATCAATTTAGATTTCAAAATTTTATCAAAGATATGCATGATATATTCCTATAGTACAAGGATTTAAGTTATATATACGATAGCCCGTTTGGATTAGCTTATAAGTTACTTATAAGTTGTTTTCAATTTTTTTGAGTGTTTGTCTAGCTAACTTAAAATCATTTTGTGCTTAAAATAAACTCTAATAAATAATTGGGTTTGTTTGGATGGACTTATTTTAAAAAGCTTATAAGTTGAAAACAGCCTATATAGGTCAAAAAAAAATAATAAGTTGGGTTGCACCTACTTATTCTTTTTAAAATTTATAAATAGTTTTCAACTTATAAGTTACTTAAAATAAATCCATCCAAACAGGCTCTGAATAATGTAAGAAATTTACACTATTAAAATAATGTTACATGTAATAACAGGTTAAATATCATATTTACTGCTAGGTTACTAATAATTAATGCATGTTTATCATAGACATTTACTTGTAATTATCTTATAATTAAGTGATTTGATTAATGTAACTACTTTTATAAAAATGAAAAAGAATAAGTTATATACGAACATTAATTTGTCATAAAACAATCTTCTATAATATGTCAAAATACACTAACAGTATAAAAAATCGAACATATAACGTAAATTCAATATAATAGCAAATTTGAAATTAATATATATATATATATATATACCTTGTTGAGTACACCAAGTGACCGTGCATTACATGCATGGAATAGAAGGAAAATCGTAAGAAGAGAGGATATAGTGATCATTGACATTTGAGAAGAATTATACATTGTTCTTCTCAATTATATTTAGTTTTTTAAAAAAAAATTGTATGAAGATATAATTGGTACAAACATATAAATACTATAAAGAGTAGATATAGCTAGCTTTAAATGCTTATTTTGGAAGGATATAAAGGTTTTATTAGCACAATAACATGAAAATATATGTAATAAGGTAGGAATTAGTAAGAGGCAAAATAAGAAATGTAGAGTCTAAAGACATGAAGATATTCAAAGTAAGTGTATGCTATATATATAAATACTTTTTTGAATTTTGAAAAAATTGAAGATTGTTGAATTATTTAAGTGTTGAACAATAGATAGGTCATGATGTTAAGGAAACAAGAGAAACAAGAAAGCAAGAGCCTGTCCATTTTTGTTTACATCAAGAAAGCAAGGTACGCATCTCATTGGTCTTGTCCTTTTTTTTTTTGGGTGAAACCAAACTAATTTTTTCCGTTCACTTTTAATTTGCACGCATTAATGACTAATATATGTATTTTATCACGATATTTATATTAATTGATATATAGTCTTAGGTATTGAAAAATATTTGGGAAATAACCGAATAAGTAATTAATATTGACAATAAAATAAAATAAAAATTATCTTTTCTTGATATATTAAAAGTGAAAATATATTTTTAAAATAATGAACACATAATAAAAAGTCTTAAATGTTTGTTTTTACGGGATAAACTATCATATTTTAAACTAAAAAGAGTTAAATATACCCCTGTACTATTGGACATAGTTTAAATATACTCTTCGTTATACTTTTGGGCTAAATATATCCCTCTTGTTATACTTTCGGTTCAAATATACCCCTCTCATTATACTTTGGTACAAATCCGCCCTTTATTTTAACGTAAGAACACTTGAAAAGTTCAAAATTAAATAGCTAATTCTCAATTTTAAATATCTGATATTTTAGGAATAAATAAAATTTCCAAATACTAATTTGAGTTTGTTTCCGAAATATGACAATACAATACTAATATATGAAATTTCTAAGTACTAATTTGAGTCTTTTTTCTTACAAAATGATAAGAAAGAAAATGCTGCAAAATAATTTTGCTGCATTTTCTGTCTTACCATTTTGTAAGAAAAAAAGACTCAAATTAGTATTTAAAAATTTCATGTATTAGTACTTAAAATTATGCAATGCATTTTGTATTGTCATTTCTAAGAAAAAGAACTCTAATTAGTACTTGAAAATTTTATTTATTCCTAAAAAAATCAGATATTTAAAATTGAGAATGAATTATTTAATTTTGAGCTTTTCAAGTGTTATTTCATTAAAATTAAGGGCGAATTTGTACCAAAGTATAATGAGAGGGGTATATTTGAACTGAAAGTATAACAGGAGGGGTATATTTAACCCGAAAGTATAACGAAGGGTATATTTAAACTATTTATAATAGTACAAGGATATATTTGACACTTTTTCGTATTTTTAAAATCACAAATCTCACATTTTAAGGAGTCTTACATGTGATCAGTAAATATCAATGACCTATAGAGTAAAAAAAATAATCGCACGATATAAATAATTTAAGCTCATTATTTTAAGAGTTTAAGTTTGACATTGATGATATTTTTTACACTATCGTATTTATTTAGAAAAAAAGAATATTAGTAAGTGAAAAAAAATAAGCTAGTGATAATTTTTTTTACACTATATATCAATATTTATTTATTTATTTATTTTAAAAAGGAAGATTAGTAACTCAAAAAATAAGCTAGTAAAAATACTTCACACTTACATTAAGTGTATATAAGTTAAACATATTATATTTTAAAGGTAATGTTAAAAAGTGAGACACCTTTTTAGATTGACTAGGCACCAACATGTCTACCTATAGTTGCTTATACATGTTTCCGAGTTGCCTCTACTTGCATGCTAGCTCCATTAATAGAATGATCAACCAAATAATATTTTAAATTATTTTCATGCTTTTGATGTCATGGAAGATGGTGGAAGCCAGTTTTATATGTTTATAAAAACAAAACATTATGCTAATTATTTATCCTTTGAAAAGTGCACCCATGACATTGGACTAAGCAATATAATTACTTAAGATCTATTTTGACCTCGACAGTTTATTTTGTTCTACTTCTGCTTATTCACACATTCGTTAATCGAGAAATAATCACATGTTTATGAAAGTTCACTTTGTACTTGTATGCTGAATTGATAGACTTTGAATTTATACAAATGTAACGATCCGAATTGTCATTAATTAAGAGTAAAAGAAATCGTAAGAAAATTTACTTAACTGGGTCCCACCATCCCGTTAGAGCGGGATGATCCCGCCTTAGCGGCGCTGCCAAAGCGGCCAAGAGCAGGAGGATATGGGTCAGAACTTAAAAGGCTGCTGTTATCTTGGGAAGAGGCGAGAGTTACTGCAAAAACCCTCCAAAAGGCTGTTGTTATCTTGGGAAGAAGAGGGGAAAGAATCTCAACATTGGAAGGCTTTCAACCGGTGGAATTCAATCCTGTCTTGCCTCATAGGACATCTGGAACCAAAGATTTCAACAACATTAATCCCTCCATAGTTGCTTGGCGCCCATGTAGGCTAGACTTCTCTTTTATGAGTAGTAAATCTATATCTATTGTGTAGTATAGAAGGAAATTTAATGAGAAATCGTATAATTAAGTTGTGGGTCATGGGTCATGGGCAGGAATTTTGGTTGTATTGGTGTTCAATTCTAATGTGACCTGGTTAAGAAGGAGCTGTAATGATTGGAGATGTTTATTGATTGTGATATTATTGCGTATAGATATTTAAATTATAATGGGCATAGTAGTATGTGTAGAGATATAAAATAAGTTGATACTGGAGATAAACCTTAAGAATTTGGTAGTGTAGGCGATGGTTTGTTTCCCGTATATGTTTCATGAACTGGTTGAGTTACTTATGATATGCATAGGTATGTATGGATAGGGGAAACATGCTAGACTTTATGCAAATGATCACTTGTTGGCTCATTTTGTAATGACACCATTCATATGATATACTATGGTCTACTGTTGATAGTTTGTTATTTGATTTTTCATAATTGAATCGGGTGTCACGTTTCAACACACATTTGGATTGGGTGTCATATTTGACACATATTTAGATCGAGTGTCACGTTCCAACATATTCTTGGATTGGATGTCACATTTCGACACATATGTCACTAGACTAGGTCCATGAGAGGGCCAAGTATGTGTGTGTGGATAGTCCATGAAAAGAACTGATGATATCTATATTTTCATGAAGAAATAATGTTAGTGGTTAATGATCCATGGAAAAGTGTCTTATAAAGGAACCTTTGAGTTGAGGCATGTTAGTTATAAAGAACGGTGAGCATATATAGTTTACTAGGGGGTAAGATGGTAGATCATGTCAGACTTCGATATGACGTATGTGATATATAATTTATCCTATATTTACAAGGTTAGAGATGGAGGTTTTTTGGTTACAGAGAATTGTTCTCATTGAGGTTTTCCCTAGTAGTTGTAGTAGTAGTGGTTGTCACTAGAAATCGGGGTTAGGTATGAGGTGTGGTTATAGAATAGCTAGGGTCCTATGTTGTGAGACAATTGGATCAAGATCCGTGGTAGTGGGGTGGAACCATTGAGTGGCTAAGGCTTTTAGATGGTAATTGATAGAGTGAAGTGAGTAGTAGAGTGATGAAGACTATAAGAGTAAGGAGTAAGGAGTTTACCTATTCGGCTGGGTGGACAGGCTTATGAAGTTTAATTATCACGATCTCTCTTATTTTTCTGTTCATATATTATGCGATGGGTATCAGCTTGAATGATGATGCCTACCAGTACGTATTGTTTGTACTGATACTTCTCTTGCTATGCCACTTGGCAAAGTCTCGCCATAGCGGAATTGCGCGAGACAGAAACTCCAGAGGAAGTCTTCTGCTTTTGCAATGATCTCCTAAGCACGAATAACTAACTCCAAGGTTAATATAGTGCTAAATAGAGACTGAATAGCCGTAAAATGATAGTAATATATATGAGCGATGATGTGAAGTAATTAAAAAAGCATCCGAGTGCTTACAAAAAATAGAGAAAGCGGTA
The DNA here is from genome assembly GCF_947179165.1 of Solanum dulcamara. Taxonomy (NCBI): domain Eukaryota; kingdom Viridiplantae; phylum Streptophyta; class Magnoliopsida; order Solanales; family Solanaceae; genus Solanum; species Solanum dulcamara. The sequence continues at coordinate 75,203,510 of NC_077238.1, read as the reverse complement.
ATAAAAGCAGTAAATTATTTGATACCTGTCCAAACGGGGCAACCCAATCAAATAACAAAGTCTAACGGGAAGGAGGGGGAGTGTCATCATCCGAATCTAGCTTCTCGGGAGGGTACTCTCCTGCCCAGGCCTCGTTCAGAAAGTTGAACTCTTGAAAGTCTCTGGGCTCCTGGGTAGGAAGCTCCCTCTAGGGAGCTACGTAAGAGAAGATGACCTTAATCGTCTTTCACATCCTCATTATGAGGCGGTCTCTCTCTATGCTCTTCCTTCTCTCCCACCACAGTTGACGACAGAGTATCTCCACCTCCATAGCAGTGGCTGGTGGAATGGGAGCAGGGGTTTGGATAAAGGGTCCTCCTAGTCCCCTCCGAACTGCAGCTAAATCCTCCTCTAAGAGAGGGTCAACTAGTGGCTGTGACTGAGTGAGAGGGGTAGTATTCTCGTCCTCGCCCTCTGCTGCTACTGCCTGACTAATCTCGGCCTTGTCAGTCTTTCGCTTCTTTTGTCCCCGAGAAGAGGCCTACTTTATAAGCAAGGGATGAAAGGGGGGATTCATGGGGAGTACCTCGTTAGAGTCCAGGAGGGGCACCCCGATCATCTTGCACATAGCGGAGATCAGGCCCGACAGGAAGAATGTCTTCTTGTTGCCACAGTAGAACATCTTCCACTCTGACACAATCTGGGCCCCCACATTCAGGCCTAAATGACGCAAGTCACCACTAGAGCTCGCGGGAAGGTCAAATCTGTGCGGTTGTTGAAAGGGAGAATCCTCCTTGCTATATGGTGTAGCCACCTCTTAGCATCATTCGACCAGTCAGTGCTAGAGATGCCCTCTGTGCTGGGCTAGCAGACCCTATTCCAGTTCTCTGGGTCTACTAGAGTGTCCCGTAGTCATTCCAGATCCATCTCCCTCAGTTTGACCTCGTAGTTAGCATTAGAAGCGTCAGGTAGGCGTCATCGATAACCCGATACCCTCCATATAATATAAAGAAATCAACCAGAAGAAGAACATGCTAAACAGACACCCTGAATCAACCTTTATACACACACCCTGACCACCGTACTTGCTTGGATCACCATTACTATGTATCATGATATCTGTCTTCTATTTGGTCCACTGCTAACTCTAATACAAATCAAGGACTAGCCCTTCTCTAACACATAGATGAGGTTCCGGCTACACATCATACCAAATCCATCTAACCCACTTACTAGACCTATATAAGTTTGCCACTACAACAATCCAACCCTTGACCCCATGGTATACCATAGCAAGGCTTTACTAACCACCTTGGACTAAACTTTCTTCACAAGGCATAACCTAGTCACTTCATCCCATATCGACCGTTCTTCTTCTTACTCCCACACCTTCTCATACTTGGAATACGGAACACATCTAAGCACCATAATATAGTAACACAGATAATACCACTATATTGTAGTAACACAAATAACACCACCACAATATAGAAACTGATAACATTCATACTTTCGATCCTTTCACATCAATTATTACATAGGATAGACATGGTTAGATACAGTGGTGTCAATTACAAATACAATAGGCATCATACATGAAATCATATTCATTTACAAGTAATCAGTCAACAATGGTTCTCTCATGAAACCTACACCCAAACTGTTAGTATATCGGCATGACATTTGATCTAATATATACCAGCGTGGTACCCGATTCAATATGTGTCGGTGTGACACCGATTTAATATACACCAACGTGGTATCCGATCTAATATACACAATCACAATCACGATCACAATCAATAATGTATGATTGACACACTTGCACACTCAAGTAACAGGTTCATTACATGTAATTCATCACAAATAGTCATTTCACATTTGGGTTCATGGCATGAGATAATCACATGAAGTCATTACATTCATCTCTTCTATTTCACGAATACGCAATACTCAAGTACTTACAGGCACGGATACCCACAATTATACATTCAGGCATATCCCCCTATATACATGCATCAATAGCCACTATTGGACCCTCTTTTGATTATCACAGGTCTTAAGATCTCGTAACAACCTAACAATCTCCGTACTCTTAATCTCAAATGAGTCACCATACCTCTCGACAGGTTTCACCAATGTTTACATTCATAGACTGGACCACTACCATTAGTCATAGAATAATCCTGACCCGCATCGTACATTCCTGCCCTAACAACAATAACAATCATTTAACAATCCAGACTCCGTTCCCGCAGGCCTAAATATGAAATCTCTCATCAATTTGCATTACATTAAGTGATGGGAATGAGTTTATAACTACTCAAGAAAACCTATCCTACATGGGCTCCAAGCAGTTGTTGAAGGATAATAGCTCCGCTCCTGACTCTCGGACAGCGGGAACAGGTAGAGGTAGACTTGAATTTCACTTGTTGTAGCCTACCTTGCTCCAAAAATCTCTTTCAAGCCTAGAGCAGCTTTTTGAGGGTTTCTAAGGTGACCCTCGTCAATTTTGGTACTTATGGGAAGGAGGAGGAAATAAGAATTCGTTTCTTTTAATTCTGCCCCCGATCATCCCGTTATGGAGGCTCTTATCCCGCTTTGGCGCCGCCGTTGCCGCGGGATCCTTGCTGCCATGACGAGATGGTACTGGTATGACAATGATTCGGGTCGTTACAATGACAAATGCTCATGAACTCTTTCAAATACTCATAAATGACTCTAATGACAAGTCTGATGGTTTGAAGTTGTTGCTTCAACCAGAATTCCTTATTTTTTGTGGCCTGCATATAAGTGTCTTCTAGACATTCCCACATCTGTTTGACAGTGATTCATCCCACAATGAGATACATACTCTCCTCTTACATTGTTCTATAGCCAACTCCTTAGCAATATAAAAATTTGTCATTAACGAAAAAATAAAGATTTTAAAGTAAAGTAAGATCCTACTCACTATTTATTATTAGAAGGAGAAAAATGCAAGAGTCATAGAGTATGAATACCCCCTTTTTTTTTTCTTTCTAACATGTAATATACATCAAGTTGCTGGTCCACCTAATCTATAATTTGTTCATCTCACAAAAGAGAGTGTAAATTGTTTTATGCAATTTGTCATTATTTTTTGTGAAATGAGGAGTTTCCTATATGATGAAGCTGGAGATTTTAAAAACAACCGTTGGTTATATTTTGATTGAAAGAAAATCTTATAATTAACAGAAGATGAATCCAATGGCAAATGTCCAACTTTAATTTTGAAAGTTGAGGCATTAATTTCTTGATTGATTAATGTGTAACATTTAATCAACTATGCATACTTTTAATGTCAAAAATAGAGGCAGATTACTTTAATTTTTAGGATGTGTGTTACCTATTGTTTTTAAAAAAAAAATTATAAGTCAAATATCTTAACCTAATTAGTGCATGGCCTCTTCCATAATCTCTATGAAATTATACAATAGTGCAACTTGTTTCGACCAAAGTTTGAATCACAAATATTCTTTTGTTAAATTAATTAAATTGACTTTGATCAACCAAAGCATAAAGGGAAATCTTTAAGATATTAATGCTCTTTAATTTCCACAACGACTCCATCTTAATTTTTGCTACATGCATTATTGGCACCTTCTAGTTATAGTTTTAATTTCCAATTGTCTTCATCCGGCGTACAAAGTTTGGCAAGTTCATTATACTTTCGACAGTAGTTGGGATAAGGATAATAATTTCGAAATAAAAGTTGAGATTAAGTTATTTTATATTTGGTTTAAGTTATTAGCTAATCACGATATTATTTTATATATCCATCATTTAAACTATAATGATGAGATTAATATATCATATAAATAGTGTAATAAAATAATATCACGAGATATCCTTATTTAATCTCATCCCCACGTACCAAACAACCCCTCAGTACCAGGAAACAAAATACTATTAAATATAATTCCGCTGAACTCATAACGGTAATGAATAGTTGTATCGGTCGGGGCAAGCACAACACTCGTTCCCGCAGCCCTTGTTGCAGCTGATAGACTCAACATGGTTTTAATGTTTTTGGTATAAAACATCATCTTACACCAACTCGGGTAAAACCCATTTCCTACATGGTTCAATCGACTAAAAGTCAAAGCTTTTAGCTAATTGGATTTTCATATAATCCATCACTAATTCGTAGCTAAGTAGAAATAGCATGAGATTTTTTGTTGTTTAGCTACGATATTTTATCTGTCGTTAATTTCTTTTTTTCTTATAGTGTCTTCAATTAGATACTCTCCATTCATTTTTTTTTTCTGAAAAAAAAAACACAAGAAAAAATAAACACCAAAAGTCTGAGAATTATGCTCTGTACGTTTATGAGGAATAACCTTAAAATTAAAATTACTATATATTTCATACTTATTTGTAGTTGTGTATCGGAGGGAGCTAATGTTCTGGACCAAGAATTCATCTGAATCTATTACTTTTGATATGAAACATAAATTTATATGTAAAAATTTTAAAATTGCTATAAACACTAAATATGAATTCATAACTTAAAATAAAATAAAATAATAATAATAAAAATAAATATATATATATATATATATATATATAAAATCAATTAACGTTTAAAACCTTATAGATCAAACCAACTTATAGAATTTAAATCTTGAATCAACCTCTCTGAGAGACTAGACTTCTAGTAAGAGTAGGTGCGCCTTAAGTTGAGGAGAGTTATTCACAAGCAGTGGTTATGAGCTCTTTCTTGTTCCGGTTCAGAAGAGACTGCGCATCTTCAGTTGCACTAGTGGATTGAATAACTTTTTTTTGAGTGCGAGAGGTATCAAGGATTGACTTTGTGCTGCATGCATGATGATGAGGGCCATATAGTAAGTAAGTGTCCACTGCATAATTTAGAAATTATTGCATAAGAATTAAGATTGAATGGGTGACTTTTAGAAAGCCTAAATGTAAAACTCATTGAATATTTACAAGTTACAATATTATAATTAAACAATAATCTTATAGTCGTGAATAAGGGAACTTGCCTTTGAAAAACATAGAGTTGACCAATATTATACAATACTCCCTCACTTTATTTACTTTTCATATAGAGTCGATTTAATTAATTTAAATTTTTAAATTTTAAATTTATATATTTAAAAATTATACAAAAAAATATGTAAGTTACAATCTTTTTCATACTGATACGATGAAAAAATACATTTTAAAATATTAGTCAAAGTTTATACAGTTTAACTTTGAAAATTAAAATGTGACGAGTAAAATTGAAAAAAAAAATATCCATTTGCAATTAATATTCTAGAAATCCAAGAAATAGTGAATTTTAGCATTAAGACAATTGATCAAAAGTTGAAAATTTTGATTCACTAAATGACAAATTAATTACGCGGTTTAATTGATATGAAAAAGTCATACAGAATCTTCTACCCTTTTCTTTATTAAATATAAATAAATACTACACTCCTCTTAAAAGACAGTATATTAAGTGTTTGTTTCACTAAATTATTTTTGTAAATGATACTTTAAAAATTTAAATTAGTTATTAATAAGAATAAAATTTAAAAGAATGATAATTAATCCTCTGCCAAATTGTTGAAGTGATTAAGTAAAAGAAATAATATTTAATCTACTTCATAAGTAAAAAAGGAACGGAGGAAGTATATATGTGGAGTGATTTGGAAAGCTAGGTTTTCATTTATTAAATTCTTAATAATTTAGTCCCTATAAATATATTCCGGCCAATTGACCAATTAAACAAATTAAAGATTCTCCAATTTTATTGGTTTCATACGACCTTTTTGTGGGTTGGGTTAGGATCCACAACCCACGAAGTCTACGTATGATACCCAAAAAAGGAAAAAAATGAGTATATATATTCTCAATCTTTGAAAAGCTATTATTGAGAAGGTTTTCTAAAGAACATATATTTATTGGTTTGATTTGCAGGGGGTGTTCACGGGTTGATTTGAGTCAGTTATTGGTCAAAATCAAAATCAAACCAATTTAATTAGTTTTAAAATTATTAAAATCAAACCAAACCAATTAAAATATACATTCATTGATTTAGTTCGGTTATTCGGTTATTAACCATACATAAAAATTAAAAAAAATGATTCATTCAAAAGAGAAGAAAAGACAATAATTCATTCAAAAAATATAAATTGTCTTCGTGCCATTTTGGACCTTATAATTCTTATACCAGAACTTTAATTATGTTTAACTTTCCCCTATATTGTTAGTTAATACAATGTACTAAACAACATAAATTCGCTTAA